>NC_057327.1:2825087-3137181 GCF_018924745.1 Marasmius oreades | reverse complement strand
AAAGAAGGGAAAGGGGAGGACAACAGATGCCATGCAGTATAGCAACAATAAGATGCATCAACTTCTGGATCTGTTCCAGAAGTATCTTCCAATGGGTACTTGTGGATGGGAAGCTGTCTTACAGGAGTACAATAAATGGGCGAAGAAAAATGGATATACGGAATGGGAATGGCAACCACTACAAACCAAGTGGAGTAATGTACGTACTTTATTCACTGTTATGATTCATACTGACAGCAGTTGTTGTAGATGGTCAAGATTGCTACTGAACATCCCACAGGAGATGCAGACTGCCTCGAAATATATGAGGAAGTCATTGTTGCTGACAACAAGGTAAACAAGTGGGTTGTGGTTGGGGAACTTCAGGACAGCTCCGAGTCTGAGGATGGCAATGACAGAAAGCCGGTGATCGACATCTCCTCAGATGAAGAGCAGGGTTCTGTAGTGGAGGTCAAGAAAGAGAAGGGGATGGGAAAAGAGAAGAGAAACAACAAAGGACTAGCCACGACAAAGGCGTTTCGTATCGAAGCACCCCTTCCTTCTAACAGCAACAGTAATGGAAGTCGGACGTCTCATGCTTGGAAGGCTACAGAGGTTCTACAGAGTATAGCAGCAGCAGCAGATCCCCAACACCAGCATCAACTTCAGGAGCAGTGTACATCGAGCACCCTTCAAGTCATCCAGTACCAACACCTTCAGTCTCAAGTTTCGAGCCTTAGACAGCAGGTTAGTGAGCTCACTAACCGACTCCAATAGGAGCAGATGCGTGTAATGTCCAGCGAGAGTCGGCTTCAAACATTGAGGCTAATGCTCCAGTTCCAGGGACGTGGTGGTGGCTATGATAATGTGGAATTGGAATCACCTCACGGTCACATGAGGCATTCTGATCATTATTGGTACTCACACTACAGGCGCTCACCATTGCCATCATACTCTCACTCTTCTCGTCGCCGTGAGCATCCCCGATCACCCATCACTCCTCGTCGCTCACCATTTGGGCCACGGTATGAACGGTATGAACAGTCTCAATCCCCCATTCATTCACAACGTACACCTGTAAAGTGACGTGCACGATCTATTTCCGGGACTCCAACCTGCCATTATTCTATTTCTCCCCTGCCAGCTCCAACACCACCACCTGTCACTACCCTACCCCCACGTCTTTCTTGTCCTTTAGTTGCTTGTAAGGGTGATACCCCTATCATTGCCTCAGGCTCCTGTGTCACACTTGACATCTTGGCTGATGTAGCATACAACCTCGAGGGTGGCCGTAACTATTCAGTTGACGCACAGCATACTAGTAACCTTGATATCTACTACTCACCTTCTAAGTCACATAAGTTTAAATAAGCTTCATATATAGTCACTTGAAGTCATAGAATATAATCCTTGTTATACTATGTATTTACAACAATATGGTATCTCGAAACTCTGTCTCACTTCCTGATCTCACCAAATAGCATGTTCCCCATATCATTCCACATCCGTTCATCTTCACCTGCACACCAGACAGGCATATACACTGATTTTATCTGATTAATTCCAACACAATTTGCTCTTATATTAAACAACCGGCAACAAATCTCAAGCAGCCGGAAATGGTCCTCTTTAGACCCAATAGGTAGAGGAATCCAGAGCCTTCCAAAAGAACCCTGCATGGCTCTCATTCCCCACTCTGGAGTCTGTTGGTAGGAAAGAAGTTGGTGGTTGAAGGCAAGCAGTTCTGCTTGCTCTGCTGGATCACTTGGTACATGTTCTCCAGCCTTGAGTGGTGCTTTAATTTTGCCTGAAATTGAAGAGGTGCTGTGAGGAAATGCAGTGTCGGAAACAAGATAGTACCCCTCAGGTACATGTGTGTGTAGACAATCAAAAATGGGTTTAGTGACATGGGCATCATGCCAGCTTCCTGGTGCATTGAGAACGACATCGATAATAACACCTTAATGTTTGGTTAGATTCCAAGATTAAGCTAAAAATGATATAAAGGCGCACCTCGGGGGGAGAAGGCAAGAATGTTGTTGATTCTATGCTCAGTTTTCCGACCGTTATATGTCGCATTCTCTATTTCCACATCATCTGAAACCTGTACTGGTAGTGACAGCCCATCTATGCTCCCAAATGCTCCAACCAATCGTGGGTGTCTTTCCTGAATGAGAATTGATTCATCCTCAAATTCATCTGTACTTTGAGGTAATTTAATGCGAGCCTCTTCGATGTTTTTGAGTACTTCGAGAAGGATGTCAAGGGAGAAATCAAGATAATGAGAGAGGACAGAGGGAACTAAGGCAAAAATTTGCTGGAGGTGAATTTCCGACACGGAGGATGTCAGGAGGGTGAACCGCCTATGCATATGCCGGGCCTCGAGCCCTGACGCTGAGGATAGCATATGCCTAAAACAACCCAACACCCATGTAGGGCGTACTCCGAGGGGTACCAAACCCTGGTACTCCGACCTACTACGAGATCATACTCCAGACTAATGCTGACGGACCATCCTATGGGCCTATCGGCAATAGAGGATGACAAAAGCTGGTGACCAAGGAGAATGAATAATGATGATGTCCAGTATCGTGAATATCCGTGAATCGTGTGGTGAGCTGTACGACAAACTGCACTCCTATAATGAGAGTGGTCCTTTGGCAATGAGAGTGTCCTACGATGAGGACCATACCCTCACAAGTCGGTACTCCAATGACAACGAGAACATATGATAGACAGTACCCAACGTACACCAGTATAGTGTACCACATACCTGTAACCTAATCCATGCGTACCCCATCCTGTACTCTATCACCCGAGGAGGGACTTTAGGACGAGTCCGGACTGCGATTAGACGGTGAGTCCCTTAATAAAGGCGACCTGGGCGACGTCGAGTGACAGAGTGAATGGGGTAGAGGCAAAGGATAAAGGATAGGCAAAGGATAAAGGATGAGGGACAAAGAAGATCAAATTCTAGGGAAATACTACCACTAAGTACTCCTTATATACCTATCTAGTAGAAAGGGTTGTACTCCTATACCGATGACCCCTTCTCTAAGCTTAGGAGTACTCTTCTATGAATCAACCTCTTTCACATGAAATCTCCCTTGATCATATGCCGAGTCCAACCGCAGTTGACTGTATAGGAGGAAAAAGTCGGCGGCAGGTACTACTCCTGGTTCAGTGCATGACAGAGAATGAGAGGTAATGGAGAACTAATCCGAGTGCACTAGCAGCATCAAGAGATCTTCCTCCAAGGCGAGGTGCTCCTCTCGATGACACATCAGCATGAGGGATAGGTGTATTATCCCAAGTCTCTTGGAAACGACCTGGTCCCTTCAAAATATAATCAAATGTGGCAACATCCACCCCCATTGTGGTTATAAATGCACAGCCTTCCTGTCCATGCCAAAGATGCATCCATGCAGACTCAACTTGTGGGTTGGGCATGAGTTGAGGACGTGTAAGGTACAGACGAGTTGGGTTGCGGTGCTGAATTCGTTCCCATTCTGATTCTATAACACCTGCTGTGCAAGCACCAAGCAGGAGGAGGCGCTGCAACTGAGCATTGTCTTCTGCTTCAGTGTCTTGCAGGAGCAGGAGGGGAATCCGGTCCATAGTTACCATACAGAGTAATAGACCCGAGCATTTCATGCAATTCTGGGCGTTGCAGTAATGGGCGAAGTATACCACTCAAGAGTCAACCTAATATCAGAGCTACAGGAGTAGCACCAACACCAAATCAACCCAAAAACTAGTAAACCTCCATGTAAAGTCTATCAATAACTCTACACACCAGGAAAGATTGCAAGGGTGGACTGCTTGGCAAAGGTTACACACAAGATCACAGTCTCAATATCATATGAAGGTCTTATAAAATCAATATGCAACTGCAAGTGTAAACACCACAGCTACAGGGTTCTAGGGTTTGTAGGGGCTCTGTTTATTGTCCAGTGGACTAAGTGGGACTGTGAATTTCATCTATGGTAAGACTAATTCGAACGATTGGAGACTATTGCCCTCGACGGACATGAAAACTAAGTCCTCGGCGGACACGAACGCTAAGACCCTCGACGGATCACAAAACAGTAATCAAGACCTCGGTGGCCTATGGACGGGTAGTTCTCAAGTTTGACCTCGACAGTCTCGTATAGTTCAAATCAAATCTTATCGTATCACTGCACAAAGACAGGGCAAATCTCTCTATTGGTGTCAAGAGCAGTTACTCACGGGCAACCCACTCAGGACTTTCCTATGTAGTACTTTTTTATCTACAGATACATGAGCTGCTTTTATACTACTTCTACGCTAGCTTTGTAATCCTATCTCTACTTGTTTCATCTCTAAAAATAATGCACTGTAGCTATGAATCCATGTGGAATCTTATTGCTAGGGACTGCTACATGTGCATAATCTCGTCTATGGAGCTTTTCCATTATTGCGATATAAATTGGAAAAGACCTTAAAGATGCATATTTATACAATTTTAACACTTATGAGTTATAAATTATGGGATTAATAGGACTAGAGTGAGCCCGCACTTCTAGTTAAAGCATGAGCCTCTACAAGAGACTTTATCTGTACAAAATGTACAAAATTAGGAAAGATGAGAGACTTCGCTGAAGTTCAGAAAACTGTACGAACTTCAGGAAGCAGCTGTTTAAAAACCTTCATTCTTTTATTGGAAGGCCTCCTCTTACTCCTGGAATGCTTATAGCGAACATAGGGATTTTATTATACACTTTATTGAAACTTCAACGAAGTCTGGTTGGACTGCTCGGATATTGGAATTCTCGGATATAGAAATCCAAACAAGGATAAAGGAAGGAACATCCGATTCTCACGAACAGAAAACGGAAAGAATAGGAATTTCTCGGAAAACCAAGGAAACACGGACTTCAGCGAAGTGCACGTGTTATTTGATTTCAAGAGGGAAACCTTGGGGACAGGGCCTAGGATCGAGGCTAGATCTTCTCCAAAAAGGAATAGAACAGGAACAGGAAGAATGGATACACCTGAAACAGGGACTCGTTCCCTAGGAAAAACAGGAGAATGCGGATATGTTGGGTACTTTGGCGAAGTCAAGTCCCTACATCGCAACCAGGAAACAAGGAACAGATATTCAGTTTAATATTCGATTGGGCACTTCAGCACATAAAACTCTTGTATTATACCCGATTAAGCGAGTTTCTGTTCGACTGAAAGGGATTTCATTATTATTTACCAGTTTCACACACATTTTGGACTTTTACTATTATCTATTAGAAAAACCGTATATAAGGAGGGCAGGAAAGAGGGGTTTTCCCCAGCAACCTACGAGAGGAGACACAGTTCACCTACTAGGATTCGCTTGAGATTTGACCTTTGCCCCAGTCTTCACTGAAGTTGGTGTTCTGTGTTTGGAAGGATAGATTAGATTATTGCAATTGAATTTGGTATTGGCATATTGTCTTGGAATTGAACTCTGGATATTGAAGTCAATTTGGACTTATATTGAATTTGGATTGCTATTGTCTAGTTTGGATATTGAACTTGAAACTGAACTTCGGCGAAGACTTGTAAAAGCTTTGTTGAAAAGTCAGATATCAAATTTTGGGATTTGTGAATCATATTGTCACTCTTGTAGTGAAATAACCTTGATTGAAACTACTATAAAACCGAAGACCCCCCTTATTCTATCTTTCTTCGTGCCTCTTAGTGAAAACTAAAGCCTTAAGAATACCGACCTCCACCCCTTACACTTGTGTATACGCTTCTTGGTGTGGTTTTGGTTTGCGCACTTCGTGCTTGAGGTGTGTTTACTGGCCATATTTAGTGGTGTTTCACAGCGTTATTACCGTATTCGAATCATATGTTTTGGACCAATCTGGACTGTTCTTCATTCTTGTTTCAGCATGTAGAATGGACCTACATAGGCATACTATATGGTATTTTCTGCCTACGGACCTTATCCTGCATTTCAATGTTATCAAATCATATGGACTTTGTGTGTCCAAGTGGTTCCAGCATATGGATCCAGAGTTCCGAACTTCCATAGCACATGAACAGCACAGACTCCGAGATCCATTGTTCATTCCTGCCTGGTTCCTAGGTACTCTACCTGTGATCTAGGATCAGTATCATGTCTTTTGGTCTTTTCCTCAGATCAGGACTCAATCTACAGTCATATCAAATTTCTCCTAGTCTGCGTGGTCCTATGTCCGATTTCTTGTCAACTAAATCCCCTGTAGAAGTCGGTACTCCTAGTATGAAGGTCTTTTGACTCCGTTAAGTTCTGCTACGAACAGTTCTGTGAAGACTACAAGTCTTCTAATAGTACAATCCCTTGATATGCCAGTGCATAGTAGGGTGTAGAGAGTAGAACTCGGTGAATTATCGCTTAAGTCCTCTGCTCATAGTGTTCTACAGGTTTTGAACGGTCATACAGTTTTCTGACACAATATACGGCTCTCTCTAACTAGTCTAGCTGCGCCTACGGCACATTCTACTAGCAGCACTAGCTTTAACTAGCAATTCGGGCTCGCTCTAGTTCTTAATATGATAATATCGCTCCATAGCACTGTTTAAAGTGCAAAAAGAACCATGTAGCATAGTCAACTAAGTCACATTAGCGGGTGGCATCTTACAAATAATCCAACAATTTATCAATTTGCAATTTACATCAAACTTTTATTTGAAAGAAAATTATTTGCAAATCCTTACGGGTAGTCACCCAATATAAATCCCAAAACCCAGCAACAATAGTTATGACGTTGGCATCTAGTGACTGACATAATATCTTGTTATGGGTGCTATAGCAAGTTACAAGGGTTATGATGAGTTGTGAAGGCTATTGCAAGTTTTCAGTAATACAGCAGATAATGTGGAGTATAGCAGGTAACATAGAATATAGCAGATACTGTGGATTATACTAGATCACCTGATTTTGGCTGTTAAAAAAGAAATTACCACATGCTTTTGTATCTATTTCATATATTGCAGCTTTATTATTATTATTATTATTAGAAGTATATATTGTTAAGGAAAGTACTTCACATGTCGACCCCTTTTTAGTTTCTCCCTCCTATTATTATTTGTCTCCGGTTTCTATTTACTGGCTGTTATTTCATCATGGACTTTCACATATATATATTTACATATCGTATGGATCTCCCCTCAGTTGTTGTTCGATACGCACTGAGTTTACTTTAACAGATTATGAGACCTGCTCTCTGATCCGAAGAACGAATATATTGCGAGAACGAATACTCCATAATCATGACATCTTCCCTTACTCCATCAGTCCCCGCTTTCACCGACGAGAAGTGTTTGACCGGCCGAAAGAACTGGGCCGTATTCAAATGGGAGGTGCTCCTCCAGGTTGGTGCAAAGGGCCTCGAAGGCTACCTCGATGGTACCATACTGAGGCCAGTTTGACATGATGGGTTAGATATATCGACTCCCACCCAGACTGCGGCTACCACTACAGAATCTGCTACGACTATGCCGGACTCTGCAACGACTGCTACTGCGGACACTAGTGCCCCTATATTCCATTCCCAGCCATCTATCATTACTCCTACTCCTACCCCGTTATACAGCTCTACTCCCTTGTTAGAGGAATGGAAAGCGCGAGATCAGTAATGGGCGAAGTATACCACTCAAGAGTCAACCTAATATCAGAGCTACGGGAGTAGCACCAACACCAAATCAACCCAAAAACTAGTAAACCTCCGTGTAAAGTCTATCAATAACTCTACACACCAGGAAAGATTGCAAGGGTGGACTGCTTGGCAAAGGTTACACACAAGATCACAGTCTCAATATCATATGAAGGTCTTATAAAATCAATATGCAACTGCAAGTGTAAACACCACAGCTACGGGGTTCTAGGGTTTGTAGGGGCTCTGTTTATTGTCCAGTGGACTAAGTGGGACTGTGAATTTCATCTATGGTAAGACTAATTCGAACGATTGGAGACTATTGCCCTCGACGGACATGAAAACTAAGTCCTCGGCGGACACGAACGCTAAGACCCTCGACGGATCACAAAACAGTAATCAAGACCTCGACGGCCTACGGACGGATAGTTCTCTAGTTTTGAGCTCGACGGTCTCATATAGTTCAAATCAAATCTTATCGTATCACTGCACAAAGACAGGGCAAATCTCTCTATTGGTGTCAAGAGCAGTTACTCACAGGCAACCCACTCAGGACTTTCCTACGCATGGGTAGTACTACTTTATCTACGGATACATGAGCTGCTTTTATACTACTTCTACGCTAGCTTTGTAATCCTATCTCTACTTGTTTCATCTCTAAAAATAATGCACCGTAGCTACGAATCCATGTGGAATCTTATCGCTAGGGGCCGCTACATGTGCAGAATCTTCTCTACGGAGCTTTTCCGTATTCGAATCATATGTTTTGGACCAATCTGGACCGTTCTTCATTCTTGTTTCAGCATGTAGAATGGACCTACATAGGCGTACCATATGGTATTTCCTGCCTACAGACCTTATCCTGCATTTCGATGTTATCAAATCATATGGACTTTGTGTGTCCAAGTAGTTCCAGCATATGGATCCAGAGTTCCGAATCGCCATAGCACATGAACAGCGCGGACTCCGAGATCCGTTGTTCATTCCTGCCTGGTTCCTAGGTACTCTATCTGTGATCTGGGATCTGTATCATGTCTTTTTGTCTTTTCCTCAGATCGGGACTTGATCTACGGTCATATCAAATTTCTCCTAGTCTGCGTGGTCCTATGTCCGATTTCTTGTCAACTAAATCCCCCATAGAAGTAGGTACTCCTAGTATGAAGGTCTTTTGACTTTGTTAAGTTCTGCTACGAACGGTTCTGTGAAGACTACAAGTCTTCTAATAGTACAATCCCTTGATATGCCAGTGCATAGTAGAATGTAGAGAGTAGAACTCGGTGAATTACCACTTAAGTCCTCTGCTCATAGTGTTCTACAGGTTTCGAACAGTCATACAGTTTTCTGACATGATCTATGGCTCTCTCTCTAACTAGTCTAGCTGCGCCTACGGCACATTCTACTAGCGGCACTAGCTTTAACTAGCAATTCGGGCTCACCCTAGTTCTTAATACGATAAATATCGCTCCGTAGCACCGTTTAAAGTGCAAAAAGAACTGTGTAGCATAGTTAACTAAGTCGCATTATCGGTATGTCGCCAGTGTAATTGTGTCCAACACAGTTGATCCTGTCGGAATCGGAATCGAAGAGAATAAATGGGTGAGCATTATTTGGCTCAACCTATACAAGGAGTTTGATCAGAAATCAGAACAGTTGATCTCAATCAGAGAGAAATTATTGCGCACGAAGAGGATGGATACTGGTGATTTCGAGGAACATATCAAATCCATGAGGAATCTGTGGAAAGATGCCCGGGACGTTGGGGCATCAATCACTGATGCACAATTCCGATCAATCATCCTCGACTCTTTCCCCGAAGACTGGGACGATGTTACAACAAATGTCCCAGGTACCTCAAGTTCTGATGCCATCACCCACCTCGAAGCCATATGGATTAAATGAGAAGCCCACTGCTTGGAACGCCAAGGTGACCACGCCAAAGCGAAAGCGTTGAATGTGAAGACAGGAGATCAGACTAGACCTACTTGCGACAACTGTAAACACACCGGACACACAAAGCCGAAGTGTTGGGCAAAAGGAGGTGGGCTCGAAGGAAAAGCTCCGAAGGGATGGAAGTTTCCTAAAGGAATGGAGCCAACAGTTAACGCGAACGCCTTGAATGCCGAACCTGAACGTACCGATGCCAACAACGTCTCCACCCCTGCCAATACCTATGTTCTCAATACCGATTCTAGTGGTAATGCGACTTAGTTGACTATGCTACAAGGTTCTTTTTGCACTTTAAACAGTGCTATGGAGCGATATTTATCATATTAAGAACTAGAGTGAGCCCGAATTGCTAGTTAAAGCTAGTGCCGCTAGTAGGATGTGCCATCGGTGCAGCTAGACCAGTTAGAGAGAGCCGTAGATCGTGTCAGAAAACTGTATGACCGTTCAAAACCTGTAGAACACTATGAGCAGAGGACTTAAGTGGTAATTCACCGAGTTCTACTCTCTACATTCTACTATGCACTGGCATATCAAGGGATTGTACTATTAGAAGACTTGTAGTCTTCACAGAACCGTTCGTAGCAGAACTTAACAAAGTCAAAAGACCTTCATACTAGGAGTAACTACTTCTATGGGGGATTTAGTTGACAAGAAATCGGACATAGGACCACACAGACTAGGAGAAATTTGATATGACCGTAGATCAAGTCCCGATCTGAGGAAAAGACAAAAAGACATGATACAGATCCCAGATCACAGATAGAGTACCTAGGAACCAGGCAGGAATGAACAACGGATCTCGGAGTCCGCGCTGTTCATGTACTATGGCGATTCAGAACTCTGGATCCATATGCTGGAACTACTTGGACACACAAAGTCCATATGATTTGATAATGTCGAAATGCAGGATAAGGTCTGTAGGCAGGAAATACCATATGGTACGCCTATGTAGGTCCATTCTACATGCTGAAACAAAAATGAAGATCGGTCCAGATTGGTCCAAAACATATGATTCAAATACGGAAAAGCTCCATAGACAAGATTCTGCACATGTAGCAGTCCCTAGCGATAAGCTTCCACATGGATTCGTAGCTACGATGCATTATTTTTAAAGATAAAACAAGTAGAGATAGGATTACAAAGCTAGTGTAGAAGTAGTATAAAAGCAGCTCATGTATCCGTAGATAAAGTAGTACTACCCGTGCGTAGGAAAGTCCTGAGTGGGTTGCCTGTGAGTAACTGCTCTTGACACCAATAGAGAGATTTGCCCTGTCTTTGTGCAGTGATACGATAAGATTTGATTTGAACATACGAGACCGTCGAGGTCGAAACTAGAGAACTATCCGTCCGTAGGCCGCCGAGGTCTTGATTACTGTTTTGTGATCCGTCGAGGGTCTTAGCGTTCGTGTCCGCCGAGGACTTAGTTTTCATGTCCGTCGAGGGCAATAGTCTCCAATCGTTCGAATTAGTCTTACCGTAGACGAAATTCATAGTCCCACTTAGTCCACTGGACAATAAACAGAGCCCCTACAAACGTTAGAATCCCCGTAGCTGTGGTGTTTTTACACTTGCAGTTACACATTGATTTCACAAGAACTTCATACGATACTGAGACTGTGATCTTGTGCGTAACCTTTGCCAAGCAGTCCACCCTTGCAATCTTTCCTGGTGTGTAGAGTTATTGATAGACTTTACACGGAGGTTTACTAGTTTTTGGGTTGATTTGGTGTTGGTGCTACTCCCGTAGCTCTGATATTAGGTTGACTCTTGAGTGGTATTCTTCGCCCATTATCTGGTGACCACCGCAGGGGGTGGAAATAAGATTACATTCAGTATCAAACAAAATATTGTGAAGTTCCGGTAGTTTTAGCCCTACGGCGAGAACTACAAAAACAACAAAAACCAAAAGAACTTCTCTCAGAAAGATTAGTTCACAGCGACGTAATACTCGCACTTCACTAGCGGCTGGTAAACAAGTCTTACAGACACATAGTCTTACGGCTTTAGCATCTAGTACCCCAGCTCAAGTACCGAGAGCTGGTCAGTCTTCTCGATCTACGCGCAATTCTACGCAAGGAAGAGAAGCTACCCAAGTTATCCCAAACGATTTAAGAAACCCCAGTTTCTCTTTTGACAGAAGTCCGAGGAAGCATTCTGAGATACAAGATCTACGCAAGGTCCTAGAAACCAAGCGTTAGAAACCCATACGAAACCCCAGAGATTTTAACTGAAGACATTGAACTGTTTTCTTCACCGTTATCATCTCTACCCTCCGAATACAATTCAGACTTCGACCTACAGGAAGAAGAGTTTTATTCTTTTGAACTAAACCCGAGTTTATTTCTTGAAAGACTGTTAACAAGTATGTCCCATATATCGAATGACCCAGTAGCGGCAGGTGTGCCAGATGAAGAAAGACCGATAAAGAAGTCCTGGACGAAGTTCTCTAAAGGTGCTTTGAAAGAATTAGACAAAGATACGTCGAAACGAAGGCTCCCCACGTTCAACCGACTAGATCCTGGAAATCTACGGGAGTGGATGGCAGCTATCCTACAATATGGGAAAGTCAAGGGCTGGAAGTTAGATGAATCTTTTATCATTCTAGCAATGATTCAAATGGAGTTCGAGACCTCTCAACTCCTGGCACATCATTTGCCATCTACAAGAGGCTATAGTTGGGCCGCCTTTGAGAAAGAGATGCTTGATTCGTTCCCGTCGATTAGGGATTTAGAAATAGGAGCACTGGAGAATTTAGATCTGTTGAAGGCTAGGTTCTCTGGTATAGGAGAAGAACAGCTGCAAAAGCTTACTTCGTTTAATATGGAGTTTGAGTTTGAAGCAGACAAACTTGCAGGAAGTTTGTCAAATCGAGAGAAAGTACAGAAGTTTGCGGAATGTCTAGACCCGACATTCTGGCGAGAGATCAGAAAGAGGCTATGGGACCCTCACTACGTTCAAAACCTGCAGGCAGAAAAGCCCGTAGAAGTAGATAGTGGGTGGGTGGCTTCCCAGCTAGACCCTTTTGCTTTCTCCCAAGTTAGGGATATGGCTTTGACCATAAGTAATGAGTTAGTAGACGATTGCTACGCACCTCAGGGCTTAGATCCTGTTAGCTATACATTAGGAGTGAAAGCGGCGGCTCCCATAGGAACCCCCTTGATCACTCGTGCAAAGATTGAGCCTACAGTAGCTCCATTGTCTTCGTATAAGAAGGAAATAGCTTCTGACGAGTTGACAATGAAACTTTTGGCCTCCGTAGACGCACAGAATACTCGAATGAACGACTTTGCGCATGCAGTTTCTGAACTTTCGAAGAAGATGCCTGACTTCAGTCAGCCTAACTTCTACAAAAACATGCAAGCTATGGTGTATCATAATGGAAGCCAAGGGCAGAGTAGCGGTGGATCTAGGCCTTTGAACCAGATCACATCCAACTCTATGGCCACGGGGCAGCCATATAGGGCGCCTATGGACAAAAATTGCATTATTTGTGATGAACCCGGCATTTCTGGAGAGAATGCAGGCAAGCCCAAGAGCTATCCCAGAGAAGAAGTGGATAGTTAAGAATGAACATACGAATAGACTGGAGATGTACGATGGGAATAACCTCCCACTGCCTGATCCAGTAAAGAAAGAGTCGCGAGCAGACAGAATTAGAGCTATCGCTAGAGAGAAGGGATGGCCAGGTGCTGAAAAGACCAGTTTCTTCTTACAAGGAGACTTGGATCTTGATGATGATCTCCCAGACCATCAATCTGTGCCTACGATAGAAGTTTTGCTACAGAGAATTGCTGCTTTGGAGGTTAGAGACTCGTCGCCAGTCAGGCGACAGCTCAAAAAACTAAAAGGTCCAATGATGGACTCCTCAGATAAGAGAGATAGATCTCGAGATACCCAGAGGAGACCGGAGGACCCCAAAAAATAAAATTACCACCAAAACCCCAAGTAGTGATATCTACGCCGTCGTTCTTAAGAAAACAACCGTATGTGATACCCCAGAGAAAGCCTTTCGGAGAAGAGGTCTCTGAAGAAGAAGAAGCAGAATTGGATGAAGAAGAACCTCAGTCGCAGGTCGATAGACGTCCTTCTACTCCGCTGCCTAGGGTATTGGATAAAATTCAACCCGTAGAACGTGTCCCACAACCAAGGGATTCGGTATTGCCCTGAAGCGTAATTCCTGAAGACAAGGGTGCTTCAAATCTAAGAAGGTTCAGTCCAAAAACGTGAAGAAAGCATCTACGGAAAATCTTCAAAATGTTGAAACGAAAAGATATAAGCAACGGGTGATTCAAGACCTAATTGGACCAAATGATGGCCAATCCGGCTAGTGTTTGCTTGAACAAGCTCATGGCTTCAGAAGAGTTCCGAAAGCATTGCTACGGCGAGTTAGGAATAAGCACGTTCGAACGAAGAACTATAAAGTGTTCCTTCAAACGTTAGACTATCCGATAAAAGAAAAACTCTACGGCGGCTGAGGAACCTTTTGATGAAGAAGCGGAGTTTGTGAAAGTAGATAATATTGAGACCGTAGATTCGTTCGAGACCTTGGAAGAGGAAGAAGACGGATTGGAAGCGGGATCAGTAGTTCACCGAGATGTTGTGGAAGTTTATCGCACTGAGTTAGATTCTGTAGAGAAACAGAAGGTCGTGATAGTAGCTGGATTGTCCGAGGGACTCAGATGTGTTTTTCCTGAGGTTAACGGTTCTACGGAAAGAGTAGAAGCGGTGATCGATGGTGGATCGCAAATAATCGTGATTGACGCGTGGGTTGCTCAAGGATTAGGCTTGCAATGGGATCCGAATTCAGTGATTCACATGCAGTCTGCCAATGGACAACTGAAACCAACACTGGGAATATGCAGAAATGTACCTTTCAAGTTTGGGGAAGTAACAGTATACTTGCAACTTCATGTGGTGGAGAAAGCTCCCTTTCAGATTCTCTTGGGAAGACCTTTCGATGTCCTAACGGAATCGAAAGTGCAAAACTTCAAGGATGGAGATCAGTGGGTTATGGTTTCATGCCCAAACAAAGGAATTCAAAGTGTCATCCCTACATACATGAGAGGGGAAGGCATTAAGATAAAACCTAAGCAGGAACCAACCCTACGGATGCAGAGTTCAGAGGAAGCGCAGAAAGAAAGAGAACAACGAGGGACTGAATCTTCAAATTTTCAGTCCACCTTGATGAATTGATAGAGGATCAAGGAGAGGTGGCTCTACAAATATCCGTAAGATGCTCACGGTGTTCCACAAAATTGAAAAATATAAAAATTTGATAAATACAAAATTCTTCTGTATGGAGCTGGCTGGAGCCTTCATAGAAGCTTCAAATAGTGAAAGGACTACTAGTCAGTCTGATTCAAGAGTGATGAAAAACATTGATATAAACGAAAAAAGACCAAAAACACACAGAACGATACAAAACACAAAAACAGTGCTTCTATTTCTCCTTGTGTTACGGACAGTTTTTCTTTCTTATTATTCATCAGCACCAGTTTCGAATTCCCTAGATTCCATACACAGTGAATCTACGGAACGAGAACGGTTGCTTTGTACTACTAGAAGAGGTTCAACCCTCGAAGGCTTCAACAAGCCAAAAATTGGCACATCGATCGGACTCTTCTCAACAAGATAAGATAGATGAGCTTAGTGAGGTTGCCGTAGACGCAAGAGCTTTACTCTTGAAGGCTCAAGATACCCATAGTCTATGTGAACTTGTTGATTCGCTTAGTACGAATTTCAAGGATCTCGCTGATGCGTCGAAAATCGAAGAAAATCCAAATAGATTGATACCCCGTTGCTCCGACTACGAAGTTTGTAGGGGGTGCAGTTGAAAATGAAAATGCATTTGATACAATGCTAAATGAAGCATCTGCGCTAGTAGATTATCATCAAAGGATGTACAAAAATCACTACCAAACCGATGAATGTATAGCTTTGGATTTGGATAGGTTAGCTAAGGATCCTGAGAAACGTGGAAAGACTTTGTTCAATGAACTAGCTTTTCATAAGGAAAGATGGTTGCAAGTCTACGGGACTATAAACAACTTTCCTAAGGACCTTTACACGGGCGAAACCCCGATAGATGAGATTCTATCGTCTACGGACTCTCTGAATGCCTATGTTATCGAACTTGATGCATGTGTACAAGAGATGGGGCTTGCTCTACGCAACTTAGAAGGAAAGCTTTTGAGAGAAAGTCTTCCTACGAATTCATATAGCACATTCTTGAGTAGCTCGCAGTCTATAAAGCGTGAGAACTATGTTTCCCAGGGTGCTATGGTGCTTGGAAAACATACAGTTCAGTCGGTCTACGGAAAATATAAGCCAGTAGCACTTAAAGTCTGACCACAATTGGCTAAGATGCCAGAAGAATTCCGAGTTCTTAGGAATATTACTGGGGATCCGCTTGAAGGGATGCCAGTACTATCGCCACACCCTCCTGAGTTCAGTCCAGGAGAACGGTATACAGAAGAACGTAGGGAAATCATAGAAAAGAATCATAATGAAGGCTTTCTATGGCCCGAAGAAATGAAATTGGTACACCATCTGATGAAAATCCAAGAGAAAGGATTCGCTTGGAGTGCAGATGAAGGTGGAACATTTCGTACAGATTTCTTCCCGCCGATTAAGTTTCCAGTGTTGCCTCACAAGCCCTGGGTTGAGCGTAATATCCCTATTCCACCTGGGATTTACGAAGAAGTCTGCCAGATTTTGAAGGACAAAATCGCAGCAGGGAGTATACGAACCTACTACGTTGTCGTATCGATCGAAGTGGTTTATGGTACTAAAGAAAGATGGAAAGAGTCTACGGCTGGTTCATTCGTTAGCACCATTGAATGCAGTCACGATTCAGCATTCTGGAATTCCACCTGGAACAGCTGAGATTGCTAGTAGCTTTTCCGGAAGGGCGTGTATAGGAATGTTAGACATTTGGGTTGGCTACGATGAAAGGCTTATCGACGAGGAATCGAGAGACTTTACTACGTTCCAAACGCCCTTTGGCCCCTATAGATTAGTGAAACTACCTATGGGATGGACTAATTCGGTCCCTTTGTTTCATGAGGATGTAACGTACATTCTACGGGAAGAAATTCCTCATGTTACTAGACCATACATTGACGACGTACCTATACGAGGACCTAGTACTAGATATGAGTTGCCCGACGGAGGCTACGAGGTGATTCCTGAGAATCCAGGCATCTGTAGATTCGTTTGGGAGCATTTACAGAACGTGAATCGAATAGTTCAGCGGAATGAAGTTAACTGCGTAGGTACCTTTTCAAGGTCTGAAGGCTTTCATTTGTTTGTGCTGAAGGAATGGTAGTAGGCCATAAGAGGTGTCCTATCGACGGTGAAAAAACCTGTAGAAGAAGTTTGCAGAGATCATTCTCTCTTGGGATCCGAAAAACTTCAGAAACAAAACTGATATTCGATCAATTTCTGGGGAAATTGCCGGACAAATTGTGCATGTTCATTAAGGAGCTAGAAGCTAAAGAAGACAAAGGCCGTTGAATAAGTCTCACTGGAGCTTTTGTACCATTTGAAATGACCATGGGCGTTGCAGTAATGGGCGAAGTATACCACTCAAGAGTCAACCTAATATCAGAGCTACAGGAGTAGCACCAACACCAAATCAACCCAAAAACTAGTAAACCTCCATGTAAAGTCTATCAATAACTCTACACACCAGGAAAGATTGCAAGGGTGGACTGCTTGGCAAAGGTTACACACAAGATCACAGTCTCAATATCATATGAAGGTCTTATAAAATCAATATGCAACTGCAAGTGTAAACACCACAGCTACAGGGTTCTAGGGTTTGTAGGGGCTCTGTTTATTGTCCAGTGGACTAAGTGGGACTGTGAATTTCATCTATGGTAAGACTAATTCGAACGATTGGAGACTATTGCCCTCGACGGACATGAAAACTAAGTCCTCGGCGGACACGAACGCTAAGACCCTCGACGGATCACAAAACAGTAATCAAGACCTCGGTGGCCTATGGACGGGTAGTTCTCAAGTTTGACCTCGACAGTCTCGTATAGTTCAAATCAAATCTTATCGTATCACTGCACAAAGACAGGGCAAATCTCTCTATTGGTGTCAAGAGCAGTTACTCACGGGCAACCCACTCAGGACTTTCCTATGTAGTACTTTTTTATCTACAGATACATGAGCTGCTTTTATACTACTTCTACGCTAGCTTTGTAATCCTATCTCTACTTGTTTCATCTCTAAAAATAATGCACTGTAGCTATGAATCCATGTGGAATCTTATTGCTAGGGACTGCTACATGTGCATAATCTCGTCTATGGAGCTTTTCCATTATTGCGATATAAATTGGAAAAGACCTTAAAGATGCATATTTATACAATTTTAACACTTATGAGTTATAAATTATGGGATTAATAGGACTAGAGTGAGCCCGCACTTCTAGTTAAAGCATGAGCCTCTACAAGAGACTTTATCTGTACAAAATGTACAAAATTAGGAAAGATGAGAGACTTCGCTGAAGTTCAGAAAACTGTACGAACTTCAGGAAGCAGCTGTTTAAAAACCTTCATTCTTTTATTGGAAGGCCTCCTCTTACTCCTGGAATGCTTATAGCGAACATAGGGATTTTATTATACACTTTATTGAAACTTCAACGAAGTCTGGTTGGACTGCTCGGATATTGGAATTCTCGGATATAGAAATCCAAACAAGGATAAAGGAAGGAACATCCGATTCTCACGAACAGAAAACGGAAAGAATAGGAATTTCTCGGAAAACCAAGGAAACACGGACTTCAGCGAAGTGCACGTGTTATTTGATTTCAAGAGGGAAACCTTGGGGACAGGGCCTAGGATCGAGGCTAGATCTTCTCCAAAAAGGAATAGAACAGGAACAGGAAGAATGGATACACCTGAAACAGGGACTCGTTCCCTAGGAAAAACAGGAGAATGCGGATATGTTGGGTACTTTGGCGAAGTCAAGTCCCTACATCGCAACCAGGAAACAAGGAACAGATATTCAGTTTAATATTCGATTGGGCACTTCAGCACATAAAACTCTTGTATTATACCCGATTAAGCGAGTTTCTGTTCGACTGAAAGGGATTTCATTATTATTTACCAGTTTCACACACATTTTGGACTTTTACTATTATCTATTAGAAAAACCGTATATAAGGAGGGCAGGAAAGAGGGGTTTCCCCAGCAACCTACGAGAGGAGACACAGTTCACCTACTAGGATTCGCTTGAGATTTGACCTTTGCCCCAGTCTTCACTGAAGTTGGTGTTCTGTGTTTGGAAGGATAGATTAGATTATTGCAATTGAATTTGGTATTGGCATATTGTCTTGGAATTGAACTCTGGATATTGAAGTCAATTTGGACTTATATTGAATTTGGATTGCTATTGTCTAGTTTGGATATTGAACTTGAAACTGAACTTCGGCGAAGACTTGTAAAAGCTTTGTTGAAAAGTCAGATATCAAATTTTGGGATTTGTGAATCATATTGTCACTCTTGTAGTGAAATAACCTTGATTGAAACTACTATAAAACCGAAGACCCCCCTTATTCTATCTTTCTTCGTGCCTCTTAGTGAAAACTAAAGCCTTAAGAATACCGACCTCCACCCCTTACACTTGTGTATACGCTTCTTGGTGTGGTTTTGGTTTGCGCACTTCGTGCTTGAGGTGTGTTTACTGGCCATATTTAGTGGTGTTTCACAGCGTTATTACCGTATTCGAATCATATGTTTTGGACCAATCTGGACTGTTCTTCATTCTTGTTTCAGCATGTAGAATGGACCTACATAGGCATACTATATGGTATTTTCTGCCTACGGACCTTATCCTGCATTTCAATGTTATCAAATCATATGGACTTTGTGTGTCCAAGTGGTTCCAGCATATGGATCCAGAGTTCCGAACTTCCATAGCACATGAACAGCACAGACTCCGAGATCCATTGTTCATTCCTGCCTGGTTCCTAGGTACTCTACCTGTGATCTAGGATCAGTATCATGTCTTTTGGTCTTTTCCTCAGATCAGGACTCAATCTACAGTCATATCAAATTTCTCCTAGTCTGCGTGGTCCTATGTCCGATTTCTTGTCAACTAAATCCCCTGTAGAAGTCGGTACTCCTAGTATGAAGGTCTTTTGACTCCGTTAAGTTCTGCTACGAACAGTTCTGTGAAGACTACAAGTCTTCTAATAGTACAATCCCTTGATATGCCAGTGCATAGTAGGGTGTAGAGAGTAGAACTCGGTGAATTATCGCTTAAGTCCTCTGCTCATAGTGTTCTACAGGTTTTGAACGGTCATACAGTTTTCTGACACAATATACGGCTCTCTCTAACTAGTCTAGCTGCGCCTACGGCACATTCTACTAGCAGCACTAGCTTTAACTAGCAATTCGGGCTCGCTCTAGTTCTTAATATGATAATATCGCTCCATAGCACTGTTTAAAGTGCAAAAAGAACCATGTAGCATAGTCAACTAAGTCACATTAGCGGGTGGCATCTTACAAATAATCCAACAATTTATCAATTTGCAATTTACATCAAACTTTTATTTGAAAGAAAATTATTTGCAAATCCTTACGGGTAGTCACCCAATATAAATCCCAAAACCCAGCAACAATAGTTATGACGTTGGCATCTAGTGACTGACATAATATCTTGTTATGGGTGCTATAGCAAGTTACAAGGGTTATGATGAGTTGTGAAGGCTATTGCAAGTTTTCAGTAATACAGCAGATAATGTGGAGTATAGCAGGTAACATAGAATATAGCAGATACTGTGGATTATACTAGATCACCTGATTTTGGCTGTTAAAAAAGAAATTACCACATGCTTTTGTATCTATTTCATATATTGCAGCTTTATTATTATTATTATTATTAGAAGTATATATTGTTAAGGAAAGTACTTCACATGTCGACCCCTTTTTAGTTTCTCCCTCCTATTATTATTTGTCTCCGGTTTCTATTTACTGGCTGTTATTTCATCATGGACTTTCACATATATATATTTACATATCGTATGGATCTCCCCTCAGTTGTTGTTCGATACGCACTGAGTTTACTTTAACAGATTATGAGACCTGCTCTCTGATCCGAAGAACGAATATATTGCGAGAACGAATACTCCATAATCATGACATCTTCCCTTACTCCATCAGTCCCCGCTTTCACCGACGAGAAGTGTTTGACCGGCCGAAAGAACTGGGCCGTATTCAAATGGGAGGTGCTCCTCCAGGTTGGTGCAAAGGGCCTCGAAGGCTACCTCGATGGTACCATACTGAGGCCAGTTTGACATGATGGGTTAGATATATCGACTCCCACCCAGACTGCGGCTACCACTACAGAATCTGCTACGACTATGCCGGACTCTGCAACGACTGCTACTGCGGACACTAGTGCCCCTATATTCCATTCCCAGCCATCTATCATTACTCCTACTCCTACCCCGTTATACAGCTCTACTCCCTTGTTAGAGGAATGGAAAGCGCGAGATCAGTAATGGGCGAAGTATACCACTCAAGAGTCAACCTAATATCAGAGCTACGGGAGTAGCACCAACACCAAATCAACCCAAAAACTAGTAAACCTCCGTGTAAAGTCTATCAATAACTCTACACACCAGGAAAGATTGCAAGGGTGGACTGCTTGGCAAAGGTTACACACAAGATCACAGTCTCAATATCATATGAAGGTCTTATAAAATCAATATGCAACTGCAAGTGTAAACACCACAGCTACGGGGTTCTAGGGTTTGTAGGGGCTCTGTTTATTGTCCAGTGGACTAAGTGGGACTGTGAATTTCATCTATGGTAAGACTAATTCGAACGATTGGAGACTATTGCCCTCGACGGACATGAAAACTAAGTCCTCGGCGGACACGAACGCTAAGACCCTCGACGGATCACAAAACAGTAATCAAGACCTCGACGGCCTACGGACGGATAGTTCTCTAGTTTTGAGCTCGACGGTCTCATATAGTTCAAATCAAATCTTATCGTATCACTGCACAAAGACAGGGCAAATCTCTCTATTGGTGTCAAGAGCAGTTACTCACAGGCAACCCACTCAGGACTTTCCTACGCATGGGTAGTACTACTTTATCTACGGATACATGAGCTGCTTTTATACTACTTCTACGCTAGCTTTGTAATCCTATCTCTACTTGTTTCATCTCTAAAAATAATGCACCGTAGCTACGAATCCATGTGGAATCTTATCGCTAGGGGCCGCTACATGTGCAGAATCTTCTCTACGGAGCTTTTCCGTATTCGAATCATATGTTTTGGACCAATCTGGACCGTTCTTCATTCTTGTTTCAGCATGTAGAATGGACCTACATAGGCGTACCATATGGTATTTCCTGCCTACAGACCTTATCCTGCATTTCGATGTTATCAAATCATATGGACTTTGTGTGTCCAAGTAGTTCCAGCATATGGATCCAGAGTTCCGAATCGCCATAGCACATGAACAGCGCGGACTCCGAGATCCGTTGTTCATTCCTGCCTGGTTCCTAGGTACTCTATCTGTGATCTGGGATCTGTATCATGTCTTTTTGTCTTTTCCTCAGATCGGGACTTGATCTACGGTCATATCAAATTTCTCCTAGTCTGCGTGGTCCTATGTCCGATTTCTTGTCAACTAAATCCCCATAGAAGTAGGTACTCCTAGTATGAAGGTCTTTTGACTTTGTTAAGTTCTGCTACGAACGGTTCTGTGAAGACTACAAGTCTTCTAATAGTACAATCCCTTGATATGCCAGTGCATAGTAGAATGTAGAGAGTAGAACTCGGTGAATTACCACTTAAGTCCTCTGCTCATAGTGTTCTACAGGTTTCGAACAGTCATACAGTTTTCTGACATGATCTATGGCTCTCTCTCTAACTAGTCTAGCTGCGCCTACGGCACATTCTACTAGCGGCACTAGCTTTAACTAGCAATTCGGGCTCACCCTAGTTCTTAATACGATAAATATCGCTCCGTAGCACCGTTTAAAGTGCAAAAAGAACTGTGTAGCATAGTTAACTAAGTCGCATTATCGGTATGTCGCCAGTGTAATTGTGTCCAACACAGTTGATCCTGTCGGAATCGGAATCGAAGAGAATAAATGGGTGAGCATTATTTGGCTCAACCTATACAAGGAGTTTGATCAGAAATCAGAACAGTTGATCTCAATCAGAGAGAAATTATTGCGCACGAAGAGGATGGATACTGGTGATTTCGAGGAACATATCAAATCCATGAGGAATCTGTGGAAAGATGCCCGGGACGTTGGGGCATCAATCACTGATGCACAATTCCGATCAATCATCCTCGACTCTTTCCCGAAGACTGGGACGATGTTACAACAAATGTCCCAGGTACCTCAAGTTCTGATGCCATCACCCACCTCGAAGCCATATGGATTAAATGAGAAGCCCACTGCTTGGAACGCCAAGGTGACCACGCCAAAGCGAAAGCGTTGAATGTGAAGACAGGAGATCAGACTAGACCTACTTGCGACAACTGTAAACACACCGGACACACAAAGCCGAAGTGTTGGGCAAAAGGAGGTGGGCTCGAAGGAAAAGCTCCGAAGGGATGGAAGTTTCCTAAAGGAATGGAGCCAACAGTTAACGCGAACGCCTTGAATGCCGAACCTGAACGTACCGATGCCAACAACGTCTCCACCCCTGCCAATACCTATGTTCTCAATACCGATTCTAGTGGTAATGCGACTTAGTTGACTATGCTACAAGGTTCTTTTTGCACTTTAAACAGTGCTATGGAGCGATATTTATCATATTAAGAACTAGAGTGAGCCCGAATTGCTAGTTAAAGCTAGTGCCGCTAGTAGGATGTGCCATCGGTGCAGCTAGACCAGTTAGAGAGAGCCGTAGATCGTGTCAGAAAACTGTATGACCGTTCAAAACCTGTAGAACACTATGAGCAGAGGACTTAAGTGGTAATTCACCGAGTTCTACTCTCTACATTCTACTATGCACTGGCATATCAAGGGATTGTACTATTAGAAGACTTGTAGTCTTCACAGAACCGTTCGTAGCAGAACTTAACAAAGTCAAAAGACCTTCATACTAGGAGTAACTACTTCTATGGGGGATTTAGTTGACAAGAAATCGGACATAGGACCACACAGACTAGGAGAAATTTGATATGACCGTAGATCAAGTCCCGATCTGAGGAAAAGACAAAAAGACATGATACAGATCCCAGATCACAGATAGAGTACCTAGGAACCAGGCAGGAATGAACAACGGATCTCGGAGTCCGCGCTGTTCATGTACTATGGCGATTCAGAACTCTGGATCCATATGCTGGAACTACTTGGACACACAAAGTCCATATGATTTGATAATGTCGAAATGCAGGATAAGGTCTGTAGGCAGGAAATACCATATGGTACGCCTATGTAGGTCCATTCTACATGCTGAAACAAAAATGAAGATCGGTCCAGATTGGTCCAAAACATATGATTCAAATACGGAAAAGCTCCATAGACAAGATTCTGCACATGTAGCAGTCCCTAGCGATAAGCTTCCACATGGATTCGTAGCTACGATGCATTATTTTTAAAGATAAAACAAGTAGAGATAGGATTACAAAGCTAGTGTAGAAGTAGTATAAAAGCAGCTCATGTATCCGTAGATAAAGTAGTACTACCCGTGCGTAGGAAAGTCCTGAGTGGGTTGCCTGTGAGTAACTGCTCTTGACACCAATAGAGAGATTTGCCCTGTCTTTGTGCAGTGATACGATAAGATTTGATTTGAACATACGAGACCGTCGAGGTCGAAACTAGAGAACTATCCGTCCGTAGGCCGCCGAGGTCTTGATTACTGTTTTGTGATCCGTCGAGGGTCTTAGCGTTCGTGTCCGCCGAGGACTTAGTTTTCATGTCCGTCGAGGGCAATAGTCTCCAATCGTTCGAATTAGTCTTACCGTAGACGAAATTCATAGTCCCACTTAGTCCACTGGACAATAAACAGAGCCCCTACAAACGTTAGAATCCCCGTAGCTGTGGTGTTTTTACACTTGCAGTTACACATTGATTTCACAAGAACTTCATACGATACTGAGACTGTGATCTTGTGCGTAACCTTTGCCAAGCAGTCCACCCTTGCAATCTTTCCTGGTGTGTAGAGTTATTGATAGACTTTACACGGAGGTTTACTAGTTTTTGGGTTGATTTGGTGTTGGTGCTACTCCCGTAGCTCTGATATTAGGTTGACTCTTGAGTGGTATTCTTCGCCCATTATCTGGTGACCACCGCAGGGGGTGGAAATAAGATTACATTCAGTATCAAACAAAATATTGTGAAGTTCCGGTAGTTTTAGCCCTACGGCGAGAACTACAAAAACAACAAAAACCAAAAGAACTTCTCTCAGAAAGATTAGTTCACAGCGACGTAATACTCGCACTTCACTAGCGGCTGGTAAACAAGTCTTACAGACACATAGTCTTACGGCTTTAGCATCTAGTACCCCAGCTCAAGTACCGAGAGCTGGTCAGTCTTCTCGATCTACGCGCAATTCTACGCAAGGAAGAGAAGCTACCCAAGTTATCCCAAACGATTTAAGAAACCCCAGTTTCTCTTTTGACAGAAGTCCGAGGGAAGCATTCTGAGATACAAGATCTACGCAAGGTCCTAGAAACCAAGCGTTAGAAACCCCATACGAAACCCCAGAGATTTTAACTGAAGACATTGAACTGTTTTCTTCACCGTTATCATCTCTACCCTCCGAATACAATTCAGACTTCGACCTACAGGAAGAAGAGTTTTATTCTTTTGAACTAAACCCGAGTTTATTTCTTGAAAGACTGTTAACAAGTATGTCCCATATATCGAATGACCCAGTAGCGGCAGGTGTGCCAGATGAAGAAAGACCGATAAAGAAGTCCTGGACGAAGTTCTCTAAAGGTGCTTTGAAAGAATTAGACAAAGATACGTCGAAACGAAGGCTCCCCACGTTCAACCGACTAGATCCTGGAAATCTACGGGAGTGGATGGCAGCTATCCTACAATATGGGAAAGTCAAGGGCTGGAAGTTAGATGAATCTTTTATCATTCTAGCAATGATTCAAATGGAGTTCGAGACCTCTCAACTCCTGGCACATCATTTGCCATCTACAAGAGGCTATAGTTGGGCCGCCTTTGAGAAAGAGATGCTTGATTCGTTCCCGTCGATTAGGGATTTAGAAATAGGAGCACTGGAGAATTTAGATCTGTTGAAGGCTAGGTTCTCTGGTATAGGAGAAGAACAGCTGCAAAAGCTTACTTCGTTTAATATGGAGTTTGAGTTTGAAGCAGACAAACTTGCAGGAAGTTTGTCAAATCGAGAGAAAGTACAGAAGTTTGCGGAATGTCTAGACCCGACATTCTGGCGAGAGATCAGAAAGAGGCTATGGGACCCTCACTACGTTCAAAACCTGCAGGCAGAAAAGCCCGTAGAAGTAGATAGTGGGTGGGTGGCTTCCCAGCTAGACCCTTTTGCTTTCTCCCAAGTTAGGGATATGGCTTTGACCATAAGTAATGAGTTAGTAGACGATTGCTACGCACCTCAGGGCTTAGATCCTGTTAGCTATACATTAGGAGTGAAAGCGGCGGCTCCCATAGGAACCCCCTTGATCACTCGTGCAAAGATTGAGCCTACAGTAGCTCCATTGTCTTCGTATAAGAAGGAAATAGCTTCTGACGAGTTGACAATGAAACTTTTGGCCTCCGTAGACGCACAGAATACTCGAATGAACGACTTTGCGCATGCAGTTTCTGAACTTTCGAAGAAGATGCCTGACTTCAGTCAGCCTAACTTCTACAAAAACATGCAAGCTATGGTGTATCATAATGGAAGCCAAGGGCAGAGTAGCGGTGGATCTAGGCCTTTGAACCAGATCACATCCAACTCTATGGCCACGGGGCAGCCATATAGGGCGCCTATGGACAAAAATTGCATTATTTGTGATGAACCCGGGCATTTCTGGAGAGAATGCAGGCAAGCCCAAGAGCTATCCCAGAAGAAGTGGATAGTTAAGAATGAACATACGAATAGACTGGAGATGTACGATGGGAATAACCTCCCACTGCCTGATCCAGTAAAGAAAGAGTCGCGAGCAGACAGAATTAGAGCTATCGCTAGAGAGAAGGGATGGCCAGGTGCTGAAAAGACCAGTTTCTTCTTACAAGGAGACTTGGATCTTGATGATGATCTCCCAGACCATCAATCTGTGCCTACGATAGAAGTTTTGCTACAGAGAATTGCTGCTTTGGAGGTAGAGACTCGTCGCCAGTCAGGCGACAGCTCAAAAAACTAAAAGGTCCAATGATGGACTCCTCAGATAAGAGAGATAGATCTCGAGATACCCAGAGGAGACCGGAGGACCCCAAAAAAATAAAATTACCACCAAAACCCCAAGTAGTGATATCTACGCCGTCGTTCTTAAGAAAACAACCGTATGTGATACCCCAGAGAAAGCCTTTCGGAGAAGAGGTCTCTGAAGAAGAAGAAGCAGAATTGGATGAAGAAGAACCTCAGTCGCAGGTCGATAGACGTCCTTCTACTCCGCTGCCTAGGGTATTGGATAAAATTCAACCCGTAGAACGTGTCCCACAACCAAGGGATTCGGTATTGCCCTGAAGCGTAATTCCTGAAGACAAGGGTGCTTCAAAATCTAAGAAGGTTCAGTCCAAAAACGTGAAGAAAGCATCTACGGAAAATCTTCAAAATGTTGAAACGAAAAGATATAAGCAACGGGTGATTCAAGACCTAATTGACCAAATGATGGCCAATCCGGCTAGTGTTTGCTTGAACAAGCTCATGGCTTCAGAAGAGTTCCGAAAAGCATTGCTACGGCGAGTTAGGAATAAGCACGTTCGAACGAAGAACTATAAAGTGTTCCTTCAAACGTTAGACTATCCGATAAAAGACTCTACGGCGGCTGAGGAACCTTTTGATGAAGAAGCGGAGTTTGTGAAAGTAGATAATATTGAGACCGTAGATTCGTTCGAGACCTTGGAAGAGGAAGAAGACGGATTGGAAGCGGGATCAGTAGTTCACCGAGATGTTGTGGAAGTTTATCGCACTGAGTTAGATTCTGTAGAGAAACAGAAGGTCGTGATAGTAGCTGGATTGTCCGAGGGACTCAGATGTGTTTTTCCTGAGGTTAACGGTTCTACGGAAAGAGTAGAAGCGGTGATCGATGGTGGATCGCAAATAATCGTGATTGACGCGTGGGTTGCTCAAGGATTAGGCTTGCAATGGGATCCGAATTCAGTGATTCACATGCAGTCTGCCAATGGACAACTGAAACCAACACTGGGAATATGCAGAAATGTACCTTTCAAGTTTGGGGAAGTAACAGTATACTTGCAACTTCATGTGGTGGAGAAAGCTCCCTTTCAGATTCTCTTGGGAAGACCTTTCGATGTCCTAACGGAATCGAAAGTGCAAAACTTCAAGGATGGAGATCAGTGGGTTATGGTTTCATGCCCAAACAAAGGAATTCAAAGTGTCATCCCTACATACATGAGAGGGGAAGGCATTAAGATAAAACCTAAGCAGGAACCAACCCTACGGATGCAGAGTTCAGAGGAAGCGCAGAAAGAAAGAGAACAACGAGGGACTGAATCTTCAAATTTTCAGTCCACCTTGATGAATTGATAGAGGATCAAGGAGAGGTGGCTCTACAAATATCCGTAGATGCTCACGGTGTTCCACAAATTGAAAAATATAAAAATTTGATAAATACAAAATTCTCTCGTATGGAGCTGGCTGGAGCCTTCATAGAAGCTTCAAATAGTGAAAGGACTACTAGTCAGTCTGATTCAAGAGTGATGAAAAACATTGATATAAACGAAAAAGACCAAAAACACACAGAAGATACAAAACACAAAAACAG
Source organism: Marasmius oreades (assembly GCF_018924745.1). NCBI lineage: Eukaryota > Fungi > Basidiomycota > Agaricomycetes > Agaricales > Marasmiaceae > Marasmius > Marasmius oreades. The sequence continues at coordinate 3,108,708 of NC_057327.1, read as the reverse complement.
TGCTTCTATTTCTCCTTGTGTTACGGACAGTTTTCTTTCTTATTATTCATCAGCACCAGTTTCGAATTCCCTAGATTCCATACACAGTGAATCTACGGAACGAGAACGGTTGCTTTGTACTACTAGAAGAGGTTCAACCCTCGAAGGCTTCAACAGCCAAAAATTGGCACATCGATCGGACTCTTCTCAACAAGATAAGATAGATGAGCTTAGTGAGGTTGCCGTAGACGGCAGAGCTTTACTCTTGAAGGCTCAAGATACCCATAGTCTATGTGAACTTGTTGATTCGCTTAGTACGAATTTCAAGGATCTCGCTGATGCGTCGAAAATCGAAGAAAATCCAAATAGATTGATACCCCCGTTGCTCCGACTACGAAGTTTTGTAGGGGGTGCAGTTGAAAATGAAAATGCATTTGATACAATGCTAAATGAAGCATCTGCGCTAGTAGATTATCATCAAAGGATGTACAAAAATCACTACCAAACCGATGAATGTATAGCTTTGGATTTGGATAGGTTAGCTAAGGATCCTGAGAAACGTGGAAAGACTTTGTTCAATGAACTAGCTTTTCATAAGGAAAGATGGTTGCAAGTCTACGGGACTATAAACAACTTTCCTAAGGACCTTTACACGGGCGAAACCCCGATAGATGAGATTCTATCGTCTACGGACTCTCTGAATGCCTATGTTATCGAACTTGATGCATGTGTACAAGAGATGGGGCTTGCTCTACGCAACTTAGAAGGAAAGCTTTTGAGAGAAAGTCTTCCTACGAATTCATATAGCACATTCTTGAGTAGCTCGCAGTCTATAAAGCGTGAGAACTATGTTTCCCAGGGTGCTATGGTGCTTGGAAAACATACAGTTCAGTCGGTCTACGGAAAATATAAGCCAGTAGCACTTAAAGTCTGACCACAATTGGCTAAGATGCCAGAAGAATTCCGAGTTCTTAGGAATATTACTGGGGATCCGCTTGAAGGGATGCCAGTACTATCGCCACACCCTCCTGAGTTCAGTCCAGGAGAACGGTATACAGAAGAACGTAGGGAAATCATAGAAAAGAATCATAATGAAGGCTTTCTATGGCCCGAAGAAATGAAATTGGTACACCATCTGATGAAAATCCAAGAGAAAGGATTCGCTTGGAGTGCAGATGAAGGTGGAACATTTCGTACAGATTTCTTCCCGCCGATTAAGTTTCCAGTGTTGCCTCACAAGCCCTGGGTTGAGCGTAATATCCCTATTCCACCTGGGATTTACGAAGAAGTCTGCCAGATTTTGAAGGACAAAATCGCAGCAGGAGTATACGAACCTACTACGTTGTCGTATCGATCGAAGTGGTTTATGGTACTAAAGAAAGATGGAAAGAGTCTACGGCTGGTTCATTCGTTAGCACCATTGAATGCAGTCACGATTCAGCATTCTGGAATTCCACCTGGAACAGCTGAGATTGCTAGTAGCTTTTCCGGAAGGGCGTGTATAGGAATGTTAGACATTTGGGTTGGCTACGATGAAAGGCTTATCGACGAGGAATCGAGAGACTTTACTACGTTCCAAACGCCCTTTGGCCCCTATAGATTAGTGAAACTACCTATGGGATGGACTAATTCGGTCCCTTTGTTTCATGAGGATGTAACGTACATTCTACGGGAAGAAATTCCTCATGTTACTAGACCATACATTGACGACGTACCTATACGAGGACCTAGTACTAGATATGAGTTGCCCGACGGAGGCTACGAGGTGATTCCTGAGAATCCAGGCATCTGTAGATTCGTTTGGGAGCATTTACAGAACGTGAATCGAATAGTTCAGCGAATGAAGTATGCGGGAGGTACCTTTTCAGGTCTGAAGGCTTTCATTTGTTGTGCTGAAGGAATGGTAGTAGGCCATAGAGTGTCCTACGACGGTGAAAAACCTGTAGAGAAGTTTGCAGAGATCATTCTCTCTTGGGATCCGAAAAACTTCAGAAACAAAACTGATATTCGATCATTTCTGGGGATTGCCGGACAAATGTGCATGTTCATTAAGGACTACGCTAAGAAGACAAGGCCGTTGAATAAGCTCACTGGAGCTTTTGTACCATTTGAAATGAACAAGGAAGCTTGTGAAGCTGTCCAAGAGGTTCAAGATGGAATCCGTGATGCACCCGCACTACGGCCCATCGATTATAAGAATCCGACGGGTATCACTTTGGCCGTAGATTCATCTTGGCAAGGTGTAGGCTATTACTTGTACCAAGTAGACACCGAAAATCCGAAAATGAAGTTCTACAATTACTTTGGGTCTATAACGTTCAATGAGAGAGAAGCACGCTTCTCACAACCGAAACGAGAGCTCTATGGGTTACTTATGGCGCTACGAGCGTCGAAGTATCAAACTTTTGGATGTAGACCGTTGACCGTAGAAACGGATGCCAGCTACATTAAAGGAATGTTGAACAATCCGGATAGTGCTCCGAATGCTAGCATTAACCAATGGATTGAAGAGATCAGACTCTATCATTTTGAACTAGTTCATATTAAAGGACTTGTACATGGTCCAGATGGATTTCGAGACCTCCTCCTGGTGGGATATCTACGCCTAGACCAGAAGGATGGGAAGAATTCCTGGTCGACGACGATGGTCAGCCAGTAAAGTTTCGAATGGGAGATGGAATCGAGGATGAACCTTTTGACATTGATACGTTCAAGGATGATATAGATCCGCAGTCAGGTTATTTGGTTTCATTAGCTGAGAAAGAACCAAAGTTGGCTACATCTGTCTTTTGCTATTTAGAAGACTTACGGTCTGCTGTAGATGAAGCAAACTTTGTAGATAAGATAAGAAATTGGGCGCTACGGAAACCTCCAGACTATGTTTCAACATTTTTGAAGCAAGTACCAGTGGTTCCGCCCGCCATAGATGACAGTTGGAATGATTCTCATCCATATAAGCCTATACATGAATATACGAATGAGATTAAAAGGTTCGATGAGAAAGTTCCACAAATTGAAGAGTGGCTTCTAGATCCCGAAGCAGATTTTGTAAGCGAGTTATCTAAAAACGAAATGAACAGTTTCATTACATTGGGATCAAAATTCTTTCTAGACCCTGATGGGAGACTTTACAAACGATCTACGGATGGTTCTACACAACATAGGTTGTATGTAGTTCCTGATAAGAGGATGTGGATGCTCGTAGCAAGTCACGATCATCTAGGACATAAAGGAATGTTTGCGACTAAGTCGATCATGGAGAAACGATTTTGGTGGCCGCATATGGACAAGGACATAGATTGGTTTGTCCGTAGCTGTCAAGAATGCCAGGATCGAAGGCTTGATCTTTTGAGAATACCACCAGTGGTTACTCACACACCGTCGCTGTTCCAAGTGATCCATGTAGATGTTTTAAGTATGACTCCCACTAGCAACAGTTGCAAACTGATTGTTCATGGACAATGCGCACTATCCAGATGGTCCGAAGCAAGGGCTATTCAAAGTGATACAGCCAGGATACTCGGAGAGTGGTTCTTTGATGATATCATTAGTAGATGGGGTTGTCCCGAGGAGGTTGTTACAGATAATGCACCACAAATGATTGCTATGGCAAGGTGGCTTACAGACAAATACGGTGTCCGTAGCATTAAGATTTCACCATACAATTCTCAAGCAAACGGAAAGATTGAGAGAGCGCATTTCGACCTATGGAGCGCGCTTTCGAAAGCCGTAGCTGGAGACCTTGCGAAATGGTACTGGTTTTTGAAGCATATTTTGTGGGCGGATAGAGTAACAACTAGGAAAGACCTAGGTTGCTCCCCCTACTTCTTTGTTACCGGTGCGGAACCTATACTACCGCTTGATATTGTGGAATCTACATGGCTAGTAAAGCTACCCAATAGGTTTCTATCACGAGAAGAGTTGATTGGCTTTCGAGCGCAAGCTCTGGCTAAACACAGAATGCATGTAACAGCTATGCGAGATAGAATTACAGAAGGAAAGCGTAGACACTTGATCAAGTACGAACGGGAATATATACACACTATAAAACCCTTAAACTTTGAACCCGGAGACTTGGTTCAAGTACGGAATACCGCTATTGAAAAGAACTTGGATAGGAAAATGTTCCCTAGATACTTTGGGCCTTGCGTAGTCATTCGACGTACTAAAGGTGGCTCTTATATCTTAGCGGAAATGGATGGAACGTTGCTACGGGGAAAATATGGAGCCTTTCGCATCCTACCTCACGCGGCGCCATACCACATTGACCTTCCTACGGAAATAAAAGATTTAATTCAGCTATCTAAAGATGAGTTAGAAGCCATGGCTAACGAAGATGAACCAACTGAGTATGAACTTGGAGTGGACTACATCTTTGACAGGGCTCAAAACTTGAGGCTGAATGGTAATGCCTCAGCTACGGCAGAAAGTGATAATGAAATTGAGCTACCTAGTGAATCTGAGGATCCAATGGACGATCCAGTAAGAGTTACTAGGTCTGCTAAGAAGAAAGTTAGATTTTCTCAGGTCTGACTGAACATATGAAACCGAAAAATCCAGTTAGATTCTAATAAACTCTAACTAGTGCATAAGTATACGAAATGACAGTAATATGAAAGGAGCGGACACCGTTTATCGCTACAGCCAGCCATTGTTAAAAGAGTGATCTACGGAAAGATACACTACTGAATAAACTCCATAGGAGCACCTGCATCCGCCTCAGTAGGCTGGTTTGTAGACCTCTCCTGTACTGAAGTTGACATAGCTGACTGTTCGACAGAAAGGGCGAGGCGGGAAAGGACTAGCTGATTTGCCTCGACGAGTTTTTCGTAGGCTGCCCGGTATGCTGCTCCTTGGTGAAGGATCGAAAAGGCCGATGCATTGACCTCCATACGGAGGAGGGTCTGAATGGCAGCGAGGTCGGACGCAGAAAGAGACTCCATACCAAAATGGGCCGGCATGCTGGCTATGACCTTGAGTACAGAGAGATGTGTAGACTCTCTGCATTTCTTCTCCTCTGTCCAACAAGTTGTCATAAGTGATGCTACGGCCATGAATAAAGAGAGGACAGTCCCAAGGTGGACACTCACCCTCAGATTCGGGCGTAAGGTCTACGCCTGCCTTATCGATACAAGCCTTCTTAGCAGGCTTTGCTTTGATCTACGGAAAGATTAGACATGATTTATATGAAACGATAATGGTCAAAGTATACCACTCAAGAGTCAACCTAATATCAGAGCTACGGGAGTAGCACCAACACCAAATCAACCCAAAAACTAGTAAACCTCCGTGTAAAGTCTATCAATAACTCTACACACCAGGAAAGATTGCAAGGGTGGACTGCTTGGCAAAGGTTACGCACAAGATCACAGTCTCAATATCGTATGAAGGTCTTATGAAATCAATGTGTAACTGCAAGTGTAAAAACACCACAGCTACGGGGATTCTAGGGTTTGTAGGGGCTCTGTTTATTGTCCAGTGGACTAAGTGGGACTATGAATTTCATCTATGGTAAGACTAATTCGAACAATTGGAGACTATTGCCCTCGACGGACATGAAAACTAAGTCCTCGGCGGACACGAACGCTAAGACCCTCGACGGATCACAAAACAGTAATCAAGACCTCAGCGGCCTACAGACGGATAGTTCTCTAGTTTGACCTCGATGGTCTCGTATAGTTCAAATCAAATCTTATCGTATCACTGCACAAAGACAGGGCAAATCTCTCTATTGGTGTCAAGAGCAGTTACTCACAGGCAACCCACTCAGGACTTTCCTACGCACGGGTAGTACTTTTTTTTATCTACGGATACATGAGCTGCTTTTATACTACTTCTATGCTAGCTTTGTAATCCTATCTCTACTTGTTTTATCTCTAAAAATAATGCACCGTAGCTACGAATCCATGTAGAATCTTATCGCTAGGGAACTGCTACATGTACATGTGCAGAATCTTGTCTACGGTACGCTGAGGCATTACCATTCAGCCTCAAGTTTTGAGCCCTGTCAAAGATGTAGTCCACTCCAAGTTCATACTCAGTTGGTTCATCTTCGTTAGCCATGGCTTCTAACTCATCTTTAGATAGCTGAATTAAATCTTTTATTTCCGTAGGAAGGTCAATGTGGTATGGCGCCGCGTGAGGTAGGATGCGAAAGGCTCCATATTTTCCCCGTAGCAACGTTCCATCCATTTCCGCTAAGATATAAGAGCCACCTTTAGTACGTCGAATGACTACGCAAGGCCCAAAGTATCTAGGGAACATTTTCCTATCCAAGTTCTTTTCAATAGCGGTATTCCGTACTTGAACCAAGTCTCCGGGTTCAAAGTTTAAGGGTTTTATAGTGTGTATATATTCCCGTTCGTACTTGATCAAGTGTCTACGCTTTCCTTCTGTAATTCTATCTCGCATAGCTGTTACATGCATTCTGTGTTTAGCCAGAGCTTGCGCTCGAAAGCCAATCAACTCTTCTCGTGATAGAAACCTATTGGTTAGCTTTACTAGCCATGTAGATTCCACAATATCAAGCGGTAGTATAGGTTCCGCACCGGTAACAAAGAAGTAGGGGAGCAACCTAGGTCTTTCCTAGTTGTTACTCTATCCGCCCACAAAATATGCTTCAAAAACCAGTACCATTTCGCAAGGTCTCCAGCTACGGCTTTCGAAAGCGCGCTCCATAGGTCGAAATGCGCTCTCTCAATCTTTCCGTTTGCTTGAGAATTGTATGGTGAAATCTTAATGCTACGGACAAGACCCGTATTTGTCTGTAAGCCACCTTGCCATAGCAATCATTTGTGGTGCATTATCTGTAACAACCTCCTCGGGACAACCCCATCTACTAATGATATCATCAAAGAACCACTCTCCGAGTATTCTGGCTGTATCACTTTGAATAGCCCTTGCTTCGGACCATCTGGATAGTGCGCATTGTCCATGAACAATCAGTTTGCAACTGTTGCTAGTGGGAGTCATACTTAAAACATCTACATGGATCACTTGGAACAGCGACGGTGTGTGAGTAACCACTGGTGGTATTCTCAAAAGATCAAGCCTTCGATCCTGGCATTCTTGACAGCTACGGACAAACCAATCTATGTCCTTGTCCATATGCGGCCACCAAAATCGTTTCTCCATGATCGACTTAGTCGCAAACATTCCTTTATGTCCTAGATGATCGTGACTTGCTACGAGCATCCACATCCTCTTATCAGGAACTACATACAACCTATGTTGTGTAGAACCATCCGTAGATCGTTTGTAAAGTCTCCCATCAGGGTCTAGAAAGAATTTTGATCCCAATGTAATGAAACTGTTCATTTCGTTTTTAGATAACTCGCTTACAAAATCTGCTTCGGGATCTAGAAGCCACTCTTCAATTTGTGGAACTTTCTCATCGAACCTTTTAATCTCATTCGTATATTCATGTATAGGCTTATATGGATGAGAATCATTCCAACTGTCATCTATGGCGGGCGGAACCACTGGTACTTGCTTCAAAAATGTTGAAACATAGTCTGGAGGTTTCCGTAGCGCCCAATTTCTTATCTTATCTACAAAGTTTGCTTCATCTACAGCAGACCGTAAGTCTTCTAAATAGCAAAAGACAGATGTAGCCAACTTTGGTTCTTTCTCAGCTAATGAAACCAAATAACCTGACTGCGGATCTATATCATCCTTGAACGTATCAATGTCAAAAGGTTCATCCTCGATTCCATCTCCCATTCGAAACTTTACTGGCTGACCATCGTCGTCGACCAGGAATTCTTCCCATCCTTCTGGTCTAGGCGTAGATATCCCACCAGGAGGAGGTCTCGAAATCCATCTGGACCATGTACAAGTCCTTTAATATGAACTAGTTCAAAATGATAGAGTCTGATCTCTTCAATCCATTGGTTAATGCTAGCATTCGGAGCACTATCCGGATTGTTCAACATTCCTTTAATGTAGCTGGCATCCGTTTCTACGGTCAACGGTCTACATCCAAAAGTTTGATACTTCGACGCTCGTAGCGCCATAAGTAACCCATAGAGCTCTCGTTTCGGTTGTGAGAAGCGTGCTTCTCTCTCATTGAACGTTATAGACCCAAAGTAATTGTAGAACTTCATTTTCGGATTTTCGGTGTCTACTTGGTACAAGTAATAGCCTACACCTTGCCAAGATGAATCTACGGCCAAAGTGATACCCGTCGGATTCTTATAATCGATGGGCCGTAGTGCGGGTGCATCACGGATTCCATCTTGAACCTCTTGGACAGCTTCACAAGCTTCCTTGTTCATTTCAAATGGTACAAAAGCTCCAGTGAGCTTATTCAACGGCCTTGTCTTCTTAGCGTAGTCCTTAATGAACATGCACATTTGTCCGGCAATCCCCAGAAATGATCGAATATCAGTTTTGTTTCTGAAGTTTTTCGGATCCCAAGAGAGAATGATCTCTGCAAACTTCTCTACAGGTTTTTCACCGTCGTAGGACACTCTATGGCCTACTACCATTCCTTCAGCACAACAAATGAAAGCCTTCAGACCTGAAAAGGTACCTCCCGCATACTTCATTCGCTGAACTATTCGATTCACGTTCTGTAAATGCTCCCAAACGAATCTACAGATGCCTGGATTCTCAGGAATCACCTCGTAGCCTCCGTCGGGCAACTCATATCTAGTACTAGGTCCTCGTATAGGTACGTCGTCAATGTATGGTCTAGTAACATGAGGAATTTCTTCCCGTAGAATGTACGTTACATCCTCATGAAACAAAGGGACCGAATTAGTCCATCCCATAGGTAGTTTCACTAATCTATAGGGGCCAAAGGGCGTTTGGAACGTAGTAAAGTCTCTCGATTCCTCGTCGATAAGCCTTTCATCGTAGCCAACCCAAATGTCTAACATTCCTATACACGCCCTTCCGGAAAAGCTACTAGCAATCTCAGCTGTTCCAGGTGGAATTCCAGAATGCTGAATCGTGACTGCATTCAATGGTGCTAACGAATGAACCAGCCGTAGACTCTTTCCATCTTTCTTTAGTACCATAAACCACTTCGATCGATACGACAACGTAGTAGGTTCGTATACTCCTGCTGCGATTTTGTCCTTCAAAATCTGGCAGACTTCTTCGTAAATCCCAGGTGGAATAGGGATATTACGCTCAACCCAGGGCTTGTGAGGCAACACTGGAAACTTAATCGGCGGGAAGAAATCTGTACGAAATGTTCCACCTTCATCTGCACTCCAAGCGAATCCTTTCTCTTGGATTTTCATCAGATGGTGTACCAATTTCATTTCTTCGGGCCATAGAAAGCCTTCATTATGATTCTTTTCTATGATTTCCCTACGTTCTTCTGTATACCGTTCTCCTGGACTGAACTCAGGAGGGTGTGGCGATAGTACTGGCATCCCTTCAAGCGGATCCCCAGTAATATTCCTAAGAACTCGGAATTCTTCTGGCATCTTAGCCAATTGTGGTCAGACTTTAAGTGCTACTGGCTTATATTTTCCGTAGACCGACTGAACTGTATGTTTTCCAAGCACCATAGCACCCTGGGAAACATAGTTCTCACGCTTTATAGACTGCGAGCTACTCAAGAATGTGCTATATGAATTCGTAGGAAGACTTTCTCTCAAAAGCTTTCCTTCTAAGTTGCGTAGAGCAAGCCCCATCTCTTGTACACATGCATCAAGTTCGATAACATAGGCATTCAGAGAGTCCGTAGACGATAGAATCTCATCTATCGGGGTTTCGCCCGTGTAAAGGTCCTTAGGAAAGTTGTTTATAGTCCCGTAGACTTGCAACCATCTTTCCTTATGAAAAGCTAGTTCATTGAACAAAGTCTTTCCACGTTTCTCAGGATCCTTAGCTAACCTATCCAAATCCAAAGCTATACATTCATCGGTTTGGTAGTGATTTTTGTACATCCTTTGATGATAATCTACTAGCGCAGATGCTTCATTTAGCATTGTATCAAATGCATTTTCATTTTCAACTGCACCCCCTACAAAACTTCGTAGTCGGAGCAACGGGGGTATCAATCTATTTGGATTTTCTTCGATTTTCGACGCATCAGCGAGATCCTTGAAATTCGTACTAAGCGAATCAACAAGTTCACATAGACTATGGGTATCTTGAGCCTTCAAGAGTAAAGCTCTGCCGTCTACGGCAACCTCACTAAGCTCATCTATCTTATCTTGTTGAGAAGAGTCCGATCGATGTGCCAATTTTTGGCTGTTGAAGCCTTCGAGGGTTGAACCTCTTCTAGTAGTACAAAGCAACCGTTCTCGTTCCGTAGATTCACTGTGTATGGAATCTAGGGAATTCGAAACTGGTGCTGATGAATAATAAGAAAGAAAACTGTCCGTAACACAAGGAGAAATAGAAGCACTGTTTTTGTGTTTTGTATCTTCTGTGTGTTTTTGGTCTTTTTCGTTTATATCAATGTTTTTCATCACTCTTGAATCAGACTGACTAGTAGTCCTTTCACTATTTGAAGCTTCTATGAAGGCTCCAGCCAGCTCCATACGAGAGAATTTTGTATTTATCAAATTTTTATATTTTTCAATTTGTGGAACACCGTGAGCATCTACGGATATTTGTAGAGCCACCTCTCCTTGATCCTCTATCAATTCATCAAGGTGGACTGAAAATTTGAAGATTCAGTCCCTCGTTGTTCTCTTTCTTTCTGCGCTTCCTCTGAACTCTGCATCCGTAGGGTTGGTTCCTGCTTAGGTTTTATCTTAATGCCTTCCCCTCTCATGTATGTAGGGATGACACTTTGAATTCCTTTGTTTGGGCATGAAACCATAACCCACTGATCTCCATCCTTGAAGTTTTGCACTTTCGATTCCGTTAGGACATCGAAAGGTCTTCCCAAGAGAATCTGAAAGGGAGCTTTCTCCACCACATGAAGTTGCAAGTATACTGTTACTTCCCCAAACTTGAAAGGTACATTTCTGCATATTCCCAGTGTTGGTTTCAGTTGTCCATTGGCAGACTGCATGTGAATCACTGAATTCGGATCCCATTGCAAGCCTAATCCTTGAGCAACCCACGCGTCAATCACGATTATTTGCGATCCACCATCGATCACCGCTTCTACTCTTTCCGTAGAACCGTTAACCTCAGGAAAAACACATCTGAGTCCCTCGGACAATCCAGCTACTATCACGACCTTCTGTTTCTCTACAGAATCTAACTCAGTGCGATAAACTTCCACAACATCTCGGTGAACTACTGATCCCGCTTCCAATCCGTCTTCTTCCTCTTCCAAGGTCTCGAACGAATCTACGGTCTCAATATTATCTACTTTCACAAACTCCGCTTCTTCATCAAAAGGTTCCTCAGCCGCCGTAGAGTCTTTTATCGGATAGTCTAACGTTTGAAGGAACACTTTATAGTTCTTCGTTCGAACGTGCTTATTCCTAACTCGCCGTAGCAATGCTTTTCGGAACTCTTCTGAAGCCATGAGCTTGTTCAAGCAAACACTAGCCGGATTGGCCATCATTTGGTCAATTAGGTCTTGAATCACCCGTTGCTTATATCTTTTCGTTTCAACATTTTGAAGATTTTCCGTAGATGCTTTCTTCACGTTTTTGGACTGAACCTTCTTAGATTTTGAAGCACCCTTGTCTTCAGGAATTACGCTTCAGGGCAATACCGAATCCCTTGGTTGTGGGACACGTTCTACGGGTTGAATTTTATCCAATACCCTAGGCAGCGGAGTAGAAGGACGTCTATCGACCTGCGACTGAGGTTCTTCTTCATCCAATTCTGCTTCTTCTTCTTCAGAGACCTCTTCTCCGAAAGGCTTTCTCTGGGGTATCACATACGGTTGTTTTCTTAAGAACGACGGCGTAGATATCACTACTTGGGGTTTTGGTGGTAATTTTATTTTTTGGGGTCCTCCGGTCTCCTCTGGGTATCTCGAGATCTATCTCTCTTATCTGAGGAGTCCATCATTGGACCTTTTAGTTTTTTGAGCTGTCGCCTGACTGGCGACGAGTCTCTACCTCCAAAGCAGCAATTCTCTGTAGCAAAACTTCTATCGTAGGCACAGATTGATGGTCTGGGAGATCATCATCAAGATCCAAGTCTCCTTGTAAGAAGAAACTGGTCTTTTCAGCACCTGGCCATCCCTTCTCTCTAGCGATAGCTCTAATTCTGTCTGCTCGCGACTCTTTCTTTACTGGATCAGGCAGTGGGAGGTTATTCCCATCGTACATCTCCAGTCTATTCGTATGTTCATTCTTAACTATCCACTTCTTCTGGGATAGCTCTTGGGCTTGCCTGCATTCTCTCCAGAAATGCCCGGGTTCATCACAAATAATGCAATTTTTGTCCATAGGCGCCCTATATGGCTGCCCCGTGGCCATAGAGTTGGATGTGATCTGGTTCAAAGGCCTAGATCCACCGCTACTCTGCCCTTGGCTTCCATTATGATACACCATAGCTTGCATGTTTTTGTAGAAGTTAGGCTGACTGAAGTCAGGCATCTTCTTCGAAAGTTCAGAAACTGCATGCGCAAAGTCGTTCATTCGAGTATTCTGTGCGTCTACGGAGGCCAAAAGTTTCATTGTCAACTCGTCAGAAGCTATTTCCTTCTTATACGAAGACAATGGAGCTACTGTAGGCTCAATCTTTGCACGAGTGATCAAGGGGGTTCCTATGGGAGCCGCCGCTTTCACTCCTAATGTATAGCTAACAGGATCTAAGCCCTGAGGTGCGTAGCAATCGTCTACTAACTCATTACTTATGGTCAAAGCCATATCCCTAACTTGGGAGAAAGCAAAAGGGTCTAGCTGGGAAGCCACCCACCCACTATCTACTTCTACGGGCTTTTCTGCCTGCAGGTTTTGAACGTAGTGAGGGTCCCATAGCCTCTTTCTGATCTCTCGCCAGAATGTCGGGTCTAGACATTCCGCAAACTTCTGTACTTTCTCTCGATTTGACAAACTTCCTGCAAGTTTGTCTGCTTCAAACTCAAACTCCATATTAAACGAAGTAAGCTTTTGCAGCTGTTCTTCTCCTATACCAGAGAACCTAGCCTTCAACAGATCTAAATTCTCCAGTGCTCCTATTTCTAAATCCCTAATCGACGGGAACGAATCAAGCATCTCTTTCTCAAAGGCGGCCCAACTATAGCCTCTTGTAGATGGCAAATGATGTGCCAGGAGTTGAGAGGTCTCGAACTCCATTTGAATCATTGCTAGAATGATAAAAGATTCATCTAACTTCCAGCCCTTGACTTTCCCATATTGTAGGATAGCTGCCATCCACTCCCGTAGATTTCCAGGATCTAGTCGGTTGAACGTGGGGAGCCTTCGTTTCGACGTATCTTTGTCTAATTCTTTCAAAGCACCTTTAGAGAACTTCGTCCAGGACTTCTTTATCGGTCTTTCTTCATCTGGCACACCTGCCGCTACTGGGTCATTCGATATATGGGACATACTTGTTAACAGTCTTTCAAGAAATAAACTCGGGTTTAGTTCAAAAGAATAAAACTCTTCTTCCTGTAGGTCGAAGTCTGAATTGTATTCGGAGGGTAGAGATGATAACGGTGAAGAAAACAGTTCAATGTCTTCAGTTAAAATCTCTGGGGTTTCGTATGGGGTTTCTAACGCTTGGTTTCTAGGACCTTGCGTAGATCTTGTATCTCAGAATGCTTCCCTCGGACTTTCTGTCAAAAGAGAAACTGGGGTTTCTTAAATCGTTTGGGATAACTTGGGTAGCTTCTTCTTCCTTGCGTAGAATTGCGCGTAGATCGAGAAGACTGACCAGCTCTCGGTACTTGAGCTGGGGTACTAGATGCTAAAGCCGTAAGACTATGTGTCTGTAAGACTTGTTTACCAGCCGCTAGTGAAGTGCGAGTATTACGTCGCTGTGAACTAATCTTTCTGAGAGAAGTTCTTTTGGTTTTTGTTGTTTTTGTAGTTCTCGCCGTAGGGCTAAAACTACCGGAACTTCACAATATTTTGTTTGATACTGAATGTAATCTTATTTCCACCCCCTGCGGTGGTCACCAGATAATGGGCGAAGAATACCACTCAAGAGTCAACCTAATATCAGAGCTACGGGAGTAGCACCAACACCAAATCAACCCAAAAACTAGTAAACCTCCGTGTAAAGTCTATCAATAACTCTACACACCAGGAAAGATTGCAAGGGTGGACTGCTTGGCAAAGGTTACGCACAAGATCACAGTCTCAGTATCGTATGAAGTTCTTGTGAAATCAATGTGTAACTGCAAGTGTAAAAACACCACAGCTACGGGGATTCTAACGTTTGTAGGGGCTCTGTTTATTGTCCAGTGGACTAAGTGGGACTATGAATTTCGTCTACGGTAAGACTAATTCGAACGATTGGAGACTATTGCCCTCGACGGACATGAAAACTAAGTCCTCAGCGGACACGAACGCTAAGACCCTCGATGGATCACGAAACAGTAATCAAGACCTCGGCGGCCTACGGACGGATAGTTCTCTAGTTTTGACCTCGACGGTCTCGTATAGTTTAAATCAAATCTTATCGTATCACTGCACAAAGACAGGGCAAATCTCTCTATTGGTGTCAAGAGCAGTTACTCACAGGCAACCCACTCAGGACTTTCCTACGCACAGGTAGTACTTTTTTATCTACGGATACATGAGCTGCTTTTATACTACTTCTACACTAGCTTTGTAATCCTATCTCTACTTGTTTTATCTCTAAAAATAATGCACCGTAGCTACGAATCCATGTGGAAGCTTATCGCTAGGGACTGCTACATGTGCAGAATCTTGTCTATGGAGCTTTTCCGTATTTGAATCATATGTTTTGGACCAATCTGGACCGATCTTCATTTTTGTTTCAGCATGTAGAATGGACCTACATAGGCGTACCATATGGTATTTCCTGCCTACAGACCTTATCCTGCATTTCGATGTTATCAAATCATATGGACTTTGTGTGTCCAAGTAGTTCCAGCATATGGATCCAGAGTTCCGAATAGCCATAGCACATGAACAGCGTGGACTCCGAGATCCGTTGTTCATTCCTGCCTGGTTCCTAGGTACTCTATCTGTGATCTGGGATCTGTATCATGTCTTTTTGTCTTTTTCCTCAGATCGGGACTCGATCTACGGTCATATCACATTTCTCCTAGTCTGTGTGGTCCTATGTCCGATTTCTTGTCAACTAAATCCCCCGTAGAAGTAGGTACTCCTAGTATGAAGGTCTTTTGACTCCATTAAGTTCTGCTACAAACGGTTCTGTGAAGACTACAAGTCTTCTAATAGTACAATCCCTTGATATGCCAGTGCATAGTAGAATGTAGAGAGTAGAACTCGGTGAATTACCACTTAAGTCCTCTGCTCATAGTATTCTACAGGTTTTGAACGGTCATACAGTTTTCTAACACGATCTACGGCTCTCTCTAACTGGTCTAGCTGTGCCGACGGCACATCCTACTAGCAGCACTAGCTTTAACTAGCAATTCGGGCTCACTCTAGTTCTTAATACGATAAATATCGCTCTGTAGCACTGTTTTAAAGTGCAAAAAGAACCTTGTAGCATAGTCAACTAAGTCGCATTAACGCGTTGCTCCAACCCAATGCTCTGGAAAGACATGAGACGGGGCTGAAGATGTCCAGAGGTCATCTACGGAAACCCCAGCTCGACTTGATGAAGTAGCCTTCCCTTTGCGTGGACCTTTAACTTTCGAAGACGAAGGATCGGAAAGAGGTTCAACCGTACGGGCTTCAGAACCAGAAGCTACGGCAGCTGTCTGGGTTCTAGAGCGAGTACGGTAAGGCTAAAATTGGAGTCAACAGAGTAGATTAGATGCAGAAATGAGAAGACTTACCCGTGGAGACGGAGAATCCTCCTCGGATGAGGTGTCTACGAAAGCAACACTTTTCACAAAGGCCTTTGTAGGCTTTGGTCGCTTAGACTGAGAAGGACCGACCGTAGGCGAGTTGGGAGCCTAGAATACGATAAGAAAAATAAATGAAATGAGTCAACAGAAACAAACCTTTCGTTTTTGAACTGGTTTTGAGGGACCAGCGACCAGAAGCGTAGATGGACCAGCTACGGGTGAACCAATAGCGGGTAAATGATCCTCTTCCAGGGGTGAACCGATGACAAAGTCCTGGGAGCTCGAAGCTACCACAGGAGAAGCTGGAAGAGCAGATCGAGAGAGCTATGGCAAAACTTGAGCGCCCAAAATGAAAGGAAGAGGACAGGAGACTTACCATAGATGGAAGAACCGATCTTGGAGCCTCCGGAAGATAGCATTCAGGAGGCTCTGAATCAAAATCGAATCACTACGCAAAAGTATAAGAAAGAGACCGAAAATGACTAAAGAAAGACTTACACCGAAAAGAGCCATTAGCTGGGTAAACTCAGCCTCCCTATACATCCATTCATCTCCCAGCACCTTCCAGTCGTTGGCGAGGAAAGAGAGGGTGGCCATAAGTTGCAGAGCGGGGGAAATCCACATTTCATCACGGAATTGCACGATTTGGCGATGGAGATCATTCTACGGGGAGGATG
This sequence comes from Marasmius oreades, assembly GCF_018924745.1. Taxonomy (NCBI): domain Eukaryota; kingdom Fungi; phylum Basidiomycota; class Agaricomycetes; order Agaricales; family Marasmiaceae; genus Marasmius; species Marasmius oreades. The sequence continues at coordinate 3,092,217 of NC_057327.1, read as the reverse complement.
AAACCTACGAGTGAGATAGAGAAGAGAAAGACACACCAAAAATGAACTATGGTCGCGAAATTCCGCGAACAATTGCGGCTCTTCCGTCACCTTAGCAATAAGATGATTGTTGAGATCTGCGATCCAATTGTGGACAACGAGGAGGTTGGCCTCCAGAGCGTCGAGAATGATTGGTGAAGGAATGTAAGGTTCTGGCGCTGTGGCCTTGCCTTTGCCTTTGTCTTGTTTTGATGGCATTGGTGATATGATCTACGGCGTCGCATCAGTATGTGACACTGCCAAGAGATAAGAAAAGAAGAAAAACAATCTACGGGCCTCGGAGCAGACTCTGAAACCTCCGTAGATTGTCCCCACTCACCTCGAAGACGTTGGGGACAGTGGCAAAGAAGATATGAAGAGCGGCGGCGAAGAGCGACCATAGAGAAGATGGGAGAAGGGAGGAATGAAAATTTCTGCTAAGTCCAACTGCTGCAGTTTTTATAGCCAAATCCAACATATGAACCAGCACATGACCATAGAACATCACAGAATGTTGTAGAATATTCCAGAGCTACAGAAATTAATGCCTTGAGGCTGTTGAAATCACCTACGGAATGATGAGGCCATAATTAAGAAATGATGGAAGTAATTAATGATGGAACATTGCATTGTAGGAGTTCTGGCGTGGGAAAATCATTTTGATGTCGGAACATTTCCTTTTTGGGAACATTAGCGCTGGTCAGCGTAGAGCTCGGGCTCAAAATTTCTCTAAGTCGGAGACTTGACGGTTGTACACTAGAGTGTACACCGTAGATAAGATTAAGTAGATCTACGGGCCATTTTGAAGGCTTTTAGTAGAACTACCAAATGAAAAAGCCGTAGATCAATTCAAACGATAGAAGATGAAGTTGTGCTCAGTCCATAGATGGACTGGGGACAGTCCTCTTTTGTTTGGGGGAGATAATGCGACTTAGCTGACTATGCTACAAGGTTCTTTTTGCACTTTAAAACAGTGCTACAGAGCGATATTTATCGTATTAAGAACTAGAGTGAGCCCGAATTGCTAGTTAAAGCTAGTGCTGCTAGTAGGATGTGCCGTCAGCACAGCTAGACCAGTTAGAGAGAGCCGTAGATCGTGTTAGAAAACTGTATGACCGTTCAAAACCTGTAGAACACTATGAGCAGAGGACTTAAGTGGTAATTCACCGAGTTCTACTCTCTACATTCTACTATGCACTGGCATATCAAGGGATTGTACTATTAGAAGACTTGTAGTCTTCACAGAACCGTTTGTAGCAGAACTTAACAAAGTCAAAAGACCTTCATACTAGGAGTACCTACTTCTACGGGGGATTTAGTTGACAAGAAATTGGACATTGGACCACACAGACTAGGAGAAATGTGATATGACCGTAGATCGAGTCCCGATCTGAGGAAAAGACAAAAAGACATGATACAGATCCCAGATCGCAGATAGAGTACCTAGGAACCAGGCAGGAATGAACAACGGATCTCGGAGTCCATGCTGTTCATGTGCTATGGCGATTCAGAACTCTGGATCCATATGCTGGAACTACTTGGACACACAAAGTCCATATGATTTGATAACATCGAAATGCAGGATAAGGTCTGTAGGCAGGAAATACCATATGGTACGCCTATGTAGGTCCATTCTACATGCTGAAACAAAAATGAAGATCGGTCCAGATTGGTCCAAAACATATGATTCGAATATGGAAAAGCTCCATAGACAAGATTCTGCACATGTAGCAGTCCCTAGCGATAAGCTTCCACATGGATTCGTAGCTACGATGCATTATTTTTAGAGATAAAACAAGTAGAGATAGGATTACAAACCTAGCGTAGAAGTAGTATAAAAGCAGCTCATGTATCCGTAGATAAAGTAGTACTACCTGTGCGTAGGAAAGTCCTGAGTGGGTTGCCCGTGAGTAACTGCTCTTGACACCAATAGAGAGATTTGCCCTGTCTTTGTGCAGCGATACGATAAGATTTGATTTGAACTATACGAGACCATCGAGGTCGAAACTAGAGAACTATCCATCCATAGGCCGCTGAGGTCTTGATTACTGTTTTGTGATCTGTCGAGGGTCTTAGCGTTCATGTCTGCCGAGGACTTAGTTTTCGTGTCCGTCGAGGGCAATAGTCTCCAATCGTTCGAATTAGTCTTACCGTAGACGAAATTCATAGTCCCACTTAGTCCACTGGACAATAAACAGAGCCCCTACAGACCTTAGAATCCCCGTAGCTGTGGTGTTTTTACACTTGCAGTTACACATTGATTTCACAAGAACTTCATACAATATTGAGACTGTGATCTTGTGCGTAACCTTTGCCAAGCAGTCCACCCTTGCAATCTTTCCTGGTGTGTAGAGTTATTGATAGACTTTACACGGAGGTTTACTAGTTTTTGGGTTGATTTGGTGTTGGTGCTACTCCCGTAGCTCTGATATTAGGTTGACTCTTGAGTGGTATACTTCGCCCATTAGCGATACATCCTGTTTCTTTCCTGACCACAATTCTGCAGGAACGTCATCTGGAAAACGATCGGAGGGCATGAAGTTATTGACATAACAGAAGGAAGATACCATTTCTGCCCACAGCGATGGTGGAAACCCACCATCTTCTAGCATGGTACGTGTTCCCTCAATCACCGTCCTATTCGCCCTTTCTGCAACTCCATTGGCTGATGAAGAATATGGGGTGATGCGTTCTATCAATATGCCATGTTCCCTGCAATATTCGTCCATAAGTCGATTGTCCAGTTTGCCTCCACTGTCAATCCGAATAACCTTCAACTTATTCTCCGTCTGCCATTCTGCCATTCTATGGAACTCCCTGAACGCCGCTAACGTGGTGAGTGCCTCCTTATTTGCAAGGAAATATGGTACCCTATATGATGATCTGCCATCCATGCAAATCAATAACCAAGATTTCTTCCCAATACTCTGCGTTCGTGCAGGACCCCATAAGTCCATATGAACTCGTTCAAGGACTTTCATTTCATGTGTTACTTTCAAATCAAAGGGTCGTCTCGTTGCCTTTCTGTACAGGCAATCTTTGCACATTCCAATAACTTGCTTCGACGTTATGTGCAGTCCATCTACCAGATTCCTCGACGCAAGACGCAAGATTCTTCGAATACCATTATGAACCCATCTTCGATGCCAAGTCATGATTCCGACAGGTCTGTCAAGTGATCTCGAGTAGCTGATTACCACTCCGTCAGCTGTCGGTCCAAGTTCGTACATTTTACCCTTGATTTCCGCTGATACTACGACTTCATCACTACCTGGAGGACATATAGTTATCCTTCCGCCCCCCCATGACCCATGATACCCTGTCAAGTCAAGTGAAGACATGGATAAAAGGTTGTTATTGAATGTTGGAGTATGTCAGACATCTGCTAATTGAAGCTGGTGACTAGGATTTTTCGTCCTGATGGACACTTTCCCTATCCCCGGGATAGGGAACTCCCCTGATGGTCCAGATTGAGCCGTCTGTCCACGGGCGTCAGTCTTCTGGTATACTTGGAATGCTCCCTTGTCTTTCCAACAGTGGTCCGACGCTCCTGATTCCAAAAACGTCCAAGTCGAAGTAGCCGAATTTATTGTGGTACGATCATAGGACAGGTGGCAGGATGAACATGAAGCCTTGTTTACTACCGGTATGTCTATATCAATTCCATCTACTCCTGACTCATTAAACCTCTCATCTAGAAGGGCAGGGTGTATGAAGTCTCCCCTAGGGTCATAGGTGTCAGGAGGGGGGATTGTGATGTGAGGTTTCGACATACCGCTAATGGGCGAAGTATACCACTCAAGAGTCAACCTAATATCAGAGCTACAGGAGTAGCACCAACACCAAATCAACCCAAAAACTAGTAAACCTCCGTGTAAAGTCTATCAATAACTCTACACACCAGGAAAGATTGCAAGGGTGGACTGCTTGGCAAAGGTTATGCACAAGATCACAGTCTCAATATTGTATGAAGTTCTTGTGAAATCAATGTGTAACTGCAAGTGTAAAAACACCACAGCTACGGGGATTCTAAGGTCTGTAGGGGCTCTGTTTATTGTCCAGTGGACTAAGTGGGACTATGAATTTCGTCTACGGTAAGACTAATTCGAACAATTGGAGACTATTGCCCTCGACGGACACGAAAACTAAGTCCTCGGCAGACATGAACGCTAAGACCCTCGATAGATCACAAAACAGTAATCAAGACCTCAGCGGCCTATGGATGGATAGTTCTCTAGTTTCGACCTCGATGGTCTCGTATAGTTCAAATCAAATCTTATCGTTTCACTGCACAAAGACAGGGCAAATCTCTCTATTGGTGTCAAGAGCAGTTACTCATGGGCAACCCACTCAGGACTTTCCTACGCACGGGTAGTACTTTTTTATCTATGGATACATGAGCTGCTTTTATACTACTTCTACGCTAGGTTTGTAATCCTATCTCTACTTGTTTCATCTCTAAAAATAATGCACCGTAGCTACGAATCCATGTGGAATCTTATTGCTAGGGGCTGCTACATGTGCAGAATCTTGTCTACGGAGCTTTTCCGTATTTGAATCATATGTTTTGGACCAATCTGGACCGTTCTTCATTCTTGTTTCAGCATGTAGAATGGACCTACATAGGCGTACCATATGGTATTTCCTGCCTACAGACCTTATCCTGCATTTCGATGTTATCAAATCATATGGACTTTGTGTGTCCAAGTAGTTCCAGCATATGGATCCAGAGTTCTGAATCGCCATAGTACATGAACAGCGCGGACTCCGAGATCCGTTGTTCATTTCTGCCTGGTTCCTAGGTACTCTATCTGTGATCTGGGATCTGTATCATGTCTTTTTGTCTTTTCCTCAGATCGGGACTTGATCTACGGTCATATCAAATTTCTCCTAGTCTGCGTGGTCCTATGTCCGATTTCTTGTCAACTAAATCCCCTGTAGAAGTAGGTTCTCCTAGTATGAAGGTCTTTTGACTCCATTAAGTTCTGCTATGAACGGTTCTGTGAAGACTACAAGTCTTCTAATAGTACAATCCCTTGATATGCCAGTGCATAATAGAATGTAGAGAGTAGAACTCGGTGAATTACCACTTAAGTCCTCTGCTCATAGTGTTCTACAGGTTTTGAACGGTCATACAGTTTTCTAACACGATCTACGGCTCTCTCCAACTGGTCTAGCTGCACCTACGGCACATTCTACTAGCGGCACTAGCTTTAACTAGCAATTCGGGCTCACTCTAGTCCTTAATACGATAAATATCGCTCTGTAGCACTGTTTAAAGTGCAAAAAGAACCTTGTAGCATAGTCAACTAAGTCGCATTATCGCACCTAAGACCAATTGGATGTGATGCTTGGGCGAAACTACCGCAGAGGCACCGTGACGGGAAGTTGGCAAAACAAGCAATAAAAGGTATTATGTTGGGATACATGGGAAGGAGGGGATATCGATTATGGATACCGGAGACGAGGAGTATCTTGGAGTCTAGGGATGTTCGGTTTGAGGAAGGAACACCGCATCGGACTTTACCGGTACCGGATCAACCAAAGGAAGCGGATGATTACGACATCGGTATTCCCGATCAAATCCCAGTTGATAATCAAATTCCTGTACTGCTACCACTGTCGACTGCACCAGAACAACCCGAACAAGCATCTCCCGTATCCCCAGGTGACATAGCACCCCAACTCATTCCTCAGCGAAGGTCCGATCGACAACGACAACCATCGAGAGCCCAGTTAGACTTACTTGAGTCTCAGGAAATTGAGACCGAAGCTCGAAAACAGCAGTTAGACTGGGCGACAGATTCAGAAAAACCTCGCGATCCTGTCCCAGATAGAGTACACTCGCTTATCGTCAACAGTCCATGGGCCTTTGCAGCAGTGGACAACGAACATTGGGTCCCAAGAAATTATTGGGAAGCAATGAAACGTCCAGACCTGTGGGTACCGCCGATGAAGGCAGAATACGAGATGCTGATTGAGAAAGGTTGTTGGGAGTTGATGGAACTGCCCAAGGATGTGAAACTGGTTGGGGGCAGATGGGTGTATGTGACAAAGTGGAACTCGAAAGGGGAAGTTGTGAGAAGGAAGGCGAGATATGTCGCTCAAGGATTCACTCAAGTCTTTGGAGTTGACTATGACAAGACATATGGAGCAGTAGTCAGGATGGAGTCGGTACGAATGACGATCGCACTGATTGTCACCCTGGGCCTCCAGATTTTCCAGATCGACTTCAAAGGGGCATACCTGAACAGCCCAATAGAGCATGATGTCTACATGTGACAACCTGAAGGGTTCGGGGTAGCAGGAAAGGAGGGTCTTGTCTGCAAGCTAAAGAAGACATTATATGGCACTAAATAGGGAGTGTATAACTGGTACAAGACACTGTCAGCGACGTACAACGGCTTAAACTACTATCAATCACGCGCTGATCCTTGCGTTCGAGTTCGGAACGTTGATGGAGAATATACGTTGACAAACACATACACAGATGATGTTTTTGGAGGATCTACAACAGTTTCAGGCAAGGAGAAGGCAAAGAAAGAGTTAGGTGAACGCTGGGAGATGAGTGACATGAATACTGGAATACTGCTGGGTGTCGCAGTTGAGCAAGACAAAGCAGATGGTAGTATCACTCTATCTCAGGCAACATACTTTGAACGGATGTTGCGTCACTTCAAACTATGGGACAACAAACCTCAAGTCACCCCTCTGCCTCCCAACATCTCGTTGGTAGATTCATCCAATCCATTACCGGAGGAAGAGAGGCGATTTATGAGCAATAAGCCATATAGGGAATTGCTGGGTTCGATTCAGTGGGGGCAGATTTGCAGCCGCCCCGATTTATCTTTTGCAGTGAACTTATTAGCTCGCTTTCAGGTAAACCCAGGGAAAACGCATTGGGAAACGTTGGTTCACGTTGCGGAATACATCAGGGGTACCCTAAACTACAACATACGCTATCGAAGGGGTATAGGTTTGGATCCAATTGGTTGGGTTGACGCTGATTGGGGAGGGTGCAAGAGTACGAGAAAGTCAACATCAGGGCACGTTTTCTTTATGGCAGGTGCACCTGTTTCTTGGAGTTCGAAGTGCCAAGCGTCGGTGGCGCTATCGACAGTTGAATCAGAGTACATTGTGTTGGCGAGGGCGAGTCAGCAGGCAGTCTGGATGGTATCGTGGTTAACTGAAGTGGGAATCAAGATCTCGTGTCCCGTTGGTTTACATGGAGACAATGAAGGTTCTCAAAGTTTAACGGAAAATTCGAAACACCATGGACTCGTTAAACACATCGACTTATGCCACCATCATATCAGGGAGAAGGTAGCAAAAGAGCAGGTCGCCATCATGGACGTCAACACTGGCGACAACGTCGCGGACATTTTGACAAAAGCTTTGTCTGGACCACTACACCGAAAGTTTGTCTCAATTCTTGGGCTCGACGCTGCGAAGTAGGGGGGGTGTTAAGGAAAGTACTTCACATGTCGACCCCTTTTTAGTTTCTCTCTCCTATTATTATTTGTCTCCGGTTTCTATTTACTGGCTGTTATTTCATCATGGACTTTCACATATATATATTTACATATTGTATGGATCTCCCCTCAGTTGTCGTTCGATACGCACTGAGTTTACTTTAACATATATTGTACTTATATCTTTGTTAGGAGTCGTGCACATTCACGGACTTGCTATGACTATCAGGACAAAATGGGAATTAGAGGCAAAATGTATCTAGTTAGAGTATCTACTTGTACAGTAGGTTGGTCAATATTAATGGTGATCTTTTGCAAAGCAAAGGTGATTGAATGGTGTCTTTGAAGAGGCTTGATGATTGTAACAAGGTTATGAGGTTGTAATTGAGGTTGTTCACACAGTGAGTGGGCTTGTAAGGTTGAATATTGTATATTCAGTAGTAAAAATAAGAAGTAAGAGTTCAGAAGATAGGTAACTTGGGGGGGAAAGGGTACAAAAAATATCTAGGTTGAGGTTTCGAGAAGAAACCTCAAAGTTTATATAGTCTATGATGTATGTACTTATTTATATACTTATTTAACGAACATGGACTATTGTATATATTTCGAGATGAGGTGTACATTCAGCATGGAGTTCTCAGGGAATTTAATAAAGGGTCCCTGGGGAATGGGGCCTTCTTGGAAAGGGGTACTTGGGGTACTTGGAAAGGGGTACTCAGTGAGGCTGTACAACTGTGTGTATGGCCGAATTGGGTAGGGATTGCTGGTAAAAATTATTAGGGGGGCTGACATGCTTCAGTGGAACAGAAAAGTACACAGATCGTAACAATCTTATATTGAAACTTGTTTATTATTATTAGAAGTATGTATTGTATTCATATTTGTTTATTACTATTACAGGTATTATGTACATATATCTCAAGTTTGCTTTCATAAGTCAACTATGTATATATCTATATAGCAAATAACTACATTGTATAATTTGTTTATCATAAGAGGGGACTTTTACTTACAACTTCTTGAAGGGTGAAACTGCACTATATGCTAACTGTTATGATGGTGTTACACTTGTGGGTAGCTGAGTGGCTGTCCGAACTGTACTGGTACAAGAAATGATGTAATTTGGCAGTAGCTGTCTGACCTGTACTGGTACAAGAAATGACATAATTTTTCCTAACTTGGCAGTGGCTATCCAAACTGTACGGGGACAGAAATTTGTTGTTGCATTGCTATACAGCATGTCTAGGCTCAGTTTTTTACATGAAGGTTAATCTGTAGGTCAACCCATGTAAACCTGACATCTATCTAACTGGGCCCAACAAGATGCAGTGCCTAGCACATTGTGCCAAAAGTGCAGCACTCCAGCCTCAGATCCAGCACACTGGCTTGGAAATCAATTTCTGACTGTGCTGTACCTTAGCCGAGTGTGCTGCAAATCGGGCCAGTGTGCTGTATTTTTTTTGTAAATTTTCAGGGACAAAAATTATGTAAATATATTCAAAAAAAATTTTATGTTAGTGTGATAACTCGGGAGACCTTGGGGAACTCAGGGATGGAAGTTGAAAAATAAAAATAACATACTGGCATGACAACATGACATGTTTTTGTTGATTGTCATTCAACAAAGAATTTTTCAGCACCTTTTATGCTCTGTCCGCTTTTTTGTACTCTCTCTCTAAAGAAAAATCTAAGTAGAGAGTATTTACAATAGTATTTTACCATACCTAATTAATATAGACAATAAAAGCACTATTTACTGTGGAAGGGAGGAGGGACTGAGGGCAGAACAACATCAGCAATGGAAGTCGGGAGGAAAGGGCAAATGCTGTGCTGTTGGGTCCCATGGCTGCCGATATTCCCAGTGTGCCTTGGGATGAACCAACCATGTGACTATTTTCCACGCTCTAAGATGACATGGACAGAGCGTGGAAAATAGTCACATGGTTGGTTCATCCCAAGGCACACTGGGAATATCGGCAGCCGCAGGACCCAACAGCACAGCATTTGCCCTTTCCTCCCAACTTCCATTGCTGATGTTGTTCTGCCCTCAGTCCCTCCTCCCTTCCACAGTAAATAGTTCTTTTATTGTCTATATTAATTAGGTATGGTAAATACTATTGTAAATACTCTCTACTTAGGTTTTCTTAGAGGGAGAGCACAAAAAAAGCGGACAGAGCATAAAAGGTGCCAAAAATAGTTTGTTGAATGACAATCAACAAAAACATGTGATGTTGTCATGTGGGTACATTATTTCTCAATTTCTGTCCCTGAGTTCCCCAAGTCCCCTGGGCTTATCACACTAACATAAATTTTTTTTGAATATATTTCAATTTTTGTTCCTGAAAATTTACAAAAAAATTACAGCACACTGGACCTGATTTGTGGCACACTCGGCTAAGGTACAGCACATGTCTGAGGCTGGAGTGCTGCACTTTCGGCACAGTGTGCTAGGCGCTGCATCTCGTTTTGTGTGGTGGTCTGCTGCATCTTGTATAGCCCCAAAGGAAATTACTAGTACTGGGTTCGCTGATCAACTGTAATCTATGAGTGTTAGTCAGATGGTGGATGATAAAATCTCACTGTATGGCCTGTTCATCTCTTTCCATTGACCATACAAAAATTCCCTCAGATGCAGTGCGTCCGGATCCCTACATGCGGTGAGCACATAAATAGGGCGGTTACATCTGTCGTGACCTCAGACTCATACCTGCCAGTGGGCCTTCCCACATACACCATGTAATTACTTGGAAATCCCAGCAGTTTGCAGTAGTGAGCGCTTGAGCCAGTACAGTTTTTAGATGACATTGTTCTTCTCAACAAAGGCAACCTGGGTTTCCTTGGTGCATCCTTTGAGGTGGAAATATCTAGAGTGGTGACGTGGACCAGATTTCTTGCCTGAAGATGATCAAGGAAGGATCGAGTCGTTATAATCATGAATGAGGCCTCAATAGAGAAGCTTTCTCTAGGACTTTATAATGGTGGAGGACAAAATAATGTTGTACCATTTCAGTGTGTTGTGGCAGGATCTAGCGGTTTGCTGGTAAAAAGGGATGCAAGAGCTACTGGTCAGAAATCTGACAGAGAAGTGGAAGAAGAATGAAGAAGATCCTGAAGTTGACACAAGGCAAGAGGTGAATCATAACAAAGGAAAGGCGCTGCAGAACATGAGGATGATGGTGGAGATCACAGAGATCAGCAATAATGGAATGGAATATGAGGCTCGGAGTCATCATTGAGGCTCAATGTAGTAGATAGGGCTCTTAATTCGAAGTTTTTGCTCAGCTCAGAGTGGGATCAGAGAGGGAAGGGAAGAAAGGGGGCTTGGATTCCTGTATGACATTGACAAATTGTCAGGAGGGTGAACTGCCTATGCATATGCCAGGCCTCGAGCCCTGATGCTGAGGATAGCATACGCCTAAAACAACTCAACACCCACATAGGGCATACTCTGAGGGGTACCAAACCCCGGTACTCTGACCTACTACGAGATCATACTCCAGACTAATGCTGGCAGACCATTCTATGGGCCTATCGGCAATAGAGGATGACAAGAGCTGGCAACCAAGGAGAATGAATAATGATGATGTCCGGTATCGTGAATATCCGTGACCCATTGATGCGCCTACTAATGGGGTAGCCACAAATAAGCTCCTAATATAGCAATGTTGGGTATCCACTGCACTCTATGGAATATGGTCTGTAGGGTCTTGAGTCAGTGGGCCACTTGTATAAAGTGTAGAACCGCTTTAGTATAAGTACATGGCACTATAGCTCAGTGGTCGAGAGCACCTTAGGACCAATGAGAAGGTCTGGGGTTCAAATTCCCATAGAGCCACTTTTGAAAAACTGTTAGTTCAGTGAACAGGCATCTTACCATGTGGTGAACTGTATGATGAACTGTACTCCTATAATGAGAGTAGACCTTCAGCGATGAGAGCATCCTACAATGAGGACTATATCCTCACAAGCTGGTATTCCAATGACAACGAGAGCATATGATAGATGGTACCCAACGTACACCAATATAGTGTACTACATACCTAATCCATGTGTACCCCATCCTGTACTCTAACATGGGAGAAGGGACTCTAGGACGAGTCCAGACCACAATTAGATGGTGAGTCTCCTAATAAAGGCGACCTGGACGATGTAGAGCGACAGAATGAATGGGGCAGAAGCGAAAGGTGAGGATAGGAAAGGATAAAGGAGGACCAAGGATAAAGGGGATCAAATTCTAGGGAAGTATCTACCACTAAGTACTCCTTATATACCTATCTAATAGAAAGGGTTGTACTCCTATACCAATGACCCCTTCTCTAAGATTAGGAGTACTCTCCTATGAATCGACCCATTTCACATGATATTTCCCTTGATCATATGCCGAGTCCAACCACAGTTGACCGTATAGGCAGAAAAGTCGGTGGTAGGTACTACTCCTGGTTCAGTTCATGACACAGATTTTATGAAAGGACTCTGGGTTTGAGCGTGCAATGAAAAGAAGTAAGTAAAAAAAACTAGGTTAAAAAAAGTATATCTACTTGGTTCCCTGATAAGATAACAGAGAGGCTAGACCTTCGACCCACAACATCACCAAGCCAGTTCCACCTCAGTCCATGCTGCTAAATCTTCACTTTGGGGTGGACGAGGTCCCAACGCAGTGCAAGGCTATTTACCACCAGGTGGACAAGGCCTCACGGGAGTGGACTGGTAGGAGGGGAAAAGGAATGGGAATGAAGTAGATCAAAGGCTCACTGTAAAGTAAGAATTTGAAGATAAGACTGATAGCAAGAATACACTGTAAGAAAAGTGCAGCTGCATTCAAAATGAAAGGTAAATAAGGTTTTTGTTATAAAGGGATTGACAATAGAGAAAAGCACAAGAAGTTAAGTAAAAAGGAAAAACTCATCAGTGTACATCAGCAAACCTGTTCATGTTGTATGTAGACTATCTAGCGTGCATAGCAGATTAGAAAGTGGCCCCTTTATATAGCGTTAATTAGCCCGCAGCATAAGTTATGTAACACTATATAGTACTCACACAATGGTACATAGCACGCCATAGCTGGCCATAACCAGGGGCTATAGCTATTATGTAGACTAGATAGACTACTGATCTCCTGAACCAATATGATAGTATTGTGTATCTGTATTTAATGTGCATTCATCAGGCAGCTTGCCCCAGGCAATAAATCAAAAGAAACTGGATATTATTCACAAGTTATGTATAGTATGATAGTGTCGGGAAATAAGAAACCTGCGCCGTCGAGTGTTGAGCCCAACGACTGCAATGTCCATGCAAGTTCTGTGGCACCAACTGGTCCCCATTCACCAGGCTCATTCCCATTATCCATTTCAGGACCTGACTCCAGCTCATCCACTTCACTATCTGTTTCGCCCGTTCTTTCCTGCATTTCCGTAGCTGCATGCTTAACTAAACTGTTGGAGCGAGTCTGGACATTGGGGGATTTAGACACCCAGGAGAAGGCCGTGCTTTGAAAAAGAAAGTATAAGCCTTAGAGAACAACCTTGATTCCAGTCAAGACTTACACCAGTCAGCTCCCAGTGTGGCTTTGAAAGTTCCAGGTCCAGATTTGCCGGCCTTTGTTTGTCGAGCCTGCCACAAAAAAAGGAAATAAGAGAGTTGGGGAGAGAAGGAAGTTTGGAGTGCAAGTGGTAGTAATGAAGGAAGGGGAAAAAGTGGAAGACAGGGAAGTAAAACGTATGATAATAATATATATAGCTACAACACGTCACAATGCATACCCTGTCCCTCAGATAAATCGGTGATCTCAGCGGTGACTCGAGGATTCTTCAAGTCAAATGTCGCAGATTATGGACATTGGATAATGTACTTGGTCAGGCATCCTGGTTTTTTCACAACCCTTACCTACAGCCCCGAGACTACTTACTTCTTCAGTTTTGGCTGTCTTTGTATACCATTCGTTATGCAGGAAGGATGAGGGAAAAGCCTGAGGTTAATGATGGAGAAGGTTTAGAAGTTTGTAAGTAGAGTCTTGATGTATAACATTAACTATATAATTGACAATTTTCTTCACAGCAGCCATAACTTACATAGCAACGAGCATGAACTATGTAGTGCTATGTAGCGCTAACCCGGTGCTATGGGGCATATGAGTACTACATGTAGCCTTGGTGGCGGTTACATAGTCGAAAACAGGTTTGCTGATGTAAGGAATCTACGAAAGAGCCGGGGGGCTCTACCACAGTGTCTTGTTCACCCTGAAACTCATCGTCTAGTATCATCGATCTCTCGCAATCCACTCTCGTCGCTCGATTCGCTCAGCGCTCAACCTCTCTAAAAATTGCAAAGATAGTCTTTAGTGGAGATGCATTTGGTCCATCATAGAAGGGAGCGTTCTGAGAGGGGATTATATTGTGCCCGTTCTGAACCATCTCATGGTCGACGTTGCATGCTATGGGAATCACGGTCAGGACCGCTTATATTCTCATAGAAAGCAAAGAACAATTCCGTGGGACCGTGCTCAGATTTCGACTTTGGAGGAGATCGACTGGTAGGAAATTCATATGCAGATTGTCAGATTGTCCAGAGCTTCAAAGAGGGAAAAGCATCTCAAAGGTAACCAGGTTTACAATCCCCGCCAAATCCTCACGAGGGAATAACCGTTCCTTAATGATTCATGATCAAGAGTGGCCGGCGATTCTGAACATCGACATTCGGATTAAGCGACTAGGATCGTCGGCTGTAGCGTCTGTCTACGAACGACTAATTCCAATTTCCATGATTGCACTCCGGTTGATGAGCTGGCCAATGGCCATAGTGGGGGATGATCGATGAGGGGGAAGTCTTCAACTGAAGTCGTATGAAGACTAGGATATTATTTTCGAATACCCAATAGACCTATAATTTAATTGTGAAGTACACGAAGCGATTCAAGTCAGTTGGGGGGAGACGGTGACGTGCGCATTCACGCGGGAGGTCATACCGCATGCACCGCTTGAGGTGCTCTGAGAAGAGTCTTGGTGTGATTGGCCTCGACCACGGAGGTATGACGACCAACGGTAGCTGAAAGACGTGAAAGGTGCAATGACCTTTCGGCTGGTTGGATTGAAGTCATAAATTGGCTGGATCGGGGTGGCTGAGTCACAGTGTCACCATCTGGGGTACTAATGCCGAGACGTTTGCGGATGACGATCAAAGTGGGTGTAATGCCCTGTTGAAACTGTCACTGATAGAAGGGAGCTAGACCATACAAAGCACCTACGGCAGCTAAGACAATCAGAGGATAGGTGTCAATGGGAAGTTGATCTCCAGGAAATGCGTTTGTGAAGCTCAAATGTACGATCATTGCGAGGGGATAAAGCGTCCCAGATTCAAGGCTATTGAGAGAATAGTGCGTCAGTGTCGGGGGACGGTTGGAACTAGAAACGATCGGACATTATCTTGTTCATAGTTGTCACAACATAGTAAGTCCTCGACGGTCCAACACATCGAGTGATCCACCATATTCGCCCAGCTATAAAGGAGATTGACACATGAGAAAAGTCACGCACCACAATTCGAGCTGCTCACCGGTTGATAGGGTCAACATCAAGTTGAAGACTGCACTCGTAATAAAACCTACAGCTTCAAGTTCAGCGCCAATTCCAGTTAAGGCCGTGTTAGATTCAATCCTTGAATCCCTGAAACCGATGATCTGCACGATCGCTCCGGTGCTAGATATCACTGGAAGCAGCCTCCAGGTCAAGGTTTGTTTATATGAGGAAAAAAACTGTCCTCACGATTTACAACAAACGAGGCAACAATCATCGGTACGAGGATTCGTTTTTTAGATCCCCAAACAACGTAGCATCTATGTATCTATTCCTCAGCATTAGTGTATATAATCTTCCCCAGCGTTAACAATTGAAGTACTTACAAGAATGAAATCCGCAGCTACACTGTCATAGCAAATTCGTCAGGTGGAATATGTGTAACTGTGAGAGGACCTTACTTTGCAATGATAGGTAGGATAGAACCGAATGCGCTAAGCAGTGTCTGTGAGCACTGAGGATGATCCAAGAATGAGGCAATCAACTTACTATATAGCATTTTTGAGCGTGTCGTGACTGGCAAAATTGTAAAGAGGCCCGAACTCCCGGGCCTTTGCGGACGTGAATTCCACAAGAGATTCGTGAAGAACTTTCGTGATCTCTACAGCCACCATGCCCGTTGACGTCGCGAAAAGAGTAACTGTCGACCAAACATAGACGGATCGACGTGACCCTCCACCATGGCGAAGTAGCTGTATGCAATGAGAAAAGAGTGCGATATAAAAGCCTGATCGAAAGGGTGAGCCGCGTTCGTACTAAGGCGGGGAAAGGAGATCCGGATTCGCACCATATACAATACACATAACCTATTGCCCCGCGTCAGCATCGTAATGAAATGACAAGCTAGACTTACCGTAACCGTCACGATGGGGTATATTATCACGTGTTCAGCGCTTAGCAATGGAAATGAGTCGATTGTCGACATGCGAGCAGAAAATTGAACGGGTATGAGACAAATACGCCTGCTTGCTTTTGTATGAGTCTCCCCAAACTTTAGCTAGCTATTATCAGGTCTCCAACAGCGGCTGCTGCTTCAGAATCACCGGTTGGAGATCGACCGGAATGAGTCCATGAGGCTTGTGGTTGTTTATCTCCTAACAACCAAAAGATTCGTCACATGGAATTAGACGAAGAAAGCGACAAATATCATCCAACAGTGATATCAGTCGAGAAGAGGGCCTCGTACGGTGTATACGTCTCGGAGTGAGTCAGGCTTTATTCAAAAATCATGATCTTCAGAAAGAGAGCCCTTCTCAGTGAAGGCATTAAACGTACCTCGATGGTTTTTGGCCTCGGCAGAGTCGACGGGATGTCAATCACGGATTTGCCCCCCAGAAATATGTCATGAAGCAGCGTGAAAAGGGTCCTTTGCTCTCGTAACCTCAGAAAATATGATATCTATCACCTATCGGACTAGCTCGACTTCATGATCATGAAGCTGAAGTTCAACCGTTCATCCAACAAGGAGCCACCATGAAAGAGGACAAGACCGCTTACGTGGCACTAGTACTTTGACAATGGCCAGTCAGAGGTGGTGGAGGCGGCGGCCATTAGATCTTTTCTGCGAAAGCACCCAGTACAAAATGTGTATCCACCTGTCGAGGTATGGACGCAAAAGAGACATTCAAGAGGATCAACACGCCGTGTGTCACGCGTCAGGCTCGGCATTGCTGTGATGGTGCGTGTGCATACCCGGCTTGTTTCTTTTTTTTTTTTTTTTTTTTTTTTTTTTGTGGAGCGTTGTCAAATGACAGAGGTGAGCAGACGCATAGCTGTCCCCGCTGCCAGCAGCTAGGCCGACCGAAGTCGGAGCTCGTACCTCCCGCTAGGTTGCAAGGGATTGAAACCTTGCAAAAGTTTGGAACCACCTGAGGAAACGCATTTACGCGCGGAGTGTGAGACTCGGGAAAGCATCTCTTCGTCAGCTGAGGCTGTGTAGCACGCAGAGCGGCTTCAGACCTCCTAGCTGACGCGTCCTCGATGTTACCCCATACTCACTAAAACCCCAGTCCCCGCTTGTGGATTCACCGTGCGGAGATTATCTATATGTTCGGATGTTATCCCTTTCCATGTGTTTTTGACTACAAGTTCTGGTAAGGCTCTTTTTCCGTAGTTGTTTTTATTAACCATGAGCTTATCGATCTGTAGGCGATTTTTAATTGCGTATATCCATCTGTTGACGACTTCCGCTTTCGATGGAGATTGTTCGCCGGATAGTACTTTTTGATTTCTTATTTTCCAGATGAGGAAAGCTGACTCTGATATCAGGATTTGGAAGAGACGTGAGTCGCCGACTAAGGTTTTACCCTTATCATTCTTAAGTTTGATCTGGCTGCATGCCAGTATGGTACCCATTTTCGGGGGGATCCACTCGTGTCCCGCTAGTCTCCATACCGTTTCAGTGAGTTTCCAAATATTATTCATTTCGGAGGACTTGCATTTGAGAAATATATGTTTGATTGATTCCGTCTCGCCGCAGGATGCGCAATCTGCTCTGTTTTCAAGGTTGGGCACGGATTTCCAGAATTTTCCGGTACGGTAGCCCCCGTGTAACAATAGGAAAAGGAAATTTCGGATGTTTCTTGAGAGGGTCTTGTTTCTTAGTGAGTCCCAGATTTGCTTATTTGACGGTTCTGTGCCAGTTATTCTTTTGGCTGCCTTTCTAGCTTTCTTTAGGTTTTTTCTTGTTTTTCTTCTGTCCCTTGCTTCTTGGTATTTGAAAGATTCCGATTTTATGGTTTTTATGCCTTGGTATGCGATGGCTTGTGTGATTTTGGAGAGTTTAGCTCCCGTGGATTTTAGAGACGGGGGGTAGTCATGTCGATAAGGTCTGGTTCAGTTTTATCTCTTCCTGTTTCAGCTAATTTATCCGCTCTCTCATTTCCTTCGATTCCAGAATGGCCCTTTACCCATTTGAAAGTTACTTGGGTTTTCCTACCTCTTAATCTTGCGGCTGTGGTTTCTATCATATGGGCGTTTTCAACTCCTATGAAACCTTTATCTTCCCACTTGGATAGGTGTTTGGTGAGTCCGTCAATTGCATATTTGGAGTCCGTATGTATGACTAAGTCACGGGGAGGGATCTTTTCCGCTGCTTCTTTGATCGCTAGTAGTTCGCTGATCTGGTTAGACGGTCTTAACTCAGGGGGAATTTTTATCGATCTAGACAATGTTTCGTCATCGTTCACGAAGATTCCTGCTCCAGCTTCTGCTTTTTCTAGTCCGTTATTTGTGCATGACCCGTCGGTGTATATTGCGGTTGGTTCTTGGCCGTTTGGCGGGTATAGCTCTGTGTCCGGTATGGTCTCATTAGCTTTTCCGTTTGTAAATATTCTGAAGGCATCTGCTAGTGTGCCGTCGGTGGTTATTTTATGGTTGAAAGGTATTTCATCTTCAGTCGTGTTCTGGTTTACGTTCTCATTTTCGTAGTCCTCTGGTAGTTTGCATAGAGGGTTCCATTTTTGAGGGAGCATCAGAGAAAACCTACTTTACTAATTAGTACTAATTAGTAATAATTAGTAATAATCGGTACTAATCCAAAACTAATTTCCATTAATTGATACTAATCACTAATTGACACTAATTGATATTAATTGGTACTAATTGGGCAAAAAGTTATATGAGTTTTTCCATAAGTAATCACCCCAAATGGTAGAGAAAATCATACTTTATATACTAGTAGTAATTAGTAGTAATTAGTAATAATTAGTAATAATTGGTACTAATCCAAAACTAATTTCCATTAATTGATACTAATCACTAATTGACACTAATTGGCACTAATTGGGCAAAAAGTTATATGAGTTTTTCCATAAGTAATCACCCAAAATGGTAGAGAAAATCATACTTTATATACTAATCACTAATTGGGGCAATTGGGGCAAAAGGTTTGCATAGGTTATTACACAGAATTACAGGGGTAAATTAGATTTATATTAGAAGACAGTGTAGTAAGTGTTTCTATCACTGAAGACATTTACAAAGAAAGCAGAACACTGGTCTAAAACAGTACTTGAAGTCCATTCTGATGGTACTACTAGGCCAAACTTGAGATGAAATTACTTATCCTCAGGTCTGCTCTCTGTAGAGTCGGTCACAGACCACAATATTGTCCAATTGCTTACATATTTTGGGAATCTACTCCCCCTATATATTACTAACTACTGGTATAGTATCATTGGTGTGGAAATAATATCTGTATGCAGTGTATTATTTTTCGCTTTTTTAGCATTTTTTGCCTAGGGGGGTCAGCTGTCACTTTCAAGGTCCAAAAATTGGTAGGCAGGCCTTTACATATATCCAGAACATTCCCCCAAACTCCCTGTGATTCAATATTTGATTTGCCTTCTTTATTGAATATCTATTATTTCCAATATTTGGGCATAAAATATTTTCATTTATATTGTCACAGGGAAACATCCTATCATCAATATGATTGTGAATTTGGATTCTGCACACAAAAACACATACTACCACCCATCTCACCCATTTCTATCATCTACCTTACTCAGACAGTGCTGGATTGGTCAGAAATTGAATCACACCAGGGTATCAATTCTGGGAGGGGTGGGAGAGCTCAGCTAACCTCATAGTCAAATTCAGAGGGTCAGGAAACCCTAGAAACCAGCCCAGGATTACACAAAATGGATCAGTTTTCATTGAAATAAATGGATATTATTTCCGATATTTTGGAATAAATTTTATTTATTTATAGTGCAGTAGGGAGACATCCTATCATCAAGCTGATTGGAAATTCGAGTTCAGCACCCAAAAATACATAGTTCTACCCACCTCTAATATTTTTATCATCAACCATGCTTATACAGTGCTGGAATGGTTAAAATTCTGGCCAAACAATGATATCAATTCAGGGAGTGGTGGGAAAAATTAACTAAGGCCAGAATCGGATTCAGAGGGTCAAAGAACCCTAGAAAACATCCCAGATGAACCTGGATTGAATCAGTTCTCATTAAAATACATGATATACACTGTTTTTCAACACAGTACAAGCACTATCTCTTCAAGGAGTGATGGGAACAATTAGATAAGCTCAAAATCGAATTCAGGGGGTAGAAAAACCCTCAAAACCACCCCAGAATCATCTAAATTGACCAGGAACTGATGAAACACAAGTTACCGCTTATATGGGGTACCCGCCGGTGTAACACAATCATAACTGCTAGCACCAGGTTCAATTCCGGTCTAAGGAAAATTATAAGTATAAGCACCGTTACTACTATAACCTTATTGTAACTCTTTAATATGTTATATATATCAGTATATCTATTATATTTGTATGCATAGTGGACTTAGAAAAATTTCGGACTTGAAAAAATTTCGGACAAGTCTAATACTAATAAATGTAAGTAAGTAAAATTAGTTAGGTTCTACTTCAAAATATCATAGTAGAGTATACTATAGTATAGTAATAAAATAGTACACTATGTAGTATACTATAGTAATAAAATAGTACACTATATACAATACAATATGGTGAAATGTCTTTTTCTATTTACCTACTAATGCCTACTAATTAGTACTAATAGAAGTATGTAAAATACAATATGGTGAAATGTCTTTTTTTATTTACCTACTAATGCCCACTAATTCGTACTAATTAGTATTAATTAGTACGAATTAATTTGATAACCTAGCGAATTCATACTAATTAGTACTAATTCATACTAATTGAATTAGTGCCAATTAGTATCGATTATTATTAATTAGTACTAATTCATACTAATTCATACTAATTAATAAATCTGGATTTTCCAGATGGAGTGCTTGTAATAGGGTTTCTGCTCTTTGGTAGCACTTATCGGGGTTTTTGCAGCCGGTGAGTTTCCTTGTTCGTCGGCACCCTTTGCATTGACAGTGTATCGACTTTTTATGTTTACTAGATCTTTTCAACTTGACGAGCTGTTCGGCTTCGCCTACTGTTCTGAGTACGTGCCATACTTTAAGGCATACGTTTGCCTTGATGTTGTTTCTATAGATGGACCTTGACGTTGTGCACTTGGTGTGGTACCATATTGGCATGTCGCGTATTATTTTTCGTGAGAATGCCATACCGTCTAGCGATAGGTTGTATTTCTTGGCCGTGTCAGTCATTTTCTGGAGGTCTTTTGGGAGGTTATTTCTTGCCGGTTTCCAATTTTGTAGGTATGGGTTTAGTCGTAGTTCTGGGTCTACACACTCATCCATTGATCTTATAGCTAGGGCCAATTGTCTGTCTACGAAATGTGCCCACACAGGCCGATCGCCGTTTAGTTTCAGGTATGCTTGGATCCAAGTAATCATTATAGCTTCGTTCCTTGCTGAGATGTCGAGGACCTTCTTCCCCCCTTCGCTCAGGTCAGCATACATCGTTTCTTTGTTGATGGTATGGCTTGTTTTACTACCCCAGATGAATTTGTTGATCCTTTTGTCCAGGAGCTTTTCGATTTCTTCGGGCATACCTTGGACTTTAGTTAGGTATTGGGTCATCCCTGCGATAACCATTTGTACGATCAGTCGTCGTCCTTCCATCATTGGGTGTCCACGTTCCCATCTCTCGAGGGCTCTGTCTATTTTATCTAATGTTTTGGACCATACGCCTGATTGATCAATGTTGTTACCAATCCATCCTCCAAGGATTCGAGCAGCTTCTCCGTCTCTTAGGAGTCGTACATGTTCTTCAAAGGGTGTGCTCTCGATTTCACCACTGGTTGTACGGTTTAGAAGGACAGAGGATCTGAAGGCGGGAGTGCCTATAGGTATAATTTCTGTTTTACTAATGTTGAATTTCGCGCCGGAAGCTCGGCACCATGTTTCCAGAATTTGTTTTAAGTCTGACCAGTCGTCGTCTTTTGACAGATAGACTGTAGTATCATCGGCGAAGAGTGTCGCGATAAGTCTCTCTTTCTTGTCCGGTATTTTGAAGCCTTTCAGTTCTGATGATCTTAGCATTTCTGCTAGGGGTTCGATTGCGATGTCAAAGAGGAGGCAAGATAGGGGGTCGCCTTCATCAGGAACTTACCAATTTGGTGGTGAGGACTTTTTACGGCTTTTTGGGGCTTGTACAAGCCAACAAGTCGCCAGCCACCAGTCATGTCTGATTCCCGACCAGCTCCATTTTGCTCGGGTCCGTCCGCCAAGATTTTCTGGTCAACAAACATTTTTGAGATAACCTCCGCTGCTGGGGGTCCTTGGTGAGCAAATAACATATTTTAGACTTTAGACAAGTTGTTTTAAATCTATTTTATGGAGTATAGCTGCGATGTACAGACAAGCTGGTGGACTGCTGAACTTGCGAGCTGGTCAAACCGGCTGAAAAGCCCCGAAAAGCCCTTAAAAGCCGAGAAAGCTCACCACTAAATTGGGTAAGTTGCTGATGTTGACGAACGCCTCTCACAACTTGGAAGGGTTTTATGCTCTTGATGCCGTTTATCACTACGTAAGTGTATGCGTCTTCATAGAGTGATCTTATTGTTGATATAAATCTTTCAGGGAAGTTAAAGTTTTTGAGCGTCTTCCACATATAATTGTGTTCTATTCTGTCGTAAGCCTTTTCTTGATCTAGTGAAACAATGACACCATTCTCTTCTGTAGCTTCTGCGTATTCTAGAACTCTTTTTGCTAACCACACGTGGTCATAAATTTGCCGTCCTGGAACAAAACCGGCTTGGCTTGGATGTATAATGTTAGGTGCCGATTTCGCGAGTTTGATCGTTAGGGCTTTAGTGAAGATTTTGTAGTCTGTGTTCAAGAGGGATATGGGGCGGTAGTTGGCGATCTCAGATTTGTCACCCTTTTTGTATAGGGGGCACATCCAGCTTTCGGCGAAGTTGGTTCCTTTCATTTTGCCATATCTTTCGATGTCATTAAAGAGTATTTGTAGTGTGCCGATGATATCAAAGGCCGGTTTGTTTTCTTTTACTGCTGTTCTGTAACGAGCATCTTGGGATTTGTAAAACTCGTAGGTGAGGCCATCTAGATCTGGGGCTGTTCCATTTTTGGATGCTCGGAGGGCTATTTCTAAGTCGTCTCGTTTTAGTTCATTATTTAGTTCTGCGGCTTCTTCGTCGTGAAGAGTAGTTTTTATTGAGTCCATAACGTGTATTGTGGCTATATCACGTGCCTTTTTCTCTTCTTGTGTAACGGTTCTGTCTTTGAATTGGATACCATTGTGGTATGAGCATGCGAGGTTGGCCATTTGTTGTGAGTCCGTTATGTATGTTGGGTCTTCTGGGTCATTAACACCTTGGTTTCCAGTTCGATTTGGATTCCGATATAGTCTGGCAATGAGTTCTCGAGGTGATTTGTCTTTGTTCAATTGTGACCAGTATTTACTTATCACTTCACCTTCTAGTCTATTTTTTATAGCGGTTGAGGTTCGTGAGTGGCTATGTCTTCGTAATTCTAAGTTTTTGATTTTCTCAATCAGGGGTATGGAGGCTAAGGCGCGTTCTTCTGCTGTTAGTGTGTCATCGTTCACAATTAGCTCCAGTTTGGACTCTAGGGATGCTATTTCACGTTTCTGGGTGGGGATAAGTATCTTCGCACGTCTTTTTGCTATGTCTTTGATTTTCTCTTTGAAGTTTTCCCACAGTGTTTGTGGGTTATATTGTTCTGTACGGACTCCAGGGACGCCGCTTCGCATCATTTGTTCTGTGATTTTCATGCCTTCTTCCCGTATATATGTTGTGAGCTCTCTATCTTTACTTATATGGGAAGGCCAGATCCAACGGACATTCCCCGATTCTGGGAGGTTTTCGTTCGATAGTTTGACTGTGACCATGCTGTGGTCTGTAGTTAGTCCAATCGCATTTTTGATTTGCCATTCGAATGATGAGTTAAAAAGCCTTTGTTTTATATATATTCTGTCTATTCTGGAGCATGATCCTGATTATTTTTGATGGTATGTGTATGCTAGCGTTTTTGGGTATGTTTCTCTCCATTAGTGATGTGCGGGCTCGGGCTCAGGCCCTAGGCCGGCCCGAGCCGAGCCCTAGGCTTCACAAGCCGAGCCGAGCCCTAGCCAGGGCTTTGCAGGGCCCAAGGCTCGGGCTTGAGGTTTGGAAAGCCCAAGCCTTGGGCCTGAGCCCGGGCTTTTAGTAACCGCTCTTTTACTTCTTTTATGCAGCTGACAAGTCACTAAAGACTGTATAATTCTTTGTACAGACTAAAAAGCTCAATTTTTTCGAGTCAAATACACAATATCCAACTCCTCATAACCTTATTATCAATACTTCCTGCCAGGGAAAACCTCCCACATGTGTTGCTGCTGCCGCACTTGCCAATAGTAAGTACCACCACTTCTCTAAAAGTATTCTAGATGTGTAGTTGTACTAAATAACCTAAATAATGAAGCTTCGGCCTTGATACAAAATTTCCTTAGTAAGCCCGGGCTCAGGCCCAAGCCGAGGGCTTAGAGCCCGGAGCTTGGGCTCAGGGCTCGGGCTTGGATTTTGTTAGGCCCAAGCCCTCCTAAGCCGAGCCCAAGCCCAGGCTTCAGGCCAAGCCCGAGCCTGCACATCACTACTCTCCATCCGTCGATTAGTTGGAGGTCGGATCTTAATGTGTCAAGTGCGTCTACTGCGTTGGCTGGGTCTCGGTGCATTGGATAGCGGTCTATTGCGTCTTCTACTAGGTTAAAGTCTCCTCCGAATATGTCCGGCTTTCGTATATTTGGGTGGCGGTGGAAGAAATTTAGTATTCTTTCCCATAGGTTTTTATTGGCTGTATGGTTGTTGGGTGCGTATATTCCTAGAATGGATAGCTTTTCGGAGTCTCGCCATGTAATTTCCAAAAGGAGGGCGTGGCCTGGTACTATTTCATGGGAGACAGTGTTGTCGGGTTTGATAATGTCTTTGTTGATTACAATTGCAACTCCTTTTGCATTTTCATTTTCTGGGTATTCGGAGAAGTGTATGTCCACATCAGCAACTTGACAAATTACTTGTGGGGACTTTTTACGGCTTTTTGGGGCTTGTACAAGTCGACAAGTCACCAGCCACCACCTATGTCGTGTTTTCAAAAAGTTCCCTACTTTCTCGGTTCAGCAAGCTCTCACCAGCGCACCCGGCACCAGCCCGCCAGTCAAACAGTCCTGACAAGTCCGCAAGTCCATCTTTACAGTAAAACATTAGATTTCTTTGTATGGTAGATAATAGATATGAATATAGTCAGCGATATTATAAATAAAAGAATGGGGAAGCAAATGATAATTAGGATGCTGATGCATAGACTACGGAAAGGATCGTGAGGAACGAGGTGGATTGAACGAGTGCAGGTGGGGGAAATGAGATACTAGAAATTCGGATTGCATGTATTGTAGGAGAGGAGTCGGATGAACGGGCAGGTGAACAGTAAAACAGTACCAGATTTCATGGACTGCTCGGGGTGTAAAGCTCAGCAACAGTGTCGTAGAACGAAACCTCAACTTTGGGTTGGATGGGATGGCCGAGATCAGATTCCCCCTCGGCGACACCAAGTTTGTCTCTGATACGCTGCCATTGGTTTCTGGAAAAGGTCTTTGCGCTGGCAATGAACGAGAGTACGACGTCGTTCCAATAAACCTCGGCGAAGTCAGAACCTGCCGACTTCGTGAATATGCCGTCGATTGAGTACATTCTGAATGCCCGGGTTACCTGTAAGTAAAGTTGAGTTTTGTACTAACCAAATGTAAAAATGGGCCACTCACTGCTGCTGCTGATAGTGCAACCAAACCGATAAAGTTTCCATGATACTCGACAGATCCTGCCCCATGCCGTATGAACTCCTTCATGGTATCAACCATGAATGGCGATAGACAGATGCCGCGTGCTTTCTAAAAGAACAACATCAGTTACGAAGAGATAAGAGGTTACACCTGAGAACGTACCTGATACAGTGGATCCGAGCTTGACAATGAAGAAAGGGGCTGGGGTGCGGGCTCTTCACAAATTCCAGGGCCGTTTGGTTTCATAGCCCACTTAGCATACTTCCTGATTCGAGTTGGTTTGTTTTTGTAATATTGCTGTTCGAAATGTTGCTTGACAAGGGTGAGCGTGTATCGCCCTATACCGGATATTTTTTCACGGACACGGTCATAGGCCTGAACCGTAGCACGGACACTCGTAAGACTCTCTGTGTACTTCAAAATGAATGAAAAACCTCACAATATGATAGATGGCGTCGTCTTTGGATCCATCGACTGTATATTCTTCATCGATGTATACGGCATCAACCACCTCTTGAATTATCTCTGT
This sequence comes from Marasmius oreades, assembly GCF_018924745.1. NCBI lineage: Eukaryota > Fungi > Basidiomycota > Agaricomycetes > Agaricales > Marasmiaceae > Marasmius > Marasmius oreades. The sequence continues at coordinate 3,065,925 of NC_057327.1, read as the reverse complement.
CAACTTCGTATCCCCTTTTCTGAAGTTTGCGAAAGGATTATCATCGGCCATCCATCCGGGAATATAATGTTTGCAAGAATTCGACACGCCATTTCCTCACTGCCCATGTAGGAAGCGACAGTGGCTCGTCTGAGACGTTGGGCGTGCTGGGTATTGACGTTGGTGTCCTTGAGCTCGCAGTCTTGCCTTTTGGTGCCTTGTGAACCGTGGCTGAGGAAACGGGTGTCTTGACTACTGTAGCAGATACGTTCGAGAACTGAAGTTGAGTTGGGAGGTGGTCGCTTTCATCATCGGAAGAGTCCGGACTATCTATACCAGAGAGGTCGTGCTCCTCGCACAAGGCAAGAAACTTAGGCGGGGTCAACAATGTTCTGAAGAAAAAGAACTGAAGAGCACCTGATCGCCGCCATCCTCCACATTCTCCACTAAACTTCCAGTGGCTACTTGACTCTTGCTATGTGGCCGCAAATCCTGGATATCGATTTCTTGCAACCCGCCATCTTCTTGTGAGGTCTTGCTTAGTACAGAGGTCCTAGAACTAGTTTTACTAGTTTGCCTCTTTAACTCTTTAGGTGGTGCTGTCGACAATCTGGGTTTGAATGAAGGCAAGAGACCGGTGGGAGGTACAACACGTGAAGGTTTTCTGTTGTTTGGTGCGTGAAGTGTTTACTGTGACGTGTTGACAGCGTGAATGTAACTCACTTCTTCGCCTCAACTACATTGTCTATTGTAGCTTTTGTTTCCCCTCTTCGGAGGGCTTCAAGCCTACTCTCCAGTCTTTCAATCTCAAGTGCCTTCTCCACCCCCTCCACCAGAGCCCGAGTTTCTCCCTTAACAGGTTTTTTCTTGCGGCCCTTAGAACTTGGTGAGTACAAGTCACTTGCCAACTCACCGAGATATCGTGGTTCAAGCACTTACCGTTTTCACTTTAGAAGGCTCCTCATCTTCGCTCTCTGCCTCTATATCCAGACCACTTGGTTCATTCTCTCTAGGCTTTTGCGTTGGAATCAAATTCTCTTCCATCTCCCGGCCAGTCTCCTCAGCCGCAAACATTTCGCTTAGTTGAGTCATATTTGCAGCATGGGTAGCTTCTGCAGCTAACCAGGCGTTGTCTTTAGCTACCTTCTCGGCAGCGACCTGTCCAGAAGTCCGCTTTGAGCGTGGAGCAACAATCAGCCCGGGATGGGAGTTGCGACCATCCCGAGCAGGAAGAGGGTCCCGAGGTGCAGTTGGGAGCGCTTTTCGTGTGCGCATAGACCTTGTTGGTACAGTCATCTGGCTGTCAGCAGTACCAGGATCATCAACGTCCATGGTGTCAGGATCAATTTTTTTACCGCTGCGTTTTCTCTTTGTTGGGGGTTGACTACCAGAATCAACTTCTTGGACGTTTTTGGCTTTCTTGGTTGCGGGTTTTTTTCTTTTCGGAGCCATGATGAAAAATTGGAATGTAAAGGAATGGGTGTTGGAATGGTTATGGTCAGGAAGGGGAAAAAAGAATGTGGGTGCGGAACAGGATGGTGACTCAGAGGATGTTAGGTTGTGACACGCGTTGCTGAGGATTTTTCTGGTACGTGGCACTCTCGTTATCCCAGTTGTCACTTAACCAACTTTGTTTTCCCAGTTCTGTCTTTCCTCCAAGTACGATGTTTCAGCATCACTTCTATCAGCGAAGCTATACATGCCAGCAGTGCGCTATGGTTTGTAAAAGCCGTAGTGGATTGACAAGGCATTCCCTTGCTAAGCACCGACCCATCACACCACCACCCAGAGCAAGCAACGATGATCCAGACTTTACTTACCAACGCCATCCCTTACTCTCTGGTAAGTTCTGGCTCTTTACCATCCAAGATGACTGACACGAGCACGATGCTAATATAAAGGCAGGCCTTGTGATCAACAAGGAAACTTTCTTCCAGGAAATGCACCCCCACAACCACCGCCCCTACCACATCCTGACAATCCCGAGGCTTGGGCTCCATTCGAGGACCGGCTTACTTTTGATTTTGCTCACTATCACTTTGTGCAGGCCCAAAGCTCTGCCACCGAAATCAATAAAGCACTGGACATGTGGGCAGCAGCGGTATGGAAGTATGGCGGGGATATTCCGTGGTCCACAGCAAGGGATATGTACTCATGTATCGACAAGATACGTGAGAATGCTGTACCATGGAAAACCTACCATCTGAAGTATACTGGCCCACGTCCTCCTAGTCCTCCATGGTGGATGACCGAAACTTACGAACTCCATTTTCGAGATTCCCGCCAATTACTCAAGGAGCAACTTGCCAATTCACATTTCGAAGGCAAGATGAATTTCTCAGCGTATCGCCAATTCAACAAGGACGGAAAGCGGGTTTATTCTAATGTGATGTCGGGCGACTGGGCGTGGATGCAATCAGTATGTATTACAGCTCTACCTCTATCTCCGAGTCAGGTACTCAATATCATTGTTAACAGGACAAGATTTCAAAGGATCCATCAACTCACGGATCCATGTTCGTCGCATTGGTAGCGGGAAGTGACAAGACAACCGTGTCGGTCGCTACTGGCCACCAAGAGTATCATCCTTGGTACATGTCTCCATCTAACATCACCAATGCTGCACGACGAGCCCATGGACCAGGTGTTCTACCAGGTGGATTCATTCCTATTCCAAAAAGTAAGCTCAAATTTTCAGTAAGTTCTATCTCATACTCACGTATACAAATAGCATCTAAGAAGCATAGGAAAACAATTGAATATCAACGCTTTTCTCGCCAGCTCTACCACGCATGCTTAACCCTGATGTACGAGCCTTTACGGTCAGGTATGGAGCGGCCAGAGGTACTTCTCTGTGCTGATGGCCACTACCGCAAGGCAGTATATGGAATTGGCCCATATATTGCTGACTATCCCGAACAAGTTTGGCTTTCTGGTATCGTTTCAGGGTGGTGCCCAAAGTAAGTTTTATCTTCGAAAAAATTCATTTCTCAAGTTCTAACAGAGGTAGATGTGATGCCCAGCCCGACAACCTCGACAATACAACCCATGTCCATCTTCGAAGCCGGAGCATTAGAGAATTCATGGTCACTGTATTTGACCCAGGGATCCTTTGGGATGACTATGGTGTTCGCGTCGATGTTGTAGTGAGTTTGTTTTTTTCATTATCAGCCATGTTTGTTAATCAACCCCATGACGGTTAGCCCTTCACTCATCATTTTCCCCGAGCAGACATCCATGAAATCATGGCTCCCGACCTTCTCCATCAACTGATCAAAGGAACATTCAAAGACCACCTCGTGACATGGATCAATGAATACATCATGGCCACATATCCAACCCCCAAAGCACTTGCCATCATACAAGACATAGATCGACGGTACGTAGTTCAAAAAACATCGTAAATCATTTACCGACCTTATAGTTCAATCAGTATATCAGCTGTGCCGGCTTTCCCAGGTCTTAGACGATTCCCTGACGGACGTGACTTCAATCAGTGGACAGGCGATGATTCAAAAGCTTTGATGAAGGTGCGTACTACTCGTTTCTATCACTCATTTGTATTTTAATGATTTCACAGGTGTATATTGCAGCTATCGTAGGCTATGTCCCGTCTGACATGGTAAAGGCACTGTCTGCCTTCATGGAGTGTTGTTATATTGCACGAAAAAACTCGCTCACCACTGACGACCTGGCAACATTCGAACTCCATCGATCCCGCTTCCACATGTACCGTCAAATCTTTGTCACAACTGGTGTTCGTGATGACACGTCACTCCCCCATCAACACTCGCTTCAACATTACCCTCGTAGCATCCGTTTGTTTGGCTCGCCAAATGGGCTTTGTTCGTCCATCACGGAGTCGAAGCACATCAAGGCTGTGAAAGAGCCATGGCGCCGTTCCAACCGGTTCAACGCACTGCGCCAGATGCTGCAGATTATAAGTCGTGGGGAGAAACTCCAAGGGCTATGGGCAAAACTGAAGAAGAGAGGGTGGATGATAGGGAGCACATTGTTTTTCACTCAGATGGTGCAGGAGGAGGATTTTTTGGATGCAATGACAGTTGCTATGGAGGAGGTTGAGGAAATGACTGACGAAAACATTGACCTTGGTCCTGTCTCTGGTTCGAAAGCAACGTCATCAATCAAACTGGCAGCAACTCGAGGTGCGTGAACAAATTTGGACCATCTTTACCGTATTCTAACATGTCTTTACCAGCACGCAGCTACCCTCGTCGTCTTCAAAAGCTCGCTCAACATGTCCAGCAGCCACTTCTCCCCGAACTTGTACAACGATTCCTTTACGACCAACTCAACCCCCAATCCGAGGTTCCCCTACACAGGATCCCTGTTGAACAGCTTCCAGTTCTTTCTGGAAAATTTTCGGTCTATCATTCTGCTGTCGCTCGGTTCTATGCCCCGAGCGATCTTTGTGGTGCAGGTGGCATGTATTCAGAGCGCATACGGTCGACCCCACAATGGCGATGTGATGGAGCACGCCGTGATACGGCTCTCGTTGTTCTGGACGACGATAAACCTGGGCTACAAGGAATGTGGGTTGCCCGAGTGCTCCTACTTTTCTCGTTCTACTTCCGTGAGGAACATTATCCATGTGCCCTTGTAAACTGGTTCGAACCATACGGAGATGAGCCAGATGACGAAACTGGCATGTGGAGGGTGGTCCCCGAGAAGGACGAACGTGGCCGGCGTACCATTGAGGTCATCCACCTCGACGCTATAGCACGCGGCGTACATTTACTCCCTTCTTATGGAGCTTCACCCCTACCGGAAAACATTCATTACTCTTCCTCGTTAGATGCATTCCAGTCCTTTTTTGTAAACAAATTTGCGGATCATCATTTGTTTGAGTTTATATCAGTGTAATCGTAGTTATTTTCTACATAATACATGTATCAATTCAACTGTAATTTTTTTGCTTATGCTCGACTGGTGGGCTTTTCAGCTTTTCCAACTGGTGAACTTTTCTCACCAGCTGAAAAGCCGCGGAAAGTCCAAAAAAAGCCGAAAAGTTCACCAGTAATTTGTGCAAGTTGCTGATGCATTCTTCTGCCGAAGAGGGTAATTAGCCGTTGATGTCTCTCATTGTTTAAGTGAGCTTCCCCCACAATTAGGATACCTAGGTTTTGTTCTCTGATTAGTTGGTTCATGTGTATCCATTTACTTTTTCGGGGATCGCTGAAGTTTGTGGAATTTCCCAGCCCACCGACATTCAGAGCGCCGATTTTGATTGCAGCTTTTGTTTTTTGTGGTTTGCGCTTACGAGTGTGGGTTTCCGGTATATCATTCTCTGTGTATTGGTCTGATTGGTCTATGTTAAGTCCGAAGAGATCATCGTATCTCGTTCTGTCAGTGCTTGGTAGGGAGATGTAGGGAGATGTGTAATTAGCTGTTGTATTTTGTGTTTCGTTTTCTTCCATTTGGGGTTCATTTGTTGTATTTTCTTCTACCCAATTCTGGTTGCATACATCGCCTTCGATAATTCTATCAATCTCGTTCATGAGTTCGTACATTGCCTTTTGGTGATCTGCATTATAGATGATATTTTCGACAGACTGTGATAGGTCTATAGCCGAGTCCTGGGTTTGGACGGCAGTATCTGGAATTTCCATTTCACTCTGAATATCGGAAGTGGCCTCGTTGGCTGAGTGAAAAGATCCCTGTTGGGATTCCTCTCCATTTTGAGAGTGGGGCGGTGGGTTTTTGCCACGCCCGCTGCTTATTGCAGTGCTGACACTCAGTGGAGTGTTTCGCTCGTTGAGAGCCCAAACAATGGGAGATGCAGGTGATTGCAAGTCATTAGTGCCATTTGTTTGTGTGCCCCCACCTAAAGAATTCGAGTCATCCTCGATAGTGGGGTAGTCGGGGGCGGAACTACCACCACTGTCTCCGACTCTGCCGTTACGACGTGCCAATAAACCGGGAATACGTACCGTGAGTTTTGTGTGAAAGTCTTGAGTGAGGGTTGAAATTTGGTGGGTCCACCTCCTAGTTATACCCGGCTTGTTTCGACACCTTCATGATGGTCATCAAAGTTCCATTCCCGTGGTATTACTATGCACATCAATGCAGGAGCTTTCTCTAGGACTTCATCATGGCGGAGGAAATCGAAATGACGCTGTGCCATTGCGTGCACTTCATCGCTGGGACTCATTCCTTTTCACCCTGAATTTCATCGCCTAGTATCATCTCTCACAATCCGCTCTCGTCGCTCGATTCGATTCGCCATGCTCCCAGATTGCAAAAAAGATAATCTCGAGACGCTCATAATCTTTGGTGGAGATGCATTTGGTCCATCACAGAGGGCAGCGTTCTGAAAGGGGATCACATTGTGCCCGTTCTGAACGTTGCATGCTATGGGAATCATAGTCGGTCCCCTCTGTAATCTCAAAGCAAGCAAGGAATAATATGCTCGACTTTGGAGAAGTTCGGCTGGTGGAATTGTCCTCTCAATGCGAGTTTCCTTGAGTGTTGTCGAACGCGTTCCATGGCCGAAAACGAGGGTGAACTATTAGCATCTGCGAAGGAATACATTGTCCGAGGATATCGTATCGGATTGGTTTCTCTGGATTAGGAACGTGAGTTCTCCGCAGTTCAAAAATGGCAGAATTGATATGTACGACCAACTGTCCAGCGACTTGCCTTCAAATTGTCAGCCATCTCCCAAAAGACACGTACACACTATCGCCTGTCATTACCGCTGGGAACTCGGCACGAAGGTCGCTTTTGGAGGATTGTGTGGATCTTGTTACTGTTGTCACACCTATGCGACTTGAAGAAGACGTTCAGGTAGCAAATACGTTTGACTATGATACGACGATCCATTGTCTAGGATTGATATGATTCTTGAGGACAAGATCATGATTTCACGGTAGAAGGAAACTATTATCAGGCTCGGGCTAGCTGCTTTGAAGGGGACGTCAGGGCTGTGAAGTCGGGGACATATTTTCGGTCGTACAGCATCGTAAAATATCAATCTCTCGTCGCGATTTGACGTCAAATTTGAAAGCGGTTCGCAGCAGGTGTTGAACAGACCGGGCTCCGTTGTAGTATACTCATCTTGATTGATTTAGTTGAGTACGCCCCCGATCTCAGTCTTCCACCCTACCCTCAAGAAGACTCTGCCATATGAAACTCTGAAATCTACTCAGGATCGCGTTTCAGCTGTGTCCAATCAATCACTCTTTGTCATGTCCACTGGAGGAACGAGGATCATATATCCGGAATTTTGAAAGCAACCTGCAGGGGAATGTGATCGCGGACGTTGTTAAGGCGTAGACATCGCTTTTGTGCACTTTGGTAACATTCGGGATGCTATGGGTACGTACCTTTTCTGTTTTGTTCCATGCTCAATGATGATGCTGACGGTGAACAGATATGCTCCTGTTCGATGTCGTACTTCTGGTCAAGCGCGTTGCTCTTATGACCCGGAAAACAGTGTTAACGACCACAGACGGTCGCTTTCTCCAGTTTTCTGGGATGTCGACTTGTGCGGATCTCGACCGAGCTGAGGGTTCCAACGTTCCAACGTTCAAGCTTCAAGCTTCCTATCAATCACCCTCGACAGTCGACCAGGAAAGGTGATCACGTTCGTCAATCGTTTTTAGATCGGACTCTACCGTCGGTTTTGATGGTTTTCTATGTATGCGGGACGATGACAAGACTGGGGTTCGTACAGCGGATTTGGGGGTTTTATGTCAGATACTGGACCCTTCACTTCAAATTTTTCGGGACGAGGGTTTGAGAAGGGCAAGGACGGCCATTCTGGTTGGTACCCACTCGACGAATCTACCGATAATTGACCCCCACGTAGAAAGAAGAAACGTATTGAGCAATAGGTAATAAATCGGGGAATATTATTACTAGGGTATCTACATTTATCAATATTATCCATTTATGAGAGGAGGGAGCTCAAGTAAGAATACCTCTTCCTCGAAGGTATTTTTGGTGGTCTTCCCGGTGGGCTTTAACAGTCGCGTCAACGCTCCTACGCCATATAGGCAACCCGATCTAATTCAGAGGGTTAATGCATGCCTTCGGGCCAGGAGTAACACACGCTTACATGTCCTATCAATCCATAAACCGCATCGAGAAGGGGATTATTTCGCGGTGTCGCACCCCGAGTGGAACAGCGAAAGATGCTTCCCACCAGCGCGGTCGTGATATGGAAATTTCCGTTCTGGATGCCTCTGAACAGCCCCTCAGCCACTTGTTCTGGGGTCTGGCCATCATCTGTTTCTTCTATCTTTAGAGTGATGGGAGGCTTCGTTTTGTTTTCTTCAATATAACCGGGGCTGTAGATGGTGCATGGAAAACAGATATGAACACTGCTTTTGTATAAAAGGAGCTCTGATCTTAGAGTTTCAGCCAAACCTGAATCGCGGAAGGGAGTGAGATGGTGTTGCAGACGTCGGAATGCCGTTGTAAACGTACCACGTAAGGCGTGCTTCGCTGGGGAATAAGTAGTGTATCCCACAAAGGACATGTACCCCATAACAGATGAGACAAATATTATTTTTCCAGGTTTCTTTTCTTGAACTATCCGTTTTGTATAAGCCTATGTCGCATTTCAGGATCATTTTGATGATGAATGAGAGATAGCATATACAGACTGAAACGCACCAAAGCCGTATATGCAGATATCCAATAAGAGATGTTCATCCCATTCTGTAGCGATTCCGGGGTTTGTTCAACAAAGTAACCCAACCGAGCCGTTCCCGCACATAGGAAAATAGCATCAGGAGCTTTGCCGCCATGAGGTTCACAAGCTGCCTTCAACGCGTCTTCGGCGGCCTGAGCTTCAGTTAAGGAATATGAATATGACTTTAAGATTTGCTCAGGATTCTGACGAGCTTTCTGGAGAACAGATGGTGCGTGAAATTCGCGACTTTTTGTGTTAAAAGACCTCAATTTACAAACTCACTTCGACCTCCTCCAAAGCAATACGTAACTTTTCCTCATCCCTGGCTACTATCGAAACGTGTGCCCCCTTTTTCGCGAGAATAACTGCGAGAGCTAGTCCAAGACCGGCTGAACCACCGGTCACATAGCAGTGCTGCGAGGGGGAAATATGAGTGTTATCCTATCTCCAGTAGAGCCAAGGCAACATACCAGTCCACGCGGGTTCCACTTCTTTGAATATGGATTCATGAGTGTAACAGTGAGAAGGAGAGAGGAAAGGACGAGGACAAGAGCAATTGTCGAACCAGGGGCCACGATTTCGAACATGGTTCAGGCAAGAACGCGGGAAGGTATCTTGTCGCGTGGGCCCGAAAACCCCGAAAACCTCAGGTAGCTTCGACCTAGCCTACTGCTGGAAGTTGGCGCGTAGGCGGGCGGTGGCCACCCGGCATCTACTGTAATTTCTGGTGCAATTACCACCGCTCAAGCGCTCATCGTCGGTGGCAAAGCAATGTCCAAGCAACTTAAACTTGAACAAGGTGACTGAAAAATGCTTAGACTGTAGGTCACACTCGGACCCTAGATGAATTATGATGTGGTATGAATGTTACAGAGAAACAAAAAAGCCACAGAATATAAAACAAAAAAAGCTCAAGCTGCGAGGACTGCAACTTTGACCACCCATGCCACAAGAGATAGGTGGTATAAAATGCATCTAAAAATGCCGTCTCGACCGTCAGCAAAGCCCTCAAAGACCTAAAAAGGTGGGAAATCTCTTTGAGCAGAAGTAAAGTTCAAGGGAACTCATCCTTGAGCCCACTAGCAAGCTCCAATGTCCTCCGACGCCGTTAACCTCTCCGAGAATACCAACTTAACACTAGCGGAGCGAGAGGATCATAAATCTGCTCAACCGTTAAGGCGCATGCCCGCCAGGAAGCAGCTGAAGCCTACGCAAACCCAGTCTCAGGGACCCTCCACCAAAACCGAGCGTCCCGATTGGAAAGGAGATGTCCTCTACGTCCAACCTTTCGACGCAGATATATCAGAGGTCGGCGATACCGATTCTTACATGACCTATGATTCCGACAACGAATCCGCAATGTCGTGTACCACCGACCCAGACTCCGATTCGTACCATCCATACATCCTGGGCGACACATACGAAGAGTGCGGAGGACAGCCTTTGGAAGGTTATGAATACCGGGATGAAGATAGACCCGTCACGCGGTTTGGATTTGCGTCAAAGAAGTCGTTCTGTAGAGGATCATGTTGCTCTCGAAAGTCGTCCATGAGCTCGATGTGCTCGTCAGCATATTCAGCTGACCGGTCTGATTTGGATGTAGACGAGGAAATGGAGATGTGAGGCCGGGGAAGCAATTGCGCGAGAGGGGACGAGCTGCGGTATTTATGTTTATGATTATGAGTTTTTCTGTGTACATCATGGAGACTCGATATCCATGCCTGATATGCTACCTCAGACCTGCTAAATTGTATATTCCGTTAGTGAGCCAACGATATATAGATGGAAGACGTGTACCAAGATCTTGCCTATCCATCGAGTGACATTCGGATTCTTCTACCATATATCCGATGCCATCCATAAGTCGAATCCGTCGCGTCACCATTTCGAAAGTGAACGGTCGGTTACATCGTGTTGCTGAGCTGTTTCGCGTCCTGGTTCTCTCTCTCCGGTGCAACGAGGTAGAATGATCCTGAACAACGCTCAGCGACCCTGTTTGCGGCGCTTGAAACGTCATTTGGAACGTCTGTTTCAGGTATCGAGTTTAGTTTGTCCACGACCTTCCCCAGCTGTGGTCGGATAATCATTGATGCTGGAGTGATGCCCTAGAAAACCAAAAGCCGGTCGTTGACCAGAATGTGTGATGTTAGCATATAATGGACATGCGGTTCACAAGACGTCCCCAGAATAGGAACAAGTACCGTAGAAATCGATAAGTTTGCCATGTGGCACATGGAGGATCGTTAGCATTGTCCTAGATTTAACCCTTGCAGTGTTTGGTTCTGGTTAGTTTATGAGGGGACGAACGGATATTATGCGAACCATGACCCCATGAAATCCATGTAATTTCGGCCTTGTCGGTTAACCAACGATGTTCGTCCACCTAGACCCTTAGGAAGGCTCGAGAAGTCAAAAGTAAATGACAGTGCTTGCCGCTACTAGAAGTTCAAGTTAGTCGACCACGAACGGAAAGCTACTCGTTTTCTCGATCCTCAGACCATATAGAACCGATAAACCTGCAAGTTGTGGGTTGTATCTATCCCACAACGTTCAGCGGGTTGTGACCACACTGACCAATTTGTGCCACAGCGGCTAAATTACAGGAAGAGGAGAACGTTAACTATGGCTAAGCCGAAAAGGTCGATTCACTCACGAGACATAAGCAAATATTGATCTAGGAGAAAAATACTGACTCTGAGCGATTTCTTTCAATGGCAACGGCACAAAATCAACAGAACTCACGCTGCCGTCGCCTTCATACTGTCCTTCACGAGATCATAAGGTTATAATCTTGAAACTTCACCGGATCGAATTTTATTGATTTAACGCGTTTCTGATGGACCTCAAGGTGACATGGATCACGACCATTATAGTAGATAACAGGAAGAGCAAGATTGTGCATGTCAGATGGAGTCTTCTATGATTGAAATGTTGGAATCGAAGTAGCCCCAGAGAGGGGAATGTAAAGACCTAGCAAGAGAAGCGTGGTTTGGCAAGATGGAGCCGCAAATAGAGTTTGTCCCAGCATAGATCTAAGGTCTGTTTTCAGTGTAAATATGGTTAAACTCGACTGGGAAACGCACCCAAGCCGTTTTGATAGAATCAGCGCTGACAGTAATCCACTCTGACACCGGCAATGTCTGAGTCAACATTTGTATTGTTTAACAGTGCGGGATGCAGCTCGAGGGGTTCAGAAAGTTTGATTATAATATGCAGATGACGTTGTAGAAAGCGGCAGAACATCTCGTGATTTGTGGCTTCAAGATCGACCGCCACATCCACATCTCATTTTCTGCTAGTACATCCACGGACGCCTCTCAGCTAATTCGATCTTACCCGACAATGAGCCCGTATTCACTCGCTGAAATTGGCCTTGTGGCTGCACGTTCCAGTCGTGAGTCTTTGTGACGTCTCGAGATAAATTATAATCGTTCATACTTCTTCATACTTGGTGTCATTCTAACAACTTAGTCATTGTCTAAGCTGGGGTTAACTGTTCACTGGCATCCCATCTCCACTTGACGCCCAGAAATGTGTCCTAAACGCCTCACCTCCGTTTAATCTTCAGCTAGAACGCTTTCGGTCTCGCCGGGAGGTCGTTGAGGATCTGCAACCCTCGGCTACCCTTTGCCGCCGAATTGAATCGGTACCACCTGGACCCGTCCCGGCGAAAGTTCATGTCAACTAGGAGAAAACATTCATGATTTTGTCAGATGGATGATCTTGCCGCATACCACCTCCATCTTTGCCCACCACAGGGGCTCTCCTTGTTCCTTTACCGGTGCATATCATCTGATTTGGCTCAGTCAAAATCTCCCGAAAATCTCCCGTCCCATGTAGGTTCAGCAGGGTTCAGCGTGCTGGATGATTACCGACCCTGCCGCCTATACTCCCGCGCGGTGCAGTATCTAAACAAACGGTCGCTATGAGTGATAAATGAGCGATACTTATAAACGTTCGACGATGGGCTAGAAGTTTACGATAGCAACGCCTATTTCGAGGACATACTCATCATTGAAGCTTGACGAATCAGAGAGTCAGAAGATTCTAAGTCATGATATTGTGGCTTCTTACCTTGTTTGGAATAAATATGACCTAAAAAAAAAACATAAATGTCCATAAACGGATCAAATTTTGATTAAATAGGAAGATTTGCCTATTGGAGAAACCATACGCATGGGAGATCGGGAGAAAAAGTTGGAAGATTTGTATTTGTAAAGAACAGTAAAGGTTGCAAGTTGCAGCCCACGATGGCCCCGTCAACGTCGTCGTCGTCGTCGTCGTCAGCGACGACTTCGGTTCAAGTCGGTAAGTAAGATGTTACAACCTGGTCAATAACATTCTCACTTCATTACTCCCTCGCAGCGTTGCGGATACGACCCCCGACAACGCAGGACAGTACCTCAATTCCAGCTCGTTTTCAGAGGACCGTTATACACTCGACTTCTTCAACATCTGTGTCGATAGAAACTTCATCCTCTACCCCTCAGGCCTCTGGTGCAGCCGCCGCTTCATCCTCTGCGACTGGTTCAGCACCCAAGAAGCAACATTTTACCTTTGACCAGGTCCACGACCCTTCAGCTACACAACATGCCCTCTTTACTTCCACAGCTCAGCCTCTCATTTCTCGTTTTCTCGAAGGTTTCAATTGCACCATCCTTGCCTATGGACAGACGTCCAGCGGTAAAACATTCACCATGACTGGTATCGACCTCGACGCTAACCCCTCTGATCCCAACAATGGCATGGGCATTATTCCTCGAGCAGTCTCTACAATATTTTCTCAAGCTCGCCAGCTCAAAGAAGAACGCGCGGGTTCCTGGACCTACTCGTTGAAAGGTTCTTTCATTGAGATTTACAATGAAGACCTCATTGATCTGCTTAGTATGGATGACGGTGCTGGTGGTCGTCGAGAGGTGCAGATCAGAGAGGATAAAGATGGTCACATTATTTGGGGTGGCCTGCGTGAAGTCAACGTGAAGAATTCCAACGAAGTCATGACGTGAGCCAAATAATTACTTTCTCGAATTCCGCAATTGTTGACCTTGCTCTAGCCTCATTCGTAAAGGGACCTCCATCCGACGCACAAACGAGACGGATATGAATGCCCAATCCTCCCGGTCTCATGCTATTTTCTCCCTCACTCTGACCCAGAAGAAATATACTGGCTCAGGGGCACCTCCCCGGTCATCATCCCCTTTACCTCCGGGTCGTTCACCATCTCGTCTTGCTCGTCCTGGATCTGTATATGCTGGAACGATGTCCTCATCGAATGGAACAAGTCGAGTTAGCTCGCCAACTTTCGGCCGTCCCGCCACCCCCAGTTTCGCTGCAGCCATGGGCCGAGGTGGCGGGCTACGCCCTTCGAGTGCTCTAGGTAATCACGGGGACAGGCCCAATAGTCACGACGACGACGCTGGCGAATGGGTGACCATTACCTCTAAATTCCACTTTGTCGATTTAGCCGGATCCGAGCGGGTGAGTTCTAGTTGACACTACTTTCCATACCATCCAATTTCTTCCTTCCTTTTTATCCTATTTATTTTTGCACTCCCGCCTTTCGCATTGCGGAACATGATCTTGGTTCCTGATGCTGTAAACTGTTTCCTCCATCCCACTTGTCTGACGCCACCACGTTCTATCATTACACAATATCTTACTGACCTTGATATTCTGCACAGCTAAAACGAACAGCCGCCGCCGGAGAACGCATAAAGGAAGGGATCTCCATCAACAGCGGTCTCCTAGCACTTGGAAACGTCATTTCTGCTCTCGGAGACCCATCTCGCGCCAAGTCACACACAGCGACCCACGTACCTTACCGTGATTCCAAACTGACGCGTCTATTGCAAGACTCTCTCGGGGGCAACGCACACACCCTCATGATCGCATGCGTTAGTCCAGCAGAATGGAACGCTGCTGAGACGGTAAACACCCTGAAGTATGCCAACAGGGCGCGGAACATCAAGAATCGAGCGGTCGTAAACGAAAGAGAAGAAGGATGGGACGATGTAGAGTGGTTGCAGGGTACTATCCTTCGGTTGAGGAAGGAGCTAAAAGCTTTGAAAAGCGGAGGCAGCGTCAGCACTCTTGCGGATATTCAAAAGGAAGAGGTCGTGCTCGAGGGTGCTGGAAAGAAAGTTCTCGCTCAGATGACGGAGTTGCAAAATAATTATGAAGACTTGCGGGAAAAGTTTGTAGAGAGGACCGAGGAGTTGACAAGGTTACGGCGGGATGTTGGAGAACGACATAGGAGCGGAAGCACGGGTGCGGTTTCTGGTACTGGAAAGTATGAAGAAATAGTCGGGCCGGTGATTGAAGAGTACGAAAAGACCATCAGTGCGATGGAGGCAGAATTGAGCTTAAACAGGGCTGCATTGAGGCACACAAATGAGATGGTCGAAGAGAAGGAAGAGGAATTGGCACTGGTTGTGGAGAGGCACGCAGCAACGGAACTGTATGTGGAGGAACTGCGAAGCAGGGTTGGGAAGCTGATAGAGAGAGAGGCATCCACTGAGGTAAATTTAACTCTTGATGTCGACCATAGGGATATGCTTGCTGACGTCTGTCTTAGGCATATGTTCATGATTTGGAAGAGAAAATGCGTTCTTACGACGAATCGTCCATCACCTCCTCTTCTTCGTTAACGGATTTGAGGCGCGAGTTGACGCGATTCAAAGATACCGAATCGCATCAATCACAGTACATTGCTGAACTTGAAGCTCGCCTAGCGAAATCTGACGAGTCTGTCATCGTCCTACAGCAGAGCGTTGATAGGCTTGAGCGCGAAGCCGATCGTCGTCAAGAGGAAGTCAACGCGCTCCAGCGACGTTTGGATGCTCTGACTAGTGATGGGGAGGCATGGCGAAGTGATTTGGAGGAGAGAGAGCGGAAAGTAAAGGAGTTGGAGGTCAAGATGAATGAGTGGGAAAGGAAGAGAAGAGAAGCCAGCGATACTCGCATCCGCTTGGGCAGTGTCGTCGGCAGTGTGGAGGAAGCTAGACGAAGCTTACAACAGCTTTCGAAAGTGGACGATGATGAAGACTCATCTACTCCACCGCCCATCAGTCCCATCGAGCCCACCGGTGCTCCCGATATCAAGTCTGATTCTGTCCCTGGCTTGATAGAAACTCCACAGCCTCCAGTCATAAGCACTTCCTCTGACTCTCAACCTACCTCCCGTGCTACATCTCCATCTTCATCTCGACCTAGGTCGCCTGTACAATCTTCACAGATCGAGAAACAATTTCTTGCGCTCCAGCAAACCCACCAAGCGACACTGGCCGACCTGTCTTCTGTCACAAGCAAATATCGCGACGCACTACGCGAGATATCTGACCTCGCTGCTCAAATACAGGAGGCCAAGCTTGGTAGCATAAACGGGAATTCAGATGGTATGAGCGAGGCGACAACCGATTCCGAGTCTCCCAATCCGCCTTTCAACACACTGAGTCCCAGCTCAAGCCCCGTCAAGCATGCGGATAGGAACAGTATCAGAAGCAGAAGGATGGTCAGCAATGGCAGGTTGAGAGAAGGAAGCGAAGCAGGATCCATTGGCACAAACGGAGGAAGACGACTTTTTTTCAAGCAGGCGGCCTCAACAGAATCGCTCCACTCGAGGTAAGTTCGTTCTCGAACGACCTGCAGCAGATTCTTACTGTGTAGTACAGGTCGCTATCGCAATCGCAATCGCTTTCACAGGAGCTCTCCTCGGTTCGCTCGCGCAAGGCGTCCTCCTCAAGTCATGGAACCACTAGTTCGCATTCGTCTTCCCACTCATATTCCTCGTTAATCAATGGTGGGGACCGATCGGCATCACGACCCAATTTATCTATCTCTCTACCGATTAACGGTTCTCCCACTGTGCCGTCGCATCTTGAACGCTCGACAGCAAGTCTCGAGAAGGAAATCATGAGATTGCAAGAAGTTCTGAAGGAGCGGGAAGCTGAAATTACGTCTCTGGAGCAATCACTAAGACAGAGCGAGTCCACAAAACTCGCCGTCACAACTGCTGGCTCAGTTTCTGCTCCTTCAACGACCTCAGCCGCCACGCCGACTGAGACGAACGCCACTACGCCCGATACTGAGCAACCTCCAGATGTCGAGGAGGTCGATGGACAAGCGATACCAGAGGCACACTTGTCTCCTAAGACCATGCATCAATTTGACAATATCCGGAAGAGTATACAATTGAATTTCAATGGACATAACGGCATTGTTAGAGAGGATGATACAAGCTCCGATGCCAATCCAGACGAGAACTTGGATCGTTTGAATGAATTGATGCTGTGAGTCCGTTTCTTTCTACCAATAGTCATCATTAACTCTTTGGTAGCTCCATGGCACAGAAAGAAAGCCAACATCGGGAAGTTGTAGATGATCTGAAAGGGGAGCTCAGTCAGGTCAGACGGCAGCTTGATGAGTTAACTACTTTGTCGCGAGATCAGGTAAGAACAAGTACTTGGGAGTTCCAAACGATGCGTATCTGAACACTCGAACAATAGGCTCTTAACATGTCGACCGAAGTGGAAGCTCTTAAGGAAAAGCACACCAACGATTTAGCGATTCTTGAGGCCATGCAGAAACGCGAAACCGAGCTGATCAATGCCCTCGCCAAATCTGAAGCTGACCACACCACCGCTCTTGCTGAGATACAAACTCGTCACGAAGAAGTTTTACGTGAGAAGGAGGCTGAGGTGGATCGTGTACTCACTTCCATGAAAGAAGAACACGACGTCGCTCTCACTGCCCTGCACGGGGAACTCTCAACGGCATCGTCTGCTCTACAGAAGGCCTTGGAGGAGCACGAAGCCGCGTTCGGCAAGCTCAAGGTCGAACACGCGGTAGAGCTCGAGTCTCGATTGAAGGAGGCAAATGAAATTTTAGAGAGAGCGAACGAAGAGCACGAAAATGCTATGCTCAAGTCCGCCAATGAGCATGCGGAAGTTTTGAAGAAAAGGGAGGAGGAAATCACTGTCTCTCTGCATAAGACTGAGGAAGAGTACTATAATGCCTTGACCAAGCTTAGGAGTGACCATACTCAAAGTTTGGAGAAACAGGCAGCGGAGCATGTCGAGATCTTGGAACAACTGAGGGCACAACATGCTTCGGAGTTGCAAGCCATCGAGACTGCTAAGGCGGGTTCCCTCTCTGAATCTCAGTCGCAGCAATTTGCGGCTCTCGAGGGCCTTCGAGCTCAGCATGCAGATGCGCTGACTCGGGCAGAGAGCAGGTACAAAGAAGACATAAATAACCTCAAGGCGGAACACTCGCGGGCGTTGACTGCCAAGCAAGACCAGGATACCACCGAACTGGAGAAGCTGCGCGCCGAACAGGAAGCCATCATAACCAGGTTGAAGGAGAATTGGGAGACTGAAACTGCACAGCTCAACAGAGCTCTGGATGCACTTAAAAATGAATCCTCCGACGCTTCGGTCAAGGTTCGGGCAGAGCTCGAAGAAAGCCTCAGATTCCAGAAGGAACAACAATCGATTATGCTCCAGGACATCGAACGCGGCCATCAGGAGGAACTCGCAGCATTGAGGGAAAGCCACGAAACCGAGCTCACGCGGTCGGTTACCCAAAGCGAAGAGCAATTTTCCGCTCACGTTCGTTCACAAACGGAGGAGTTTGACAAGCTCAAAACCCAACATCAGGCGGAGATTTCTGCTTTCAGCGCACGCCTTGCAACAATACAGGAACAACACCAAGCCGAGTTGGAGGAGCTCAAGGTTGTCGGGGAGCGGAAGATTGCAGAAGAAAAGGCACGGTTTTCAGAGACTTTGAACGAGATGAAGCTTGGTCATGCCAAAGAGCTCGATGCACTGCGTCAAGATCATGAAATACTCTTGGAGGAGCTTGAGTCATACAAAGCTGCCGCTGATGAATTTGCCTTGCAACGACAACAATCTCTAGAGACACATGAACGATCTCTTGCAGAGAAGGACGGTATCGCTATGGATATTAAGAACAAGTTCCTCCAATCTCAAGCTGAACGTGACGAGCTAGCTGGAGAGGTTGCTGACCTACGCGCAGAATTGGAAAGAACCCGCAATGAGCAGTCAAAACTTGTACAGGAGGCTTCCAAACGGGAATCTTTGGTGGAGGATCTTGAGCGGCATCGGTCTGTCCTAGCGGAGATGCAAGAAAACCTGCAAAAGGTCAAAGACGAAAAAGATACCCTACAGACAGAGAAGAACCGGTTCGACACCCTCGTTCGAGAACTACAGGCTCAGATCGCCCGTAGTGCATCCCCTCCTAACGGCAGACCCGCCAACGAGCGTAATATGTCTTATCGTGTCACTGGTATTCAAGGCGTAAAACTTCCTCCTCCTACTCCCCCACCATCCGTACCACCGCCACCAGCTCCTCGCATGACACAGCATGATGTTGGACACAACATCTCCTCACAAACATCCTCAGCATTATCCTCTTCCTCTCGCGATTCACAAATGCAGGCTGAGTCTCCGGCCACTTCTATTGGTCCAGGATCATTGCTTGCTGCTTCTACATCTGATAAGCAGGTTATTGCCAAGGTCGAACAACAGGCGAAGCAACTCGAAGAACAAGAGGCGATGATTAAGACACTAAACAAGCAACTTACGCATTGTGAAAGCGATCTCCAAACACACATGGATTTAGTCAGTACATTAGAGACGTCTCTAGGTGATTCGGAAAAGAATCGTAAGTGTCTTGATTTCGGTTTACCCAAAGTTTCCAGGGTGCTGATTAAGTTTCCCGCCCTCTAGTCCGCAAGGCTCGTATGCACGCGACGGAGCTTGCCAGGGAACGCGATCGCCTAAATAACGAGATCGAAACGCTTCGCCGAGACCTCACGGAGACCAAACGTGAAGTTGTTACTGTCCGACAATCCATTGTCGAGGAGAAACAGTCTTACGAGCAGCGACTGGATGAAGAGCGTAAAGCCAAGGAAAGAGCACGACAACAGCTCGATCTTCGAATGGAAGAGTTAACGCTTAAGCGAAAATCCAAATTTGCCTGTCTCTAATATCTAAATCTCCAGTGCAATACTCCACACCGCGCTGCCTTACATTCGTTTTCTTTCTGTACATGTCCATCCATCTCTCGCACTCTTTTTTTTTTTTCTTTTGCTCTCCGGTTTTGATTTATATCCAATCCGCCGTATCCCGATTAATGTGATACCCGCGAAGTTCAGCAATTGTTTACCATAGCTTCGACGACAGTTCCTTTTCCTTG
Organism: Marasmius oreades; assembly: GCF_018924745.1. Taxonomy (NCBI): domain Eukaryota; kingdom Fungi; phylum Basidiomycota; class Agaricomycetes; order Agaricales; family Marasmiaceae; genus Marasmius; species Marasmius oreades. Next base: position 3,046,070 of record NC_057327.1, on the reverse strand, counting down.
CTCTTTTCCTTATGATTTCTTCCTTTTAACTCATATGTATGGTATTAATTTTTATGTCAGTAGTCTATCCTTTATATCCCAAAGGCCAATGAAATCGCCTGTATCTCCTGTGGACTAGTCCCGCGTGAGAAATTTAAAAAAACGGCCTCCGAGAACGCCGGATTTGGCCGCCCGCCTTACAAAAGAACAGAACAATATATCATCCTCTTAGTAGTCTTGAATATTCATTATTGTTCATTCCTAGTCTTATCGACCAGGAAAGGTTCGAATGCCGCGCCGTTTGTGGGCATACTCATTCATAGTTCATGAAAATTTATTACCCCACTTCGATAAGCGACGCTCTCGACTCGGCTCTTTACCCTCACTCATTATCGTACCATCCACACTTGACGGATGTCCTCGCTAGTACGTGCAAACTCAGCATACCGGGTTCATGCGACCTCTGCTCGTCTTGCAGCTCGGCAATGGAGATACAACAGCTCGGTGACAACAACGCGAAGGCCACCTAGGACGCTGCCAGCTTTTTCTATGGAGAACAAAGTGCACTTTCGTTCATGCTTTTTCTTTTCAAATTCCAAGCTTTAATTACTATTGAAGGTCTCTCTCGTCACTGGCGCTGCTCGTGGACTCGGTAAAGAATTCTGTCGTGCCTTCGTTCAATCGTGCGTCGTTGCACTCGACTTTGAGGAACCCTGTGGTTGAATTTGAGTTATTGTGATATCTTACAGAGGCTGCACAAGCCTCGCACTTTTTGATCTGGACGAGTCGGAAGCGAAGAAGGCTGCCAAAGAACTCACCGAAATGGCATGCGGTCAGTGATGCCTTTTCTCGACGGAGAATTTCCTTATTCCCACCTCACCTCCACCCTCGTGGAGATCGAAGGGTAGCTCACTGAAAACTGTTAAGTTAATAGCGACGTGAAGAAAGAGGACGTGAAGATCATTGGTGTCAAATGTGATGTTTCGTCTGAAACTGCGGTTCAAAAGGCGTTTGCGGAGGTTATCGAAACGTTTGGTCGAGTAGATTCTGTCGTAGCTTCTGCAGGTGTGTTTCGTTTGGAATTCACAGAGTGCAGTTTTACTCAATCGCTAACCCTAGGTATCGTCGAGAACTACCTTGCACTCGAGTAAGCTTGCACCCAAACATTATCTAGATGCTCTGTTCAATGTTCTTTCTCAGCTATCCTTTCGATCGTATAAAGCGCTTATATGACATCAACGTACACGGAGCGTTCTTCACTGCTCGTGAGGCGGCACGTAAGATGATTCCGTTGGGTGGTGGTTCCATCATTTTTATTGCCAGTATGAGTGCCAACGTGCGTGTCTCGTATCATTGTATGTCCAGAAAGGCTGTCTCTAACACCGAAGTTTGTTTGTAGATTATCAACATTCCGCAGGTGCCTTCATTTATCATTTATCCTCGCAACATTTCGCGGGAGGTTATCTCACTTCAACTGTCCTAGCCTCAAACGCCATACAACGCTTCTAAAGCGGGTATGCGGTTTCTCTCATGTGGTTTTGGCTGGTTTCTGATGGTCCCTGTCGTAGCTGTAAAACATATGGCTGCAAGTTTGGCAGTAGAGTGGGCGAAGAAGGGAGTAAGAGTAAATGTATTGAGGTGAGTTTTGTCGTTCCCTGCGATAACCCGGATGCTCATTTGACCACCCACAGTCCTGGGTACATGGCGACTAACATTACGAAGACCATTCTCAGGCAGGATCCAGAGCGCAAGGTTTGATATCGTATGTAGGTTAAGTGCACACATTCACCTTTTTTGATTCGCAGAAAATATGGGAGACCATGACACCTATGGGAAGGGTATGTCATATCCCGTTCGTTTCTTTCGTGAGATCTTTTCTAACAATTTTCTGTTCCCTCTTCGTATCCGGGTTCCTAGATTGGTGAACCCGAAGATCTAGCGGTATGTCATTTCATCTACCGTTTCCACCGTTGATTAATTAGATGTTATTCGCACCCAGGGAGCTATTGTCTACCTAGCCAGCGACGCCTCTCGGTTCATGACCGGTTCAGAAATGCGTGTCGACGGTGGTTACTGCATAATCTAAACTCTCAACGCAATCACGCGTATCCAACGCCACAAATTAACAGCGATACTAGAGCTACATTATGATGGTGTACATATTTTTCACACCCAGATCACAACTTCTCAGCTGTAGCACCGGCATGTGCAAGGAAGGAACTGTTGTTTTACATTCGTTGCGCTCCCTTCAGTCATGAGCGACTCCAGAAGGGACTTACGTCACGTGAATGTTCAACCGTCCTATGGGTCCGCAACAAATAAGGTTACCCAAGCATTCTCATATGTATCAAGAGTGCATAAATCCAGCTTGCGCAAAACCACCAAGCTTGGACAATGGTGTGCGGATGGGGGGTTACCGAGCGACTAAACGCAAGCGTGGTTGGGAACCTGCTTGTTATTAATGCTCAACTTCTGGCCAGTCCGGATACCGACACCTCGACGACGGTACTGACTTGTATTCCGACTGTGGCAATTCTCTTTGACGTGGCTTGTTAGCCCTGATTGCATTAGAAGGAGAACAGTACAAAAATATCACATCTCAACCATCATAAATCAATCCATAAACATTTTCTTGAAGACACTTCATCTGTGGGGACTATCAGGGATGTTCTAGAAGCGGTCAAGAGAACTCGATGTACCTCAAAGGATGCATACTGGGGAATCTTCGACGGGTCGAGGCATCACCCCGTCATGGGCAGCCTTGTGGTGGCACGTCGCCCAAACTTTAGCTTCCTGCTCCAGTCTATTTGCATTGTTGCACATCAGCATTTGGGCACTTTTGATGGCGCGGCTGCCCCAGGTTTTGGCGGGTTTTGGCGGGTTTTTGGATGGTCACACAACCGCACCACCCGACAATTCCACACAACCTCACAATCCACATATATAAATTGTACATTAATCAATAATCTTATTTATACATGAGTTTAAAATCTGCCAAAAGGATGAATGAAAAGAATTACTATAATTTAGAATGGTCTTATGGTGAGTGGTAAAGTTTAATGGTAGAGATTTGGGTGGTCAGACAGGTCCATCAATCGATTGTGAATAAACGGACTGGGGTTGCTGATGGCGTGGTTGTCGGTTGTTCCGGGTTTTCTTGGGTTGCACAACCCAAGAAAACCTGCGGCAATCAAAGTGCCAAAATGCTGATGCACTTGACGAAGCCTTTTGCTATAAGGCCATGAACGCAGTACATAGTCCACGTCCGACATGTCAAGGTGTCGTATGGGGTGGGAGGCTCCGACAAGCAGACACTGTCAATCCAATCAAGCGCAGATGCTTGTGTGGGTTTGCAGAAACCGATGCGCAGCACGCCGCAGAGGAGGAAGGACTTCATGATACTGTTGTTTGGGGCACTGTCGCAAATCCAACCTGATCTTCCTATCTGCTTCACATTGAACTTGTAACCGCCATTGGATGTGCGGTGATGGTAGAGGGCCCAGTAGAAACCCTCGTTGATATTGCGGTCGTGAATGAAGAGAATGAGATATATGGTGCTGATTTTGAGGTGAGGTTTGCAGGTTAACTGGGCAGTCATGCTGTCAATGTTGTGGATTAGTAGTAGGCGTTGACTTAAGTGTATTTATATTTGGCAAAAAATTTAACAGCTGGCCTATTTGTCTCAACTATGGTGTTTCACTTATTTCACTAGTGAAACACCCTCCTTGATGACCTCATTTTGTCCCATTCCCCTTTTGCGCACGCTCTCAGCTCGAATTGTGTGGCTAATGTAGAAGAAAGGCAGCACCATTCCAGCGGATTTGAAACAAGTCAACATTGAGATAGCATCTGGAGGAAACACAGGACAGGCTAGATCCCTGACTGAGTTCCTGAGGATTCTGTGACCACCCCAATTCCGAAGGTCACCGAGAAAGCAGCAGATGATCTGTCCAGCCCAACACTCACATAGATGGATGATGACAAGCATGGAGTCGTCAGATGTCTCGCCATGCATTGCAGACGATAGTGAGCACTAGAATGGTTTGTGCTATGAACTGGGTATGGTTCCAAGCACTGGGAGATCTCTCCAATGAGGAGTCAGGACGTCTGGTGTAGACCCGACGCAGTTCCCTTATACCTGTGGCCTACGTCTGGCTATGTAAGATTGAATGGAGTCTACCGGTCACTGCCCACCTGGCGAAATTTTGGTCCAGATGGGGGGGAACCTGTTCTTACGGTAGCTCAATCGGTCAATCACTGCCGACGTTGGTTCATGTTGGGTACTCAAATTCGACAAGAAGGCTTCGATTTCTTACTACACTGGATCCAAGAAGGTAGTTGCACAAGTCTTAAATTTCAATCATCGAAAAGGAGTACAAAAGAAGTTTAAAATGGACTGATGATCATCTGATGCATTGCCGGACAGGGAACAAATTGCACAATATTTCGAGCAGCTGAAACATGAAATAGATGAGTCCCGCACTGATTGTATGAAGAGATGTACATACCTCACATTGCTTACAATGAACACAGTTTGGAATCAACAATAGAACAAGGCTGCTCATTCTGCGCAGCTGAGGCAAACTCCTGCCTCCGATTCTAAGATTTCCCTCTCCAACATGTTGAATAACGATGGAGGGACAGGCAAGTGACCTCTCGCTAGAGGGAATCCTAACGGAAAAATGAGGGGAAAAGAGCAGAAAGGAATGTATTTCAAAGACATAACTAAAGTATATATAAGGTAGACGCCATTCATAACCCATTAACCTCACGTGATCTAGTGTGACACTTCCATACTGGGCCTCTGCTTGCACTCGTAACCGTCTTTCTTATCACGACTCCCATCTGTGCCATCCGTCTGAGATTTTCTGTGGATCTCTTCTCTCAGAACTATAGTTTTTGGTACACCCTATCCACTCATGTCAAAATATGTTCAGTTTATTGATTCAAAAATCACCTGATATAGAAATAGTACCCGAGGAACTGTATTAGATGGCGCCCCCGAAAAAATCAACCATCGCGCGACGAGAAAACTTACTGAAGGCAGGAGGAAAGGTGAAGAAAGATGTCAAGCGAGTGCTGAAGCTTATATCCCCAAAGAAGAGGGCTCTCTTGGGTGATAAAAAGACTGAGGTATGCTGACATACCGCTCTCCCTGTTTACATCATTGAAATATCCTCAGGCCAACCATATACCACTGTCTACAGCCCCGGAACAGTCTCGCACAGCCGCCTCAAATGTAATTGACTACGAATACTTTGCTCCATCCAATACAAATAAGTCCATGACCCCAATCAATAGCCGTGCACTTGTCCGAGACTTTGAGTCACTACCCCGTGAATGTCGACCTCAATTTGGCTTTTTTCATGCCAGACCTCCAACCCCAACATCGCCAACCTCCCGCCTGCATTTTCTTAAGCTGCAACTGTGTGACATATCGCCGAAACAGCCCCGTAAATCAACGCGATACACACGGTACCTTCCCGGGTCATCAGAGTCCCTTGTGGCGTACAATGCTGTAAATCCAGTGTTGGAACAAGGGAATTCAATTGGTTCTGATGATGAGACTGAGCATGAGCCCCTCGAAAATGGCAGTTACGATTCGGATATCGACGATGACATAACACGGTTGCCCAGTGTTGATACTACGGTATACGGGGCTCCTTCTACATGGTTGCATGAGTCATTGGCTAGTGCCCCGGGGAGAAAACGTGAAGCACCACTTGTCAATGATGCTTTAGCAGCTCTGAAGGATATTGGAAGGGTTTTGTGGCCCCCCCGCAAAAGAGGGCCAGGATATATTGATCCCGAGATGGATCCATTCACTCAGTCCCGTATAAAAGGGATCGATGTATTTCTTTCTCTTTATACCGACAAGAGATCATCTCTTTATGGCAAATGGGCTGCATCTTCCCTCCATGCTGCTCTCTCAATGCGTAGAGGTACATATTGCTCCCAAGTTTTGCGCCGGATGGCCCGTTCATATATAGAGGACCGGACTGTGCTCCCCGAAAACCCTTACGGCGATTGGAACGAGACTCTACTTGTTAACGAGGACCTCTGCCAGGATCTCAATTTACATTTGCAGGAGCTTGGGAAGGATCTCACAGTGGCTAAAGTACGGGAATACCTCACCCGTACTGATGTCATGAAGAAACACGGCATAACAAGAAAGATTTCGCAGAAAACAGCAGAGAGATACCTGAAATTGATGGGATTTAGATGGAAGGCATCTCCCCAAGGGCAGTATGTTGATGGCCATGAGCAGGTTGACGTAGTATGGGACAGACAGCACAAGTTTTGTCCCGACCTCAAGAAGGTACGGGAACGGATGATGGTTTATGACAATGACGGAAACGAGATGAATATGGCCACACCTATGGATGGAAAGCGAGCGGTTCTGTGGTATCATGATGAGTCAATATTTTATGCTCATGATTGGAGACGGAAATCATGGTATCATAAAGATGCACCTGCAAAGCCTTATCGGAAGGGAGAGGGTGCTTCGTTGATGGTGGCGGATTTTGTCTCAGCGGATTTTGGGTGGCTCGTCGGCCCTCAGACTGGACATTTGGCAAGGCGGGTTATGAAGCCAGGCAAGAACCGTGACAGATACTTCACAAACGAAGACATCATTGAGCAAGCAAATCAGGCTATCGATATACTCCCTGAATTTGGCTCTGATATCGAACATTACTTCATTTACGACAATGCAACCACCCATCGGAAACGTGCAGATGATGCACTCTCTGCTCGTCATATGCCTAAAAATAAACCCTCAATCTTCAAATCGGGCAAGAGGGTGGGTGAGATGCGACCCAACTTTCTTGTGGAAACAACTCACCGGGATGATGACCAAAATCCAATTTATGACAGCAAAACTGGAAAGGCAGAGAAAGTCCGGATCCAGATGACAGGAGCCTGTTTCCATAATGGCACACCTCAAAGCCTTTATTTCAGCACTGGTCCAGACGTGGGATTATTCAAAGGGATGGAGAATATACTCGTTGAACGTGGGTATGATGCACTAAAAATCCGGAAACTCAAGGCCCAATGTGGAACAAGCTTCAAATGTGCTTACGGCGCCACTGACTGTTGTTGCCGCCGAATTTTGTTCAATGAGCCAGACTTCTCTGGCGTCAAATCACTCTTAGAAGCGGCCTGCTTGAGTCGACGGGTTCAAGTATGGTTTTTACCAAAGTTTCACTGCGAGCTCAACCCAATTGAGCAATGTTGGGGTTATGCAAAGCGCTTATATCGTCTCAGCCCCGAGTCTTCATCTGAGGAAGACCTCGAAAGAAATGCCCTAGCTTCTCTGAAGTCCATTCCACATATTTGTATTCGGAGGTAAGCTTCTCTGAAGTCCATTCCACATATTTGTATTCGGAGGTAAGCTTTACTTGTGTTCTTCTAGTGGACTCATGTCTTTATCTATAGTAGATTTTGCAACCGGGCACTCCGCTATACTGATGCTTACATGAAGGGACTGAATGGGAAAGAAGCTGCATATGCCGCAAAGTGTTACAGGGGTCACCGTGCTATACCCACTGACTACTTGAAGGACTTTGAGAAGTCAGGGTGCCTACAGAACTTCAAAAAACTACAAAATATGTGATTTTCCATTGACTTTCCCCACTGTTTGGCTATCAGGGAGTTCAATTTTCATTTACTTACTATAGAACTTATTATACAGCCTCGTCAACTAATATAAAATGATTATTAGAGATCAAACACATGGAATTAACAATGTAGCTATGTGGGGAGTACTCCGAAGTGAAGTACCAGGGGAGCAGAGGCCCGATTTGGAAGGCGGTAACGATGTGACCTCAATCACGTGGGGTTAGTGGGTTATGAATGGCGTCTACCTTACAACAGTGTAATAACAAATACGAGATGGAAACGATTGTGGTGGAGTGACCGAAGCACCCAGTATCACCGGTCTCTAACACAACATGCTGATACTTGTCCCCGAACATACAATGTAGCCAGCCTGAATGAACCGGCTGAGGACTGCTAGTGTCCACATGCGGCACGTGAGGGACTCGTAGCCAGATGGTGCCCTGTCAAGCTGAACTTCGTTCACTAGCATCCTCAGTGACTTGCTAGTGTCGTCGCTGGGATCGCAATCCCCTACTCGCATCAGCCCCACCAAAAAAATAGATTTCATGAATCCACTCGTTAGCCTGGCCATGGAGGTTCGACCCCAGAGCCGAATCTCGCATCAAAATCAAAGTCAAATCTGCTAGGCCTCTCAGAGTCATTCAACATATTTTTGTGTAAGTTCAGTCTCAATCGAAGCTTGAACTTTGGAACATTTGATTCCTCCTGCTATCTTCACCAGATTCTCGCGAACGAGAACCACAAGCCCATGTACTGTTTTGGAAAATGAAGTACTTACTTAGCTCCAGATCTGACTGGATGACTGTTCTGCTCAAGTGGAAGACCTGCACCATGCACGATGAAGCTGGCATTTCATATGCCAGGTGTCGCATATTCAGGCCTTTCTATTCTTCTCGTGTTTCCATAGACTTGTAAATCCCCATAACATAGAACCAACAGTTTACTGTGCTCTGTTAATTCATGTCCATAGCATCTATATACTAGTCAGTGTGGGGGCATACAGTGACAGGTGAACAAGGGTGACACTACACTAATGATAACTTGAGTATCTTCAGAAGTCACTTGCCACACTTTTTTTTTACAAAAATAACTTCTTTCTCTAAAGGTACACACATAGCCTCTTTGGAGGCATCAGTTTTCTTTTCACCGTGGCCCCACAGGTTTTCAAGTGGAACTTGATTTCCGGCTTTTGATCGAACCTCCTATGCGTGTGACCATAACAGTCACTGCATCTCTTCGTACCTCCACCTCCTCGCAAAGAAGTTTGACACTGCTCATCTGGCACTGACTGAGACCCACCATGCCACCAGTGCTCAGTAGCTCCAAACCACTCTTCCCCCTGGCTTTGCAAATTCTGCTACCATGTCCTTCCATTGGATGTCCGTCATCGACCTTGACCAAGAGCATCTGTTTATATATCCATGAGTGGCTATTGAAGCCATTATCCATATGGTACTGTCGTATGTGTGGTATTCAAATGCAGCCATCCATCTTCCCTCTGCCATTTGGGCTCGTCCTCAAGAGTAATCCGCGGCTCTGCAAGCAGGAAGGTCTTGCTATGAACTTGGCATGGTCTATGGGTGTGCCTGCCCCATGCTTCATCTCTTTTGGAGTGCCGCCTGCCCACTGCGAGGACATATTTGCATTCCCATCACTCCTCATGACGCAGCTTCCTGGGACTGAATTAGATGCAGTTATGGACCACATCAACCTCGAGGTCATTCGAGAAGATGATGCGCTGCTTTGCAAGCCCTTGGGGAGAGGCAGTATGTGGCACCAACGGCAGGCCTGTGGTTGGCCCCCTTGTGCCAGGATCTCCACTACCTGCTAGCACAGATGAGGCAGCATTCCAGCAGATTTTCCAGAAGATGGGAGGCTTTGCTTGGGCCACGGTAATGGGTGAAGTATACCACTCAAGAGTCAACCTAATATCAGAGCTACAGGAGTAGCACCAACACCAAATCAACCCAAAAACTAGTAAACCTCCGTGTAAAGTCTATCAATAACTCCACACACCAGGAAAGATTGCAAGGGTGGACTGCTTGGCAAAGGTTACACACAAGATCACAGTCTCAATATCATATGAAGGTCTTATAAAATCAATGTGTAACTACAAGTGTAAAACACCACAGCTACGGGGATTCTAGGGTTTGTAGGGGCTCTGTTTATTGTCCAATGAACTAAGTGGGACTATGAATTTCGTCTACGGTAAGACTAATTCGAACGATTGGAGACTATTGCCCTCGACAGACACGAAAACTAAGTCCTCGGTGGACACGAACGCTAAGACCCTCGACGGATCACGAAACAGTAATCAAGACCTTGGCGGCCTACAGACAGATAGTTCTCTAGTTTGACCTCGATGGTCTCGTATGTTCAAATCAAATCTTATCGTTTCACTGCACAATGACAGGGTAAATCTCTCTATTGGTGTCAAGAGCAGTTACTCACGGGCAACCCACTCAGGACTTTCCTACGCACGGGTAGTACTTACTTTTCTACGGATACATGAGCTGCTTTTATACTACTTCTACGCTAGCTTTGTAATCCTATCCCTACTTGTTTCATCTCTAAAAATAATGCACTGTAGCTACGAATCCATGCAGAGTCTTATCACTAGGGACTGCTACATGTGCAGAATCTTGTCTACGGAGCTTTTCTGTATCCGAATCATATGTTTTGGACTAATCTGGACTGTTCTTCATTCTTGTTTCAGCATGTAGAATGGACCTACATAGGCGTACCATATGGTATTTCCTGCCTACGGACCTTATCCTGCATTTCAACGTTATCAAATCATATGGACCTTGTGTGTCCAAGTGGTTCCAGCATATGGATCCAGAGTTCCGAATTGCCATAGCACATGAACAGCGCGGACTCCGAGATCCGTTGTTCATTCCTGCCTGGTTCCTAGGAACTCTATCTGTGATCTGGGATCTGTATCATGTCTTTTTGTCTTTTTCCTCAGATCGGGACTCGATCTATGGTCATATCACATTTCTCCTAGTCTGCGTGGTCCTATGTCCGATTTCTTGTCAACTAAATCCCCCGTAGAAGTAGGTACTCCTAGTATGAAGGTCTTTTGACTCCGTTAAGTTCTGCTACAAATGGTTTCGTGAAGACTACAAGTCTCCTAATAGTACAATCCCTTGATATGCCAGTGCATAATAGAATGTAGAGAGTAGAACTCGGTGAATTACTGCTTAAGTCCTCTGCTCATAGTGTTCTACAGGTTTCGAACGGTCATACAGTTTTCTGACACGATCTACGGCTCTCTCTAACTGGTCTAGCTGCGCCTACGGCACATTCTACTAGCAGCACTAGCTTTAACTAGCAATTCGGGCTCACTCTAGTTCTTAATATGATAGATATCGCTCCATAGCACTGTTTAAAGTGCAAAAGAACCTTGTAGCATAGTCAACTAAGTCGCATTAACGGGAAAGCGCTGGACATTGTTGCATTAGCCGAGAAGTTTTTTGCTCACCCTCGTCATGCTATCATATTCACGCACGGTGATCTGAACCTGCAAAATATCATGGTGGATGCGTCTGGGCACGTTTGTGGCATAATTGACTGGGAAGCGGCTGCCTGGCTTCCCGATTACTGGGAGGTTAGTGTGACAGCCATTTTCTGAAGCCGTCCTTGGGGCCAGGTCTATACAAGCAGCAGCACACCACAACAAAAAACCAGATACAGCACATAGCACATCTGGTGCAAGATGCAGCACACTGACTCGGAAATTGATTTCCGAGTGTGCTTCGCCTCATGTGAATGTGCTGTAAATTGAACTTGGTGTGCTGTGTCCTGTCATAATTTACTAATACATTCAAGAAATAAAAATAAAAAATAAAAAATTGTACCATGCTCAATATGACACATTGTGATGTCATCACATGTGACTGTTGATTTTGTTCAACAAACCATTTGCAGACCCCATTCATTCTGGTCTTTTCCCCCCCTGCTCTACTTCTCAAACACCTTACAGAATCAGTAGTTAATTAATAAATTATGTGTACATATCTATTATAGAGAATAGAACATATATTTGAAGTGGAAAAGGGAGGGACCGAAGGGTGATGATGGATGTCGGAGGAAAAGAGAAAATGCTGTGCTGCCAGGGTCCGCGGGAGCCAATATTCCGTGCATGCTTTGGGGTGAAACAACCATGTGACTATTTCCCACACTCCCTGCTGAGAACTGTGTGGGAAATAGTCACATGGTTGTTTCACCCCAAAGCATGCACGGAATATTGGCTCCCGCGGACCCTGGCAGCACAGCATTTTCTCTTTTCCTCCGACATCCATCATCACCCTTCGGTCCCCACCTTTTCCACTCAATCGGCGAACCATGTCTATGTTAGCCCGACCCGCAATGATCAAGCAATTCTTCTGTACCCTTCAATATCATACCCTGATTCATTCTTGTTGAACTTTGTCTAGTATCATGCCAATACATTTTCCCTGTACGTGGGACTCGGACTCGTTCGTCACTTTCATCTCGAATCTTCGTGATGGTCTGACTCGAATAATAGACGAAGAAAGAGAAAGTCAAGTTGATATGCGCCATCGATCCTTGCTTTTGTAGTCGTGCTGGATAGATTGGACTTCGTGCTTTGGTACTAATGACAGAGCTACGGTCTCACTATTGATTCCGGGATGAACAGAAGGGCAGGTACTATATTCAGACAATGACAACGAAGTCTCAAACTTTTCCCTGCCTGACGATACGTGCAGCTTGCCCAAGTTATATCGTAGTCCATGAGCACGTTCCCCTGATTGAAGTACAAACATCCTTTTGACAGTGGAAGGTTACATAGACTGACAATCCAGTCTATCGCGACTCAAATACGGCAAATACTAGAGGAATTCGGTGCCGAATGAGTACTCGTAATCGAAAGCTGGGGTTGTCTAGGGTACTAAATGTCCGTTATATTATACATACATCTACTTGTCAATTGCTAGTACCGGGACCCAGTACTTCCCGTAATAGTTCATTGAGATCAACCTCAGGTGGTGGTACTTAATCTTGTCGAGACGCCATTTCTCCTCTCCAGGAGAGAGATTCTGAGCGTACTTTCCTCTTGTCTGACCCTGCGGCTCTATCCTCGCCTCGCCAATAGCCATCATGATCCGAGACGCGACTTCCATCCCAAACTCTTGACGAGTTATAGGACGCTTCTCTGGACCTACAACGATGTCGACTCTCCAAATCGGGCGTGTCCGGAGCCCAGGAAACTGTCTTCGCGTTGGTAATTTAGGAGAAAACAAATCAAAGGCAACTTACATCGAATGTCATCTGAGTCCTGCCAAGCCATTTGTTGATAAGTATAGGCTCATGGGGATTATCAACAACCACCTTGCCAGCCGAAAGTTGGTGCAAGTAGGGACCGGGTATTCCCCTCACTGCGAAGGTGAGGGGTGGTTCAGTGAGCAGTGATCTGCTCGAGTATTCTGGTTGACGAGGAAGGTATTCCACAGAGCGGACTACCGGAGCTCCAGACAACGCATTTGTGGGTACATTGTTTTCCATCACTGCTTGTGGGGTGTAGTGGTATGTCTGGAAACCAGGAAGTTGGTGAATCACACCAGGAGGGAGCAAGGCGGGGTTGCTGTATGGGTGCTAAATAGACATCGGTAGTGGGTGATGTTCATTTGGACAATGAAAAGATGGCACTTAGGATACGTACCTGGTGGGTGGATGTAGACGAGCTACCTTGCCGAGTGGGGTGACCATGACTTGCGTGGAGTTGCTGAGGAGGAAGGCAACGTCCGTCAATATTGTGACACGCGTTGTGAGTCATTCTGGCTCTGGGTTGAGGAATCAAAAGGACAGCTCTGAAGCAGACAATATGAGGTGTGTTGAAGAAAACTACATAGACCCCATATCGGTTTTTATACGACCGTTTATGCAGCTTGAACATGGCCTCATCCACAATCTATTGTCTGCCACATTGCGTGGCGAGCCTCGGAACACTCTTCTCGGAGCGAAATGAATACTATTCCTCTGGCACAGTTGTTGAGCGCCAGCTGCATACATAATTGTGAGCAAGAAAGAAAACAATATTCATGAGCGATAACACGCACCAACTATTTTATACCGCCACGGTGAGTTGCGGATAACCGGCAAGGATATCGGTACCCAGGTCAAAGCGGTCTGAACCAGAGTTCATCTATGGCTCACAACGTGTCATCTATCTGGTCTGATACCATGATATTTGATTCACAGAAGAAATTGGACACAATAGGTTCAAGCTGCGCCAATACTTGGGCGTTGTGAGTGTGTTTGTCTTCGCCCTTCATCATAGCCGGCTAACAGGGATGCTCGTTGACGATGGGAAGCAGGAATCGTGACGGAGAGCACCGAGACTGACAATCACCGGTTCCGTTCGTGTCCAATGAATAAACATCTACAAAGAACATTTGTTCTTGCTCGGTCCCGCTGCTGGAAAAGAATTGTGTGAAAATAAAATCAAATAATGCAATACAAGTAGAAGTTGCACGTATCCTATTGCCATGACACTCGATGCTCTGAAATCTTTACTTCTTGAAAAGTGAGAACAATTCGCGGATCTGAGGCAAGTAGGGCTGAGTTGATACCTTCCACAAAGCTGGAAACGATAACCAAAATGAGGAGACGGAGATGGAGAAATCGACTTCATGCATTCCTGAAAAACACAGGTATGTAAAGCAGAGTTTCATGCAACATTAGAATGACTAAAGGTAAGAGATACTGCTTAACCGTCAATAGCCTAAGTTTTGCGTTTTTTCTCTGCCCCGCGTGGCCTTTCACGAACCACCAACTTGTTGCTGTTCTTGGGTCCCTTCGGGCCAGGTTTCCTCGTTCGAGTACCTTTGGTTCCCCAGCCCCAAATTGACACAGGATGCTTGTTTGACTTGGATTTACCGCGTCCACCTCCGTGCGGATGATCACACCTAAGAACGGATATTCAATGTAAAGTGTAAAGAATAAATGGAGGCAGAAAACAAACGCACGCGTTCATAGCAACACCACGAACACTCGGCCTACGACCCAGCCATCTAGAACGTCCAGCCTTGCCCAGCGATCTGTTCTTCCACAAGTAATTACCAACCTGACCAATAGTCGCACAACAGTCTTGGAGAATCTTCCGGACTTCACCGCTCTGTAGGCGGACTTGTGTGTATTTGCCAGACTCTTCGTGGGCCATGACAAGGGCAAAAGAGCCTGCGGATCGGACAAGGATTCCCGGCCCTTGGGGTGATAAGGAGATGTTGTGGATAACAGTTCCGGGTGGAATTAGACGCAGAGGAAGGACGTTTCCGGATTTGAGCGTCAGTGCACGGAAAATGCCCAACGCGAGCGACTGCTCGGTATTCTCTTCTGCTCCTTGATTGGCCGCTGTCGTTGTAGTCCCACTCTTCTTTTTCCTTTTGTCCTCCAAAACAAGCCCTGGGACTAAGCCCTCCGGTATTCCGGACCTAAAACTCTGTACAGTATCGCCTGCCCTCATACCCTCTGTAGCGATAACATAATTCCACAATTTCGTTCCCTGCGCTGTTGGATCCCTATTTTTGAGCAGCGCAATATGTGCTGACCTCCCAGGATCATACTCAATCCTCACTACATCGTGCACCCCGGGTTCTGTTCGCATAAAATCGATGATTCGTATACGTTGCTTGTGACCACCGCCTCGATGACGAACAGTTATTCGTCCCGTGGAATTCCGACCACCATTTTTGCGTCTCGCGACGGTTAAGGGACGGAGAGGACGTCCTTCGTAGAGATGTGGTGTAAGAGGTCGCTTTAGATGACGAAGCCCTGGAGTGACGGGTTTGTATGTTTTAAAGAGAGCGGAAGTCCTCGAGAGTGCTTCGGTCAAGTCTGGGGATTTTGTGGCTTGCTGGATTTCTGTGGCATAAGTAGATCTTTGAATACGAGATAGACTCGAAGGGCCAGAGATACGAGAGGAAAGTGACCTGAGCAGTCCTGAACTCCTCTGAACTGAAAACATGCGAGAGGAGAAAAACGCGCTGTCACGTGTCGTGAAATACGGCCTCGCGATGAACGACCACGACGAACGCGACGCTTCCAGTAGTGAGGACGACGAAGTTTTCGTCACGGACTCTACAGACGGAGACGACGATGACGACCGGAAGATCCTTAGCTCTCCAAAGCGAACTCGCAAATCCGAAGCAGTAGCTGATGCTATGACGCCACTTATCGTCCATTCCTCTTTCGACGCTTATTTCACTCAAACAGCGGCACGCCCTCAAACGTCAAACAGTGTATTTTCATCGATTATTCCTCCTCTTTCTGCAGAGGAATACGCTGAAACTCTAGCAGATATTGACCGATCTATCAAGCAGCCCTTGGCCTCGGAAATTGTCTCCAATCCATCCGTTCGGAATGCCCTTTTCTCTCGGCTCGTTCTTCAGCTTAGAGCCAATTTCAACATCCTATGTTATGGATATGGCTCTAAGCGCCAGCTGTTGAACCAATTTGCTGCCGAAAGGTGTGCAAAGTTGGGTCATGTTGTCATTGTCAACGGATTTAATCCTGATTTCGGTGGGGTCAAGGAAGTGGCGAAGATTATCGAAAACAACCTTTCAGGAGTTTTATCTCTTCCCCTGCCCTCTGGACCATCCTCTATAGACTCCCAAATTCAACGAATATGCCAATTCTTCAATGGTGACTCCCCTTCAGCCACTCAGAAGAACAAGAAACGTCGTCACCTTTACATCGTGATTCACAATATCGACTCTGATGTCCTCCGAAGTGCAAAATCCCAATCCCTTCTTTCCAATCTCGCTTCATCACCCGGAATCCATCTAGTTGCCTCCGTGGACCATATTAACGCACCACTCATCTGGTCTTCTTCACAGCTCGCCTCTCGTGGGTCAGAAATGGATTCGACCTCCACATTCTCTAAAGGTTTCAACTGGATTTGGGCAGATCTCACAACTGTTGCACCTTACGACTTTGAATTGACATTCGCGGATCGCACCTCCATTTCAGGCGCACACGACATTACTTCGCGGAAACACGCGAATTCTCTCGCGACGTCGCTCACCAACGCTGCCATATCTGAAACGGCAGCACTTCATGTTCTGGCGTCTGTTACAGTCAAAGCCAGAAATCTTTTCGCATTAATGGGTCGGCGTCAGCTCGAGTTGATGGAGGCAGCCGGCCAAGAATCGGGTACTACCATTGGCGACAGCTATTGGCATCAGTTTGCCATCACCTATTCTGCGCTTTTTAATGAGGCCAGAGACAAGTTTCTAGCGACGAATGATACCCAGTTGAGGGCATTGCTTGGGGAATTTAGAGACCATAATCTAATTGTGGGGTCTCAAGGAGGCAGTGCTGGTGAGCTTTTATGGATTCCTGCACGGAAGGACCGGTTGGAGAAGATCTTGGAAAGGGTCAAGGATTAAGAGTCCTTGATATTAAGGTGGACCTTCCCCGGCTTTGGACGTCTGGAGTCTGGACGCTCGCACTTCGAGGAACAGGAATTCGCTTTCAACCCATATCCGTTTGACACCCGTTCTGCACTAACTCATCAAATTACTGTTTTTTACATGAGTTCGAATAGTCGTTCGGGGGTCAGGCATCCGCAACCGATTCGTATCAGCTTCGTAGATGAAGTTCGCGAGTCCGAGTCGCTGCAGTCTATATTACACTAGAAATACATGCTCCATGTTCGTGCCGTGAATCTCCTCATGTATGCGCTCTTCATTGATGACTGTGCAAGAAATTTGAATGAATCACGAACCAGAAAGGAATCAACTCACTACTTACTAAACAATTGGCTTGCACCTTCGCAGATACAGCCTAGCACTCAGTACTCAAGGTTCCTCCTCTGCTTCATCTTCATCATCTCCCTCGTTCACGTTCTTTTTAGGTTCTTTCAGAGCCTCGTCCTTCCCAACCGCATCCCTCCACTTCGTCAGATCGATGCCAATCTGATTTCGAGCTTCCTCGACTGCATGATGAAGAGTAGTGTAGTAACTTTTTATATCCCGATCATCGTCCGCTTTGACGGGTACTTGTATAGAACGTGAGGGAGTGAGCCCCGGCATATTACTTTCACTTCCTGAAGGAGGGTGAAGGTCATAAGAAATCGCTATCGTTCGCGAAGTGGCGGTCATTCTGCGAAGCAAATTAGCATTAAAGGCTTCGGCCGAATCTAATTATGGCAGCTCGTGGGAAACGTACGTTACTGACATGTGATGGAGGCCCTCGACTGTGACGTCTGAACTTTGCGGCAAGCCAGGAATGGCAGAGTCAAAAACGATTAAAATGTAAGTTTTCAAGCTTTTTCAGAGTTCAGAAGCCGATTGTTATTTGTCTTAGCCTCACTGTAGGTTCCGCAGCAGGTTCAATAAAAGAGTTATTCGCCAAAGTCAAGGCTATCGACTCGAAGCATGGCAAATTCGACTTTGTACTCTGTGTTGGTGATTTCTTCGGTCCTCTCGGTTCATCTTCTCAAGGTCAGGAGAATCTAGCCACACTCCTGGACGGAGAAATGGACGGTGAGCAGGCCTGTATCATGGCAAGCCTCGGAGGATTGACTTGCTGTCTCCAGTTCCAATCGAGTGCTATATCATGCAAGGAGAGAACCCATTGCCAGACACTATCATACAGAAGTTTGCAAAAACCGGTGGAGAGCTCTGCAAGAACGTGTTTCTACTCAGTACGGTTCCACTGATTCAGTATTCAAATATGATCTGACTGGCACCGGCTTTCCAGGTAAATCCGGTCTCATTACAACAGCAAGTGGCCTAAGGATAGCCTGTCTCGGTGGAATCTACAACGAAGATGTGTACTCGAGTGCGGAGGCAGCCCCAGTTACGCGCTTTGCCTGTTATTCTCTTGCTTATATGTTGACACCACGAACAGGGTTTTGCATCACCTTTTTTTTCATCACATTCCATCGAAAGACTATTGTCCAATACCCTCACCACAACAGCCTCATCAAAACAAGACTATAAATCTCTCGCATCGATCCAATCTTCCTCGTCCTCGTCCCAATTGATTGACATCCTCATAAGCAATACATGGTCAGACTCCATATCTCAATTCTCCTCAATACCTATACCGAATCAAGAAACTGTGCTCACCACCGCTCCACCGTTAGACGACGTGATGCGACGTATCAAGCCTCGTTATCACTTTGCCGCTGGTGGTGGCAGCCCACCATCGTTTTGGGAACGGGAACCGTTCGTTTGGGAGGATGAACCAGGCGGTCGGGTATCGAGATTTGTTAGTCTTGGAGCATTCGGTGGCGAGCAACCTGCATCAGGAAAGAAACAGAGGGCAAGTTTCCACCTCTCTGGGATTCTTTTTCTGCTAACCTTTGTTTTTGTAGTGGTTTTACGCGTTCTCCATCACACCTAACGCACCCCCAGGACCTAGACCAGCGAACGCGACAATAAATCCCTTCACTGAAGGCATAGCAAGACTACCCAAGCGGTCATTAGATGATGCTGTAGGAGAAAACTATATCTTTGGGAACATTCAACATCCCGGGAAACGCGTCAAACAAGGTACATAACCCGAAATTAAATCTCCCTCGCACGAGTATAACGAGTCCACAGACAGACCTCAGAACGGGAAACCACCACCGGGGTATAAATGTCGGCGGTGTGAATCGACAGAAGTAACACTTGCTTTTATGCCGTGCATCCGCAATCTGGCTGACTTGTCTCTTAGCATTTCATTAACGACTGTCCAGAACGAAGTAAACCTCCTGAAGGATACGTTTGTAAGATTTGCAACACAGTATGTGACATTTCTTCCTTGCACAGGGAACAGTAATTGATTGTCCGCGTCAGCCCGGCCATCTCGTTCGTGATTGCCCGACGAGACATGCAGTTGGCGACACGGGTGGCAAGAAACCCAAGGAGGGTTATGTTTGTCGTGCATGCGGGAGCGATGCTCACTATCTTGATGATTGTCCTGTTGCGAATCAGCGTACATCATATTCTGGTGGGGAACGAGGACGGGGGAGGCGCGGACCACCGAAGGAAATTGAACGTGAGTTTTGTATTTGACTCTCATTTCCACATCCATTTTGATGCAAGTATTTCTTCAGCATCCGAATGCTGGTTCTGTCTGGCGAATCCGAATCTAGCGTTTGTGGCCATTCTCGATTTCCTCGACTGTCTCTAAACTCGTTTGTTTCAAGAAAACATCTCATAGTCGCTATAGGAACAGAGTGCTATGTTACTTTGCCCAAAGGACAAATCATACCTACACAATCCGCGGCTGATCATGTTGATGCTCCCGGGGGAGGACATGTTTTAATCGTACCCATCTCTCATTTCCCAACCTACACAACCATACCATCGGATTTAGCGCCCCCGATTGTGGACGAGACGGAAAAGTATTTAGTTTTTTGCTTATTTCGCAGAATGACTCATACAGACTTTTCCTTCAGATACAAATCGGCACTCCGAGGGTTCTATGCCAAACACTTTTGTGTACCTGTTTTCTTTGAGGTCGGTCGAATAAGCGGAAAAGGCGGGCATGCGCACGTTCAAGCCGTTCCGATTCCGGATAGACTCAAAAGCAAAGTTGAGGCCGCTTTCATAACCGAAGGGCGGTCCCAGGGAATCGACTTTGAGGAAGATACGGATGGCGCTTTGGAGTCTTGCCAGGGCGGTAGAGGTGGATATTTTAGAGTAGATCTACCGGATGGGGGGAAGATGGTGCATCTCATCAAGGAACATGTCCCATTCGGGATACAGTTTGGGAGGTTAGTGTTCGTTGAATCTACGTTTACACGTCTGAATTGTTGTTGAGCAGACAAGTCCTTGTGAACCTGTTAGGAATGCCCGAACGGCTAGACTGGAAAGCGTGCACACTCACGGAAGAAGAGGACAGAGCTGATGCTGCAGCTTTCAAAGCGGCCTTCGCTCCTTTTGACCCAAGCGGATAAAGTGTCCAACGTCAATGTATGTATGAACGGATGTGAATACAACTTGTTCCGTCTGGTATTCGATGACAGTCCTAATACCCCTGGTAACCTATCTCCGGGGGCGAAACTGTAACGCTACTGACGCGGACAGAGGTCCAAAGAGGTTGCAACGCGTACGTGCGGGGGCAGTCTGCGGAGTCCGTCCCGCTTATAATTACTTCGTCCTCATCGCTGCTCCGTATCAATACTCAATGACATAGGAGCTTACCTTCTTGCCACGGCCAGCATTTCCCAGTCACGTCGCACAAAAAGCTTGTACAACATGCTGTACAAAGGACGTTGTAAATTATGCTGATTCAAGCTTTCCTTTAAAATAGAAACCCAACTCGACAGTTGTACGACTTGGGCGTGCGATTGGTTTGGATAACGGACGGTACTGACTTAGGCTTAGATATTGTATTCCACTGACTTCCGAGAATTGCGTCAGCATTCCCTCATTTCCCCCGCTATCTTAATTTAAAAGATTTAAAACATGAATGTACCCGGATACAACTTCAACGTCGTCCAGGATGTCGCCCTCACCGTCTGCAAATTCATCTCTCGCCACAATAAATGAGCTCATCGCCGGGAGCGTAGGAGGAGCTGCTCAAGTCCTGGTCGGTCAACCTCTCGACACGATAAAAACTCGCGCACAAATTGCTCCGAGTATGTTTCTTGCTTCCTTGCGTCTCCAGCTTAATTGTAATGAAAACATTCACATTACAGAGGGCATGTTTGTAAGTTCAGAGCGTACGAATACGCAGAATCGAGACCAATTTGATTTATCGCGCCTTCATAGAAAGGTCCTATGGACATTTTAACACAGACGATAAGAAAAGAGGGATTCTTTGCGTTGTACAAAGGTGCGTCAGATCGTTCGTTTATGGTCCTCTGAATACTGGCCTAAAAGTATATTACAGGTATGGCTAGCCCGTTGATCGGGATAGCAGGTGTAAACTCCCTACTTTTCGCCTCGTACGGTGTTTCAAAACGCATTATATCGCCTTTTCCACAACTTACCCTTCCGGAGACCGCACTCGCAGGCTCTATGGCAGGAGCGGCCAATGCCATACTGGCCAGTCCAGGTAAGCATCGCCCTATGACACGAGCGTGTTTTTGCTCTGACCCCCGAATCCAGTTGAGATGTTCAAAGTCCGGATGCAAGGACAGTATGGAGATGCCTCAGACAAACGGCTGAGAACAGTAGCTCGGGAGATGTGGTCACAATGGGGTTTCCGGAAAGGTGTCATGCGAGGTTACTGGGTACGCGTCATTTCATCTTGGACGTTCTATCGTACTCACATTCTCTCAGGTAACCGTGCTTAGGGAAATACCAGCTTATGCAGGGTAGGTTGTTTAATTTTATTACAGCCTGGCAAACGCGACTGATCGATGACTCTAGATTTTACACTGGTATCGATTGTTCTTGTTTCAAAGGGGCAAAATGTGAAGATTCTTTTCAGCTTACGAAATCTCCAAACGCAAGTTCGCAGCGGTGTACGGGAAAGATATCCCAGTATGGGCTCTTCTTGCGAGTGGATCTACCGGCGGAGTAAGGGCCCTTTAGGTTTTAGGTTCAAGTTTGTGATAACGTCTTGACAATGCTTTGTAGATTGCTTACTGGTTATCATGTTATCCTCTGGGTCAGCTAAACTCCATCTGATTCCTCTCGGCGTTCTCATCGATTTCGTTCCCTCAGATGTGATCAAATCTCGTGTACAACTTCGCGCGACGCCCCCCACTGGAACGCCTGTTCAATATATAGCACATGAGGTGAAGCTCATATTGGCTGAATCTGGAGTGTCAGTATTCCGACTGTGTAGAACTCACCGGGTGGATACTGATTTTTCTCCCTTGACCTATAGGAGAGGCTTGTTCAGTGGACTGTCGCCTTCATGTAAGCTCTCTTTCTATGCGCGCCAACAAAAACTGATCTGAGATGCTCTCTTCAGTGTTACGAAGGTAATTTACCCTGCGATTATCAAAGGCTTTCCCAAACTCATCCTCTACAGTATACCCGCAGCTGCCAGCACATTCGCTGCATTTGAGATAACGAGAGGTACTTTGCGTGTACCTTTATCCTGCATTCTCGCTAATGGGAGATTTTACCTTCGTAGAATATTTGGTGGGGATTACTGGTGTATAGTAGAGGTGGATGAGGTGTTCGCTGGCCGCCGCCATTACTCGAGTATAGTATTTATATGGATCTCGCTCATTGTTTTAAATTGTGCTATTACGCAGGACACCGTGGAACCAGACGACCACTTCTATGAAGGATCAATCTGATCTGTAGGTCGGCGTCATTCAGTGCCCTATCATGAAAGCATGACAGGTTTGCCTACCCCTTCGTGGCGTCTATAACTTCTGGTGCACTAACCTTCATCCTCGTTCAAACGAGTCCCGACTTTGAGAGGTGGAGGACGAAAGATGAATATGAATTGATCACAGACCGAGAGACATATTCTTTGTGAGCAGGTGAGAGCTAAGATAACTCGAGTCTCATTCAGACAGGGTGCAGGTGATTGAAAGAGTGATTTATTAGATGCCAGATTATACAATAGAATAGAACTACCTCCTCCGAAGAAACAAGCTTCTTGCAATGGTACGCTACGTAGATATTTAGAGGAAAGTGATATCCCAATGGGTCCCCTCATCCTGTGTTAAAGGAGCATTTATTAGTAACATTTTGCAGTGAAGAGCGATCTAGAGAAAACTGACGCAGTAGAGGTTGCCACTCGCAGCTCGCCATTGCGGAAAACCGTCAGACCTGTCAGCGATTTTCGTGAAAGCGGAGTGGATGTAATTATCGAGCCCGGTCTGATGCTTAACGTCGACCTTATGTCCAGTGGCATGGGAGTTGGTGCCACTTGCGTGGCCGACTTCTGTTCCGCCGGTGATTACCAGGGAACTGACGCCAGAGGCATGCTTCAAGGTGATGACCCCATCGACGGTGCCGGAGAGGATTCCATCGTAGGATGTGCAACTTTTGTTACTTTTAGAGGTACATCCGCCAGAAGAGGAGGCGGTAATGCCCTCAGGTTTCAAGCGAGCTTCTGCTTGAGCCTGTGTAAGAGGGGTTCCACTCCGCTCCTCCAAGGGAGAGGCGAGAGCAAAGGCAAGGAAAGTAGCGATGGAGACAACTGCGGCGAGCTAAACAAAGAAGTTGTCAGATTGGGGAGTCTGGCGCAGAAGATGAGGGTGCCTGCAGACCTTCATTGTGTTGTATGGTCAGAGAGAGTAGAGTGTGAAGGATTGCTGAGTCTGTTTCTGCGTATCGGTGGAGTCTTTTATAGCATTTTTGAAGACCAGCACCATCGTATGTATATCTGGCTGATTTGACGGGTGTCAAGGCTAATTTGACAGACTTCCTTCCTAGTAGGGCGACACATTACGGGTGCGATGCAAGGCAACCTTCAAGTTGTGATGCGCAACGAATTGCATACTATGGCTGGGTACAATGCGGATGTCACATGAAACCATGAGTAGCTTCTGGCCAATGCGGAGCCGATTTTTATGGATGTGACTTTTTCATTTTCGAATGGTGTTAGAGCAGCACGAAGTTCGTTAAACTCGGTCGATAAGTTTAAAAATTGTCTAATGTTCTCAGGGTAACTTGATAGATGATCCTTAAAGCTTGACATATCTGGGTTGGTAACAGTATCAGAAAATAGCAGCCTTTCAGAATAGGTATGGATAGATGGATACACAGCTTGGTCCAAAGTAAGAACTGCCGCATAGACAGGTGTACCGTGTTCGTCTACCACACAAATACGTGTCAACGCACCATTCTGGTTCCAACGTATCCTATAATCTGCCACGGAAAGAGCGAAGACACAATAAAAACATTCTGCAAGTAGTGCATGACCCGAAAACTTCGCATCTAGAGCTCCGAGAAATCAGCAAACGCTTCAAGCCTTCAATAGGTCAAACAGGCCACTGCGCAGCCTATATAAGTCAGAACGGTATGAAAACCATGGACACTCGATAATTAAAGGTTACTGATAGCAACCGCAGGTAAACCAGGTACCTACCTCTCGAGTCGCCATACGTACTATGGATACCAGTTGTTATTCTTGCTTCTTGTTCAAGGTAAGTATTGAGACCCAATATTTCCTATCTCGTGGACGTTTTCCCACGCCGTGACTCTGTGCGGCTCGGTTGCTTGCACATGAGTCGGCTTGTGGCACTGCAACCAGCTGCACTGGTCGCTCAAATTCGACTCTGAGATATCCCCCATCCGTCGTACTTGCTCAGTTTACTATATCTCGTTCTCACCATACTGGCTCCTTCTAACGATGGTATCGAACAAGCTTCATCTTCTGGCACGTTCAATAGTAATGTAATCCCTCTAACCATCTCTGCCCTCTCGGTAATTTACCATCTCTCATTGAATTAGACCACGCTGACATATATTCTCCTATAGGTGCTGTTTTTCTTATATGGTTAGTACTTGACACTTTCAAAGACGCAGATCGTTTGCTAAGACCTCTCTTAACAGGTATCTATATGTTCATATTTGTGCTATCGGTCCAAGTTCTTTCCCGCCGTGAAGGAACCGCTCCCAAGCTTTACATGTACTCGATCGTTACTCTTTTTCTGCTAGCAACCATTTTCACTGCAATGCAGACATGGGGGCAGTCGCGAAATGCTGTTGCTGAATTCCGGTCTGCAACTTCAACGGAGTCTGGCAACACACCATCATTCAAGAATATACATAACGATGATGGGATGCTTGCTTGGAAGTAGGTGGAGAATCCCTTCTGATTACTATCATCGTGCTCACAATCCGATGCCGCCCTGCACAGTTCAACTTTGAGCATGATCTCGTGTTTGATGAAGTACGTGTCATCTGTTTTTCAAAACCTTTCGATGAACGAAGCTTCGGTTCAGTGCGGTCGCAGATTCTATGTTGGTAGGTTCTTCTGACACTCTTCACGAGAGGCAATGCTCATCACAGCTTCAAGATCCATCGATGCTACGTTATCTGGAATTCCAACGTGTTCGTGCTGTACCCACTTATCTTTGCCACCGTGATTCTGAATGGTCGGTCCGACTCTCGTCCAATGTTCCGATTATTATTGTTCATATCTCCTGGTTTACCGGTAGGATTCGATCTGGGTTGCATTCTTGCAGGCACTGTCGGGCTCACTCAATCTACGCCTGGTCAAGCTGATTCCAGGCTTCTATCGAGGGTTCTCACCGCCAATAATGCAGTGATTATAGTCATATCTTTGTTCCAGATAGTTTTGACGTTCATGACGGGTTGGTCGGTCTCGATTCACTCCGAATGGAGAACTTACACATCTGAACAAGGAGGAAGGATTTGGTGGATCGGCCGAAAAGCAAGGCAACTACTAGGAAGGCCCACTCCGAACAGTACCGACTTCGCAACTATTGTGGCGATCGTGTACGTAGTCATCATCACACTCCGCATTTGTGAACGTGCTCAGTGGAAATGATAGCGTTGAGTCTGGGTTATTGTACGCAAGCACACTCTTGGTGTTCTTTATCATAGAGCGTGTATTGAACCCAGGGCTTCGGGGTGAAATTTCCTTGAATTTTGGTATCGTCGTGACGCTCATGTCGGTAAGAACTTACATCATACACGTTCACGTTACGGAATCCCTGACTGGCGTGTCTACTTATAGGGTATTGCTCCTACGTTGATCATCGTTCGGGCAGCATATGGTAAATCTGTGGACACCGTTCACCAGATGTCAACAATGTTACACTTTGCGGATGCTATTCCGGAACCGAACAACAGCGCCGGTTTGAGAATCGACGGCCTGCCGGTAATTATTGACCTCGAGAACCGATAATTGAGACCCAGCACGAGCGCAGCGAGGGAGGCAGAGGCGAATCTCATGGTCAGTGCACAGATGACGGATGTAGTCATCTGAGTGCGCTATCATGAAAGGTTTCCATCTGCACTTTGCCTTCATCGTCGATCAGACGAGTCCTAACTTCAGGAGTCTGAGAGGTGGAGCGGAAGAAGATGATTTGATAACAGACCGAGAGACATACTCTTTGTGAACAAGTGAGAGCTAAAATAACTCGCTTCTCATATCAACTCACCGCTGACAGAGGTCCGGGTGATTGAAAGTCACTCATTAGACGCCGGACTATACATACAACCGCCTCCGAAGGAACAGAGACAAGCTTCTTGCAATGGTACTCTACGCAATTATTTAGAAGTAAGTGATATCCCAATGGGTTCCCTCATCCTGTGTTGAAAGCGTTTATTAGTATCATTCTGTCGTGAAAAGAAAAGAAGACTGACGCAGTAAATGTTGCCACTCGCAGCTTCCCACTGTGGAAAACCGTCGGACCTGTCAGCGATCCTCGTGAAAGCGGAGTGGATGTAATTATCGAGCCCGGTCTGATGCCGAACATCGACCTTATATCCGTTGGCATGGGAGAAAGTGCCACTTGCGTGGCCGACTTCTGTTCCACCGGTGATTACCAGGGAGCTGACGCCAGAGGCATGCTTCAAGGTGATGACCCCATCGACAGTACCGGAGAGGATTCCATCGTAGGACGTGCAAGTTGGATTACTCTTAGAGGTACATCCGCCGGAAGAGGAGGCGGTAATACCCTCAGGTATCAAGCGAGCTTCTGCTTGAGCCTGTGTAAGATGGACTCCGCTTCGCTCCTCAAAGGGAGAAGCGAGAGAAACGGCAAGGAAAGCAGCGATGGAGACAACTGCGGCGAGCTAAACAAAGAAGTCGTCAGATTGGGGAGTCTGGCGGAAAAGTGAGGGTGCCTACAGACCTTCATTGTGTTGTATGGTCAGAGGGAGTAGAGCAGGATTGCTGGATCTGTTTCTACGTATCGGGGTCTTTTATAGGACCAGCCCCATCGTGTGTATTTCTCGCTGATTTGACGGGGATCAAGACTAACTTGACAGACTTCCTTCCTAGCCTTGACAGATGCATGCGGGTGCGATGCAAACGTGATGCTCAAAGAAATGTTATGGCCGAGTTGCGAACTTCACATGAAGCCATTAGTAGTGTCTGGCCAATGTGGATGGTTTTCGATGCGACTTTTTTCCTTCCATTTTCTTTCGGATGGTGTTGAAGTAGCACGAAGTTCGTGGAACTCGGTTGATAAGCTTAACAATCGTGGACTGATCTCAGGTGGACTTGATAGATGATTCTTCAAGCTTAAAGATCTGGATTGGTAACGGTGTTAGAAGATAGCAGCCGAGTCTTTTCAGGATACATACTAGTAGATAGATACATAGTACACAGTTTGGTCCAAAGCAGGAACTGTCGTAGTCACTGGGAGTACAGTAAGTAGTCGTCTACCACAGACGAATACGTGTCAACGCACCATTCTCCACCGTATCCTACAAGCTGCCACGGAAAAAGCGAAGACACGATATGGATATTCTGTAAGAAGTCTGATAGTACATGATCCGAAAATCGTAGAGAGGCCATTGTGCAGCACGGCAGGACCAAAATCTAGACCAACATGGTTGAGAAGAATCTGTGGGAGGAAGATATACATATAAGCGGGAATGGATCGCGAAGCCATCTGCAAAATGAGGCACAGGCCGTATAGGTGATCAAGACAACCATGGGCACTCGATAAAAAGATTAATGATAGTAGTAACCGCATAGACCAGGTGCCCTCATGTCCACTCGAGTTGCCATCTACGCAGGCGGACTACTGCCATCAGAATTATCATACAGCTGCAGCTCCCTGTGAGACCGTGACTGAGTTACCGTCTTCAGGAATCAGATTTTCTTGCTGGTGCTGAGCACTGACTACTGAAGTATAACTCCCGTCAGTATAACCGGGTGAAATGTTCGAAGTATGGATATCCTACTTACCATTCCCCCTTCTTCAGGGTGTCCATGAAGTTCACGAGTATCGGCAATATATAGTAGAGTACCTCTGAATGTACGAGACTGGAGCCATGGTTGTGTTGAAGGAAAGTTACCGCACTCCATCGTAGCATCGGCAGAATGAAACTGGTCGAAGGGCGGGGGCAGCCCACGAATCTACCATTGAGATCGTGCCACTAAGAAGTCATTCCGAGAACAAGCGTTACCATATAAGTCACTTCGACTCTTCTGCGTCGGGACTCGGAGGTCACCCTCAATTAGGCGGTGCTGTTGAGGGCCAGTTTCTAAGACGAGTTTAAGTTGACTGACGCGCGACCGTCAGTATCCTCCAGGGACCAAGAAGGATTCATGTGAAGATATTTTGGAGTAATAACAGTCATCACATCCGCATGTGCGCGCGTGCTCAGCTCGTGGACTCTGAATTGTTGATACTGTGTTGGACCCAGGGCTTCCTTGATTTTAGAGTCGTCGCGACTACCATGTCGGTAAGAAACGTCATGCACACTAAATCCCTGACCAGCGTGTTGATTTACAGGGCATTTCCCCTACGCTATCGTTCGGAACACTGCCTGCGAAGTCCATAGTAGACGAGTACGGGTTTGCTAAGCAGGTGGGGAAGTGGAGTTGGAAGGCGGTCGTTTTTGGGAACCAAAACCGGTACAGGCGTCTGGATCACCCATGACACAAGTTGAGCTTGAACGTTTGAATATTGACTCTTCTTGATTTCGGATACGTCTCCGACCATCGGTGTTCACGATGGATCGAAGGGTTCGGAATAAAAAGAACTGTGGACGACCAGTTGACCAACGACAGAGAGGCGAAGGGTGATTCAAGTCAGAACATTGAAGAATGCACTGCTTGCGGAAGTTGAAGGATAAGGTCAAAGGTGGCCAGCAACTCGTCCAAAATGGAAGTACGTTGTTTTGGCGAAACAGTGGGGAAGAACCCCAGAAATAAATGCGTTGCGATATGATACTTCCTTGGCTCGACATTACACTCGCGCTCCACGTTCTGCGGGTCAATAGCTGCTGCAATTTCTACCAATCTCCAGCTTTTCATCGGCTGCCAGACCGTTCCAAGTTTGCTGAGGTTTGGATTGAAGAAGTGATTTTGAAATTTCATGAACCCGAGGTGCCGCTGGAGCAGTAATTTTGTGCAAACGACGCAAGGTGAAATCTCAGCCTGGGTAGCTTTTTGCTGAGAGCGTGTAAGCGCCCAGGCTGGAGTATTTGCTGATGTAATCTACTTTTCTTCCTGCACACCAGAAAAGACGGGCCTGCTCGCTGCACTCAGCGATGATCACCCATGCTCTCCTCGAATCTTCTTCTGGTTATGGCCTCTTCCAAGTTAAGCTCAGCGAAGATATTGCTGCTCACTCACAAGCAGCTCAGG
Organism: Marasmius oreades; assembly: GCF_018924745.1. Taxonomy (NCBI): domain Eukaryota; kingdom Fungi; phylum Basidiomycota; class Agaricomycetes; order Agaricales; family Marasmiaceae; genus Marasmius; species Marasmius oreades. Next base: position 3,016,292 of record NC_057327.1, on the reverse strand, counting down.
ATTCCATAAAAGACCTCTCAAAATTCGGGAAAATGGTTTCGTTGATGAGTTTTGCACCGTTCAAAAACGCTGCTCATGCATTGGAGAATGCCAACGATATATCGGAAGGTGCGTTTTGCGCTCATTTCTTTCTTGGCACTTTTGAGGCTCATATCGCGTTCGCCATTATCATTATTTTCCGCCCTTAGGCCTTGTCAACGACTATTTGAAGGATCTTCTGGAATTGAACCTCTCCAAAGCCTCCAAAAAAACCCCCGCCGTGTTGGCAGTTTCGGATTCTTCGTTGGGCGGTAACATACGAGAAACAGCCGGCATTCAATGTGATGCCTCGGACAACGCACAAAATATCATACGCGGTCTTCGTTTACACGCAGGAAAACTTCTCAAAGGGCTCCAGGATGATGACCTAATGAAAGCCCAACTAGGTCTCGGTCACTCCTATTCGCGAGCGAAACTCAAGTTTAACGTGAACCGAGTCGACAACATGATCATTCAGGCAATAGCTCTGTTGGATCAACTGGACAAGGACGTGAATCTGTTCTCGATGCGTATTCGGGAATGGTACGGATATCACTTTCCCGAACTCGTCAGGTTAGTTCCGGACAACTACCAATACGCTCAAGCTGCACAATTCATCGGGGACAAGGATACGCTGAGTGAAGATAAACTTCCTGAACTCGAAGCTCTCCTCGAGGATAACACTACCACCGCCCGGAATATTTTGGACGCGGCTCGAGGATCTATGGGCTCCTCCCTTTCCGAATTGGACATGATTAACATCCATTCGTTCGCAACGCGAGTCATCTCTTTGGCAGAATACCGAAAGTCGTTAATATCATACTTAACGGAGAAGATGAACCTCGTCGCTCCTAGCTTAACGGCATTACTTGGGGAGAGGATCGGTGCACGGCTCATCAGTCACGCAGGTAGCTTGACGAATTTGAGCAAGTACCCGGCAAGTACAGTCCAGATTTTGGGTGCAGAGAAGGCGTTATTTAGGGCGTTGAAGACGAAGGGAAATACTCCGAAAGTGAGTTTTCTAACTTGGCCGTTACCCACTCAGCGCTCAATTCATCGTTGAACAGTACGGTCTCTTATACCACTCTACCTTCATCGGTCGTGCAAACCCAAAACACAAGGGTCGTATATCAAGATTCCTCGCCAACAAGTGCTCGATAGCGTCACGGATAGATTGTTACTCTGGTATGACATGATTTCCCGCCGACCTGATATCTTTGACTTAACTATTCATTCCCTCAACGTGTTTAGACAACCCTTCAGCGAAGTTCGGTGAGGCTTTGCGAGCTCAAGTTGAGGAACGTCTCAACTTTTTTGAGACGGGTGCCCCACCTTCCAAGAACGCCGATGCTATGAGGAAGGTATTAGAGGGATTAGCTTTGGATGATGACGAGGATGTAGATATGGAAGACGCGGACGGCGAGCCAGCACTGACTACTCTTGGAATTAGTCCGAAGAAAGGAAATAAGGAGAAAAAGAAGAGAAAAATTGATGTTATGGATGATGATGAGGATGGTGAGCCGTCGCCTAAGAAGGTTAAACTGTCGAAGGAAGAGAAGAAGGCCTTGAAGAAAGAGAAGAAGGCAAAGGCAAAGGCCGAAGCTGCTATTGCTGTCCAGAAAGAGGACGTAGACATGGAAGATGTGAGTGTTTTATTGCCAGTTTGTTTAATGATAGTCTTACAAGTCTGTTAGGGCGAAAAGAAAAAGAGAGAGAAGAAGGAGAAGAAAGAGAAGAAAGACAAAGAGAAGAAGAGCAAGAGCAAGGAGTGACCTTGGGCTATTTTCTCTCCCTGTCCTATCTCCTGCGCAATATTCTAATTTTCCATTGTCTGCCCTTGCGGTATTGTCATCGACTCTGATTCGCCCTCGTTTCACCGTCTTTTGGTGTCAATTCAGTACGAATCCAAATTAGGATACAAGAGGTGGTTTGGAATATGTGGGCAATCTGTGGGATGTCCTCCATCAGGTAAATCATCCACCTTTGCGGCAGAACGGTCATTTGGGAGTTTAGGTTTGGTAAATTGCCATGCTATCGACAGCCCTTGGTTTCGAAGGTCAGAAATTTGAGGACGGTATTCATCCTCCCAATGGTCAAGCGTTTGAATATTAGGGCCGCCTCTGAATACCACCTTGACCGACCTTAAGCGTCTCACTTTACAATGCACGAACCTCTTCGTTATCAAGTCCATTACCCGTTCTGCATCAACAGAATGAATCTCCAGGAGCGTCAAGTCCTCCAACGACGGACACAACAAGTTGTTACCTGCCGAAGGCTCTGCGGGAGTGAGCGCCCGGATCGCTGCTCCTGTGTCCTGTTGCGTACCCCAGAAGACACCTCGTTGAAGGGACAAGGAGGTCAACGAAGGCATGAGTCGAATGCACTGATTAATTAACTCAGATGCAGGTAGGGGGAGGTTGGTGCTGAAGGATCTCAGAGACGAACTGGATTTCTCCAAGAACAACTTCAGAGGAGAATCTGCCAAGGCAAAGTCGACGTCCACGCCTAGATGGAGAAGGGATGGGCAAGTTATGGAGTCAAAGAATAGCTTTACGTTATCCGAATGACTGAGCCCGATTGACACTGGGGCGATGGCGGATTCGCGGAATAAAACTTCAAACGACTGTAATGAGGGTAAATGGACACGAGGAAGGTCAGCTCGGTCATCGGGAGCTACGTGGGGGAAGATCCAAAACGAACACTTCATTAGATTTCTCTGCATAAAGGAGAGAATCCGCAGTGCAGGTAAGACTTCCAGTGAGCCGAGGTGTGGATGAAGAGATATTTCGGTGATCTGCTCCCAACGCAATGGGAGTGCCACCACATTATGTGAATGTTCGAAGCCCAAGTCGACAACACGAAGCGAAGGTGCAGACCGAATTAGGCTCTCCAGATGAGGTGCGTCGGGGATGCTCGAACGGCCACTATACAGCGTTAAAGAATGCAGTCGAGGCATCTCTTCCGGGTTCAGAGATTTCACTGGATCTAGAAACGGTGCTAGCACCCCGTCAAAACGAGCCCTGAACCAACGTCGCCGGTATCGAAGAAATGTATCGACGACCGACTGAGCTACTGTAAGAACAGGTTCCCTGAGTTCCTGAGGATTCTGTGTCCACCCCCCGATTCCGAAGGTAACTGAGAAAGTGATAGAGGTAGAGCCTGATCTGTCCAGCCAACGCTCAATCCCCGTTCGTCGTTCATCTACGAGCATTCGGTAAGTTCCGAACTCTCTGCATACCGGAATGTAGATATGGATGGACGACCACAAACGTGGAGTTGTCAGAGCAACGTTTCGCCATGCATTGCAAACGGTAGTGAGCACTAACGGTGCATGTTTTGTGCTACGAACTGGGTACGGTTCCAAACACTGGAGGAAGATCTCTCTGAGAAGGTCGTCTGGTAAGCGTCTAAAAGGCGATGTAAGACCGAGATGATCGTCGATGTAGGCACTGAGAGCGTCCCGCTCGCTTCTGAGTTTCGCGAGTGTTTCCTCCAGGCGAGCTATCTCAATGTTGACTTGTTTCAAGTCCTCCTGGGACCGCTGAACTAAATTTGCGATCTGCTGTATTTCTTCTACATTGGCTGCATAGTTTGAGCTGAGAACATGCGTGAAAGGGGAATGGGAAGGGGCGGCTATCATGGTGGTCAAGGTCAATTGGGTCGTCAAGGAGCGTGAGACAACTAGACTCCCCTCATCCCGTCGTTGACAATCTTTCAATTCTTTGTCAGGGAACAGTCTTCCACACGCGCAATGGCGTGCTAGCTTGTCATGGCACCAATACGAAACCACCCGAGTCACTTCTTATATGTTATTCATGAGCCCAGAATCGAAACTTCAGCATGTCACATCTGCTGTTGAATATCCGTCAGCGTGGCGCCTCGTATCTGAAACGGCACAGCGTTAACCCACAAACCACGTCTCGAAATCGGCTCCATATATCTCTTTCTCTTCATCGCCACCGCGATATCAGCAAGGGTTCTCACTATCCGATGGCGGTTACAAGTTCAATGTGTTCGGGCTGCTAGATCTGCGACAGTGCCATAAACAACGGCATTATGAAGGCCTTCCTCCCGCGTTCGTGGCCTTATAGTCATAAAGGTTTTGTCGAGTGCGACGATACCAATACACGAGCAGCGCGGCCAAAGTTTGGGTGACGCGCCACCACGAGAGTGTGTTCACGACGGGGTGATGCATCGAGTCGAAGATTCGCTGGTATGTGGCATGCTTTGAGGTACATCAACTTCTCTGGCCGCTTTTGGAACATCCCTGATACTAATCCCCGCAAACGCAGTGTCTTCAAGAGAATGTCTGGTAAATTGCTAAGTTATGATGGTTGGGATATGATGATTTTTGTACTGGTCCCCCTCCAAATGCAATCAGGGCTACCAAGCTACGTCAGCAAGAATCGTCACAGTTGGAATGCAAGTCAGTACCGTCGTCGATCATCCAGCCTGTCCGGATTGTGCACTAATGACAAAATATGGTTCGCAGGGGCAGGTTTCCGTCTGCTTAACGAGCAACCCACATCTGCGAACCAACGTCCAAGCCTCGGTGGTTTTTTTTTCTCAATCTAAATCTATACGTGAGAATGCTTGGGCAATGATTAGCCACAAATGACAATGGCGACCGGGCAGCAGTGTTGAGCAGACAATGATAGGGAAGGGACTGTGGACCCATCCATATCAATGACAGTTTAACATTCATTCAGTGTAACTCCCCTCTGGAACAACGTTGTTGTATACCAACGGTATATCTATGCAGCAACATCAGACGGTGAAGAAATAGGTGGGATTCGGAAAGGGTGTTGGAGAGCAAACTGACAAAAAATGCTCCGATACTAAATACTATGATGATGGTGGTGCAGAACAAGGTGTCACAATACAATGAATTATGACTCGGAAGCCCTGAAGGTTGACAAACAAGTTGCAAACAAGTGAGCTCTTGTTTGAGTGGCACGGCAGGTGTTAACATGTACATAACATGATGTTAAAGCTACAACTCAGAAGAACCGTGGGCTGAACTGGGCACATGAAAGTTCATTGTGGAGTAAGATGATATGTTGTTGACACAGCTCAACCCCAAGCATGCACGAGCAATGATTAAGGTTGGTGCCATACCCTGGAAAGAAAAATAATCAGAGCAACTGGAAGGTAAAGGGTGGTGTAAATTCTCATACAGCAGACAGGACAATCAGAGGGAAAGCTTCCATAGGGACTTGGGATGGAGAGAATCCATTCTGGATGCTCAAAGTTACAATTATTGTCAGAGGATAAAGCATCCCAGATTCAAGACTGTCACAATAAAATTGTAAGTGCAGGCAGGTGGGAATTAGGGATGGAAAAACTGACATGATTCTGATTATAAACATCAACCTTGGGCTGATGCCACCCTTGAATGCTTCAATATGACTAATCCACCATATCCGTCCAGCTTCATGAAAGTCCACCTCAGTAAAAGTTAATCCATGGGCACCACAACTCCCAACCACTTACCTGTTAATAAAGTGAACACTAAATTGCAGGTTGCACTCATAATAAGACCCACAACTTGGATAGTTGCACCCTTTTCATACAAGATAAAGTTTGATTCAAGGCCTAGATTTCTTGAGCCTATAATAATGTAGATTGCTCCAATGCTAGCAATTACTTCAAGTTATAGTAGCAGCATCTAAGTCAAGAGTTGTCTGTATGGAAACAAGGACTACTCACCATTTATTGAAAATGAGGCAAAAATCAGAGGTATTAGAATTCGTTTGATAGATCCCCAAACAAGGTAGCATCTATGTATCTGTTCCTCATTAGTGTAAAAAGCTGGCCAGTAAGCTAGTAAACAGTGCTTACAAGGATGAAATCTGCAACTACACTGACATTGCAAATAATTATAATTTGTCAGGCAGAGTCTATATTTCTTTGAGAAGCTTACTTGGCAAGGATAGGTAAGCTGGAAGAGAGTGCACTATATAATGTTTATAAGCTGAGCTCAAACATAAACTGTTGACTTACACTCCAACAGTTTTGAGTATGTTGTGCTTTCGGAAATTGTGTAGAGGAAGGAGATCCTGGAACTTGATGGTTCTGAATTCCACAGTAGACATTTGTAGCATCTTGATTGTCTCTAAAGCCACCATACTTGTTGATACCACAAAAAGTATTATTATGAATGAGATATAAAGACTTTGAAGGTGAAATCCAGGTCCTCAGCACAAGATATAAATGCATAGACTGAAAAGTAGAACATACACCCCTGGTATGAAAACTGAGCTTGAGGTGTTGAATTCCAAAAAGCAGAAGAAGCAGACCATAGACAAGATACATTACCTGTCATATTGCCTCACATTAGCTGCACAGTGTATATAAAATGAGGGATTAAAAGCTCACTGAGAGTGTAATGCTGGGGTAAATAATCACTTGAAGAAGGCTAAAATTTGGAAGCTCAGATTGGGCCATGAGAGGCAATTCATTTGAAGTGGTTGTTCATATAAGAGAAATTTGTTCTGAACTCATGACTGAGCTTTTATTACATGATCCAACATCTGAAAAAGAGCTAATTCTATATACTGACTCTTCTGGCTCCATCATCTTCTAGCCCTACCATTTTTGGTCATTGTTCCATCTGGTGTTTTTCATTGTGTGTCAACTGAACCCCACAGAAGGGAATCTATCTTGTTGGTAGTAGACAGGCAGACTGCTTAGTATATAGATTCTAGACCTAGTGTATTCTTTTTTTGGACATCACATTATTAGAGATTTACATTTATTCTTGGACCACATGGGATACCAAAGAACCCCACATATATAATCTTATATGATGTATGCTGGCACATTTATGAACATCGGAGGAATGATGATGAGCTTTAAATTGTCAAATTCAGGAAAAACTGGCCTAGTACATGATAGGCGACAGGCGTAACCTTTCTGCATTTAAAAACAGTGGACAAGACGTACAAATCTGCGGATCGATGTAACTTTCTTTGGCAGGTCGTATTCTCGGTTTGACACATCTGGCACCATGAGTCAACGCCACACGGTTTGCCACAGTTTTGCTTTCATCCACACCACATCATGATTGGAAGAAGAACACCGTTCTTTTGAGAACTCTCGTCATGGCGCAGGAGAAAGAGATACCGTGGCCGGCCATACGTGCGCATTTGTCTTGTTTTGTTTTTGGCGGCGTCTCTCACCATCGACCCTTGCTATTCGATAATATTCGTTCCGGGTTTGAAGAAGACAATCCCGAAATCACATACTCTTTAGCGAGGACCCGTATGGATCATAGCTAGATTCATCAGGAACTTACCAATTTGGTGGTGGGGACTTTTTACGGCTTTTTGGGGCCTGTACAAGCCAACAAGTCGCCAGCCACCAGTCATGTCTGATTCCCGACCAGCTCCATTTTGCTCGGGTCCGTCCGCCAAGATTTTCTGGTCAACATACATTTTTGAGATAACCTCCGCTGCTGGGGGTCCTTGGTGAGCAAATAACATATTTTAGACTTTAGACAAGTTGTTTTAAATCTATTTTATGGAGTATAGCTGCGATGTACAGACAAGCTGGTGGACTGCTGAACTTGTGAGCTGGTCAAACCGGCTGAAAAGCCCCGAAAAGCCCTTAAAAGCCGAGAAAGCTCACCACTAAATTGGGTAAGTTGCTGATGAAGGCTGCATATCTTTCACATTCTGAACATGTTACGGACGGACGGGGTTTTCTTGTTACGTTGCTCATGGGCGAAAGGGCAATTCAATCCTGAGAATTTGGCTTGGGAGACGATTGAATGGTGGTGCCCTCTCAAGATCTCATCCCCAGGAAAAATGACTTTACGAAATAGGGGGAAGTCCTGTCAACGAGAATGTTGTGGCTATTGGAACGGTCTCTTTGGATTCAACGCATTATCTGTTGCCTGTAGTCCATTCATCAGCATTTTGGCACTTTGATTGCCGCGGGTTTTCTTGGGTTGTGCAACCCAAGAAAACCCGGAACAACCGACAACCACGCCATCAGCAACCCCAGTCCATTTATTCGCAATCGATTGATGGACCTGTCTGACCACCCAAATCTCTACCATTAAACTTTACCACTCACCATAAGACCATTCTAGATTATAGTAATTCTTTTCATTCATCCTTTTGGCAGAATTTAAACTCATGTATAAATAAAATTATTGATTAATGTACAATTTATATATGTGGATTGTGAGGTTGTGTGGAATTGTCGGGTGGTGCGGTTGTGTGACCATCCAAAAACCCGCCAAAACCCACCGAAACCCGGGGCAGCCGCGCCATCAAAGTGCCCAAATGCTGATGTTGCATGGCACTATCAAGTTAACGACTAACGGATAGTGATTGGCCCGGGCCGTGAAATTGCCAACGTCTCCCGAATCATATCATGAGCCTGCTCTGGCTGTCGTTCTCGCCGAAAGCTTGGTGCAAAAGTTGCGCCTGGGAGAGCATGCAAACCGTAACAACTTGGTCATGGTTCGCGGGCGGGGGCTGCTCTGCAAATACATAATCCGGTCGGTAATGTACATCAAAATCTATAATTTAACCTTAACGAAACGAGGAAATCATGAAAGCATCTGCCAGTAGTTTGGAAGACACCGCATGCGAGCATCTCGACGTGGCATTAGAGGTCATACCACATTTACTGCCTGAAAAGCTCTGGGGAGAGGTTTGACGTGATCACCTTCTATCACGGAGGTGTGACGACCAACCGTTGGCACCGTTGACAGTCGGGAAAAGTACGATGACCTTTGAGTTGGTTGGAGGATCGAGTGCAAGAATAGGCTAGAGTGAGGTGGCTGAGTCACGCTCCCATCCCCCGAGAAACTGACGCCGAGACGTAGACGAACGATAATCAAAGTAGGTGCAATTCCCTATGTTAACCGACATTAACAAAAGACAAAAGAGGGGAAGTAAAACGACCTACAGCAGCTAAGACGACCAGATTCAAAGTGTCCAAAGGGATTTGATAATCGGGAAATGCATTCGTGATGCTCAGATGTACGATCATCGTGAGTGGGTAAAGCATCCCAGATTCGAGGCTAGGTTGGTGCGTGAGCGCCTTGAAAGGATGGTTGGAACCAGAAAAAGACCGGACATTATCTTGTTCACAGCTGTCAGAACATGAGTCTTGGACGATCTAACACCTCGAGCAATCCACCATATCCGTCCAGCTACAAAGCGTGAACCGCGTAAGAATTCGTGCTCCCACACATCGCAACTTGAGTTGCTTACCGGCCAACAGGGTCAACGCCAAATTCGAGGCCGCACTTATTATCATACCTATGGCTAGAATATACGCTCCCTTGTCGACCAAGGTAACGTTCGACTCCATCCTTGTACCCCGTATACCGGTGATAAACATGATCAATCCAGTGCTAGAAATCACTGGCAGCGGTGTATGAGGCGACAGTGAACCATAAGAAAAGATAACTCCACTTGCCATTCACTAGCAACGAGGCAAAAATCAACGGTACTAGTATCCGTCTCGTAGATCCCCAAACAATGTAACATCTATGTATCTGTTCTTCAGTGTATCAGCGTATTGAATGTACCTGGATCGCAGCGAACGATATCCTTACGAGGATGAAATCTGCAGCTATACTGTCATCGTATGCAATTGTCAGGCAAGGTATATGTGTCTAATACGGACTTACTTAGCAACAACAGGGAGACTGAACTTGACCGCGCTGAGCTATGTACATGAGCATTGCGCCTGAACCTGAACAAAGCACTCACTATAAGGCGGTTCTAGAAGGGTTGGATTTTAGGAAATTGTGTAGAGGTAGAAAATCCTGTGTCTTTGCGGACTTGAATTCCACGACAGACTGGCTCAACGCCGACGTGGTCTCTACAGCGACCATGCCTGTCGATATCACAAAGAGAGTAATTGTCGACCAAATATAGATGTTGTGACGCCGTATTTCGACCTGGTGCAGTACAATTATGGAAAGAAAAAAGAGCGCGATGTAGAAACCTGATTTAGAATGAGGTTGAGATCGTTTTAATCACTTGTCGGAAGGTGAAACTCGCCATAAACAATACACATCATCTATTGCCCATCGTCAGCACGGGTCACAAGCTATCGCAGTAGACTCACCATAACCGTCACGATGGGCGATACCACAACTTGACCAACTTCAAGCAGCGGGAGATACTGACGATATTGATCTGAGTCGAGCGTCGACATGCAGGTAGAAGTTGGGCGAGGATCAAGATAAAAGGCCTACTTCTGCTCAAGTTTTGTAGGAGCCTGCAATCTTACCAACCGTATGGGTTTTTGAATCACAAGAGATATATCATAGATAGGACAACTTGACGGCTCCAGAAACACCGGTTGCAGATCGAACAGCATTGAGCCCCGATGGCGTCCAATAGCGCTGGGAATCTGAAAGAGGATCCCGCAACAGTCACTGTCTCATTGAAGGCCTGTTTGAAACCCACTAGGATGCGGAAGATGAATGCTGTGTGCTGTCGATATCCAGTGTGGCCGCAGCGGCCAGCTAGCCTTATTCAGAGCGAAGAGAAGAGTTTTATGATCTTAGTTGCCAACGAGTCATGTAAACCGACGCCGAACCAAAACTTCACCCAAAATGGAATCCTATATTTATCGTGGCGTGCATACAAACGTCTGTGTGAGCAGATAATGGCCTTGCTTCGCACTGAAACGAGACTGGAGGTATGGTGGTCGAGATGGAAGAATGAGGGTATGAGATAGAAACCAAACGAACCGTCCCCTTATTCCCAGAAAAGAAGGCATTAGTGGCTTCTTGCTAAGTCATGTCATTCTGGCGAAGAGATGGGTGAGAGGAAGAAGGTGCGGGCCGTGCGCCTGACTCTGGGATAAATAAACACGGCGAGTGTTTTTTTTTCTGAACCATTCCCTTCACCATGCCTATTGAATTCCATTCTCAGATTATTCCAACTCATTGCTCCTCTTGTGGAAAATTTAGTCGGTGAGTTGGGAGAGGATGGCAGTGAAGGTGAATATGGGCTCTTTTTGTGCGAGGTCTAGATCTAACTCTCCAATAACTTCCCGTTACATGGCAGGGACGCTTTCGATGAACTGTACAGCTCAAGAGGTACCTACTGTTGTCGACGGATGGTGTTGACTCATATCCACTTGATCGAAAAACTTTTACATGTGCGTCTCGTTGTGGCCGTCATTCTTTCGGACATTCCAACTGATTACATCTATCTGCAGCAATGGAGAGGCCTCTAGAACTCAACTATCCTATTGAGGTACCAGTCGACTGGCAGCCTTTCAAACTGTCATCACTTGACCGATACAAAGTGGAAACATCAGCACACGGACATTCAGCTGTGGTCAATCCTTATCATTGCGGTAGGACAATATCTACGTCGGATATACTTAGCTTCGCTTTCCTTCTCATCATCTCTGCGCACTTAGTACTTGATAGTCGTATGATGTAGATTAGGTAGGCTTCTTGATCGATGTCACCGACCGTTTGACAGATCTCATGATATTATCATTCAAGCCAGTGCCGATCATACTTTCTGAAAAATGATTCTACCAACTCTTATGCAGATAACAAACGTGTACAATATCCTGTGTAATCTAGTAGGCATATGTATACTATTCTAGAACCCATGCTAGGGTGATATCCTACGAGTTACTCGTTTAACCACCATCTAGCACCTCGATGTCGTGGCGAGGAATCATCTTGATGCGAAAGGGAACGGACGAACGACGTGAAAGACCATCGTATTTCTTCCAATCGATAGGTTCGCCCGTTCATATCGAATGCCCAGAGGAGCCGAGCAATGATTTGACGTTCAGCGACCCGCATTCCTGGGCAGCAAGGACCTCTGAAAAATGCACGAACACCGAGGAACGCCACTCATCCAACACGAACATCCAGTGGTCACGCCCATACGGCTCGAAAGATTAGCAGACTCGGATGAGAGCGAGATGTAGATGTTCAAAACAAGAAACAGTGTTCTTTGAAATAAATTGTCCCGCAGGATGTGAAATCAGTGTTGTTAACGTGAGGAGTACCGAGCCAGAGTGGGATGTGACAACGTTCGACTTCCTTGATGATAGCGTGGAGATATGGGAGGTACTTCTTCGATGCTTGGGAGACAGTCGCGGCCTACGACATGATCGAGTTTTTCTTTTGCTTCTTCTGCATTTCGGGGTACGCTGGGATCAAGGTCGAAAGCCACTACATGATAAAAGCAGTCTATAGAAACACGGTGAGTACAAAGGAGATAGTAACATAGGCAGACGAGTTCTCACCGTTTCGTCACCACTAATCATGAACGCAGAGCAGAGGATAGCCATATCGAGGTGGTCGAGCTGCTCCGCCTCCTTGACCTCGATGGGGTGTTTAACAAACGGTCAGGAACCTGCGTTCACACGAGCCTCGATTTCCGATATCATTCCACCATAAGTATCAACGATCTCCCTGTGAAGCTGCTGAGCCCTGCTAATCACATAGTTTCCGGGAATCTTTTGGAGAAGCGGAACAAAATCAGTAAAGTCGGAGCTGAGTTGAAGACAGGTACAGTGCTGTTCATGAACGTTTCATGAACGTTTGAACACACGAGTATCTGTGGCGGACCACCGGGCCGGTCGGAGTTGGTCAGAGCGCACTTGTAACCTCTCTCTTATTTATTTTACTTTTCGCTTTACCTTCGACACATTCCATGACCTTGGTCAACACAGACTTACCTGGACTCCATCTGATCTCAAGAGGGAAAGTTCGGGATATTTACTCGACGTCTTCTCCCGAACATCTTCTCTTTGTTGCGACAGACCGAATCTCCGCCTACGATGTCATCTTGAAAAATGTAATCGCAAGCCCCGGTTCCCAACTCTCGTCCCGTATACACTGGATCATAATTTTACATGTAGGGAATTCCGGACAAAGGCAAACTGCTCACCCAGATATCGTTGTTCTGGTTCAAAAAGCTGGAACATATTATTCCGAATCACTTCGTCACGGCGAACATCGATGAGATGCCCGGAGAGGTGAAACAGCTCAAGGATCAATTAGAGGCCCGTACGATGCTTGTGAGAAAAGCAAAGGTGGTTCAGATTGAAGCGATTGTGCGAGGATACCTGACTGGTGCCTGTTCATCCCAAGTTGACTTTTGTGCAATTTATTAATTCTTCATCGTGTTGTACAGGTTCTGCTTGGTCGGAATACAAAAAGTCTGGCACCGTACATGGAATATCGCTCCCAGGAGGTCTCAAAGAATCACAAAAGTTGCCAGAGCCCATGTTTACTCCTTCAACGAAGGCAGAACAAGGAGCCCATGACGAGAACATATCTCCCGAACAAGGTACCCATATGTCTTTTGAGACTGGGTCATTGTCTCACGATTGATCCAGCTGCAAAACTGCTTGGCGAAGAACTTTACACTCAAATATCTCAAGCCTCTCTCAAACTCTATTCGGAGGCAGCAGCATACGCGCACTCTAAGGGACTCATTCTTGCAGATACGAAATTTGAATTTGGTCTCGTGTCGCCCCCATCTTCTGGCTCTGAGACACTTATCCTTGTCGATGAAGTGCTGACCCCTGATTCCTCGCGCTACTGGCCGTTAGAGGGTTATGAACCAGGCAAAGCTCAGCCTAGCTTCGACAAGCAATATCTGAGGGATTGGTTGGTCTCGGTCGGTTTCCGGAAAGGCCTAGAGAGTGGAAGGGCAGGAGAAGAAGGCCAGGGCTGGTTAATCGATGAAGATGTTGTCAGAGAAACCAGAAAGCGGTATGAAGAGGCTTTGAATCGGCTGATGAGCTAATTGCTTAGATGAAATGGACGAAATTATCACGCTTTGTGTCCCTCGACATCTCACATGGCGTTACGCGGACTCCGAAGAGTTCCTGTGTCTCGTTCCCTCCGGCATCTCAATCGATCACGACGTGGTGATGATCGCGTTCTTTATTTACTCCCACTTACACTCTCCGTCTCCCTACTCCTGTGTTGGTTTTCAAAGCACAAGGAAATGTTTTTGATCTCAGGAGGCTTGAGAGTGCTCTGCGGCTCCAACTGAGAGACAAGATAGCGTTATATAATAGACTCTAGTGCACTGGGGTGTGTTTTTAACAAAAATTCAAGCGTTTTCCTCCCTCTTTGTCAACAATGACCACCATTCCTCTCGCTTTTGTAGACCATAACATTCTCAAGGGGCCGTCTAGGTGAGTGCGACTTTGCTAGGAAGGTTAACTTTCAATTGACATACCTCTTCCGACGCTCTCGTCGTCTATTGCGGGATGATCATCGATGTGGATGGTTTCGGAACTCACGAGGATACTACCGAAGTCTGTCTCGACGCCCTTCTGGAGGCTTGCGGGGCATTCAGCTATTATAGCAACTTAACGAGAATACGAACAAGCCTTCATCTGGGTGACCTTCATCCAGTGCCTAGCCAGAAAGAACCGGACGTTGAGTATGTAAGCTTAGCCGCCGAAGTCTTACTCGAGTACGCTTTTCAAGTCTGTGGGCCCGTCATCGGATCTAAGGTGAGCCCTCGTCACATCAATCCCTTCGTCGTCAATCAGCTAAATCCCAAGTCCTTCCTCCATTATTAATAGGTGGCAGAAACTGCTGAGAGTGTAAGTCTGTCGAATTATCAGTGGGATTCCGTCGATGTGGCCTGATTTCACCTCGTTATTATTTTTTTCTGATCACCTCTATACAGCTTCCCGACCGAGAAGATCTCCCATCGCAGACTATAGCTACTCCTTTAGAAGACGCACAACACATTGGTTTTCCCCTCGCCCAATTCCCACAACCACCCTCATTTTTCGCAAAATCTGAAAGCACGAAATCCGGATACGGCAAGCGTCACGGAGTCATTTTTGACTTTCCACGGGCTGGGAGGGAACTGTAATTAAAGCAAAATTGTTCTTTTCACCGGCTGTGCTTTTCCGAGCCTTCCAACTTTCTGTTAGGGTTCGATTTTTTCTTCTAGAGGACCGTGTTCTAGTCTGTCAATCTTGTATATTAAATCTCTGTATCATGTACATCTGTGTTGTATCATAATCCATGTGGTTAATTATGACCATAAAACCATAAAACCAAGCACCTCGTTAGGCCCTATCACCAAGCACCCGCGCCCCTGCCGAACCTCCTCTCAAACAAACTGGCACAGGAACTGCTTTGCATGGCTGTAGAGTCAGAAAATGAGTATACGGAAGGCTCTCGTCACGGTTGAATGGCACTTCTTACCGACTCATTAAACCAGACGTGAACGCAGTTGCAGGTTCAATTTCCTTTCCGTCATTTCCAATAGCTTTTTGAATTCGAGTTACATTAGTGAAGGAACTGTCTTCCACGAATTGGGCTCCTAAGGGAATAACATGAAGAGGGCAATTGAGAGAAGAGGTATTCATCTGTGCTTACCAGGACACACTCGTCTTCCGAATACAAACGCGAAGTTGAGAGGATTAGCTTCAGGCAGTCTGCCATTTCAGCGGGCAGGAACCTCGAAGGATTAAAAGTATATGAATCCGTTCACACCTTCGAATCGTGCATGATGGCAATTCTCCCTAGGACAACGCCGTGTAATCTATCTATCAATCTTGTACTGCGATCGACGCTTTCATAATAGTCGTCTTCGTCTTTGACTTGCCAACCATGGGCCAATTCCACGGATTGTTTGAACCAGCATTTCTATGGACCTTCGTAAGTTTGAGACCGGATATTCTGCTGGTGAGTCAACGTACCTTCTAGCATGGTCAATGAACTTCTCTGGCTCGCATCTCAATAAGTCCAGTAGCACAACCGAATATCGTTCCTGCAGCTCCTGATACCTCTCCTGCATGTCGGGCTTGTACAAAGCGGATTAGAGCGTCTGATACTTGCGAAATCATGGGTGAGCCAAAGAGATGTTGAAAACGGCCAACTTACGCCCGACAAGCTCTTTATACATCCCAAACGACCGGCCGATCGGAGTATATGTTTGGCTTGCATTCGGGCAAATCTATCACGGATTTGGAACGATGATTCGGCGCGTGAACACGCAAATCTGGAAAAATGGGATCTAAAGTAAAAAGGACCGTCACTTGAACGAAGAAGAGGACAGGATAGCAGAAGCGCACCATATTTCTCAACCCACTTCATATGCCTGACCAATGCAGGCCCAATTCGCTGAAGTTGATGAAGATTTCCAGATATCAATGTCATAGGTGATCCTGGAGGAAAAGGAGGGGAATTTGTTTGACCTGGCCAATTTTGAAATGCGACGAAAATAAAAGGGATAGAGCGATTGTGGCAGGACATGCTAGTACTTCGTGACAGTCGTCCCCCGAACGGTGACATAGTCCGCAGAAGCCCGAGAAGAAAAAAAGTCGTTGTCTATTGCAATCGAAGACCGATTTTGTTCGTCCATGATTGCGCAATTCTAACTCCGTCATTGTCAACCGGCGCTATCGACCCTAACATCAAAGGACTCAACATCCGAATGCCTAATACACAAAATTTTGGGTGATAGTCTTGAGAGGAATCTGTAGAGAAGGATCTGGAGGACTTGGAGGACAGCGAAGAACTTGCAGGTTCTCAATGCAAGATGGTTGGAGATGGCACCTAGGCATAATGACGACTGGCGACAGTATCGGCGTCAGTCCCTCTCATTTTTGTCATCAATAGCCAACAGATTTTGTAGTCCATCAATGCACAACGGGTACCTAGTGAGTATTCAATATTCATGCCTTAGCTTCTAACGTTGAGCAGCTGCTATTAGTTTCTGAGGGTGTCAAAACATGGCTGTTCCACAAATTTTTGTCTCATTCCTTGGCCAAGTTTGGATCTCCCATTCATTCATATCTTAGTGAGGATAACGAAGGATCGATAAGCTTTTGTTAGCTGACCTAGGCAGTCCAGCCTTTGTAACCAAGCGGTACATCCAACCTGCAACGTCAGCTTTATCCACATGACCTTTCGCAGAGAAGTCGACTGTGTCTCACCAAAATGAAGAAGATCCAGATTCTACTCAAACCTTGGATTCTGGGCGATGTCTGGCAGCTTCTCAACGCCTCCGAAAGGAGTCAGGATCTTGATCAATGGCCCTTTCAACTTCCCCTTGTTCTTGACTCTGAACCCTTGGTGTGTTGATACGGATCGCATCGCCTGAAACTGTTCATCTACCGCCGCGTTTTTGGAATTCATATGCCTGGCGACCTCGCTCACACTGTCAATTGTTCGTTGAAATGACCTTTATTCGGGATCTGGGCGTTGTCCGCTTATTTCAAATGCAAGTCTGTTTTACATCGGTTGGTGTATGGTACTTACTACCCGTGTATCCGGCAAGAGTAGCACAAGAGTCGGGAAAACCGCTGCCACTGCCACCGCGCATCTGATATCGCTGATAGACATATGAGCTCGATCATTACCTCCCGAATCCGCGTTCTGAAACAGATTTGAAACTAGGCGGCAAAAGTCCTTTATTTGTCGACTCTACTGTCATTTCAGAAGCACAGCACCCTCAGAAAACCGTAAATGTGGGACAAACATGTGTTGAACTTGCATGTTTGCAAAATTTAGGAGATGATTTTCATGTAGGTTTTGACAGCATCCAGTATGTACTCTTCTACAGAATCAGAATATTTAGGTCATCCATCTCCAACTGATCGGTTTGGCCGCCTTGATTTTCAAACATTACAAACCAGACTTTTCATTGAATGTCGAGTGGCAGTTGAAGTGGCTATCCTTGAGTAATGATAAGTACCCGCAGTACAACAGCACTTTATTGTCTTCATATTAAGATAAAGGTGCCTGGTTCATGGGTCAGTGCTTTGAAATGGTTACAGGCCCTTTGGTGGGGGGGCTAATATCACTGTTATCAATGCAGATAATATTTTCTATATATTCATGGGCAGTGTATGCTTCCAAATTTGTAATGGCTGGAAACAGGGTGGGAGTATTGGCTTGAACATCCATCAAAGAACCTGATTTTCAGAATAAATTTCCTCTATATAAACAACTAGTTCAAATGAATCATTTTTCATGGCCCAATCTGAGCTTCCAAATTTCAGTCAGTATCTTCCCCTTCTTGAAGTGGGGCAAGTGATTATATCCCCCAGCATCACACTCTCTGTGAGTTTTATTCTTGTTTATACACAAGGCTGCAGCTAATCTGAGACAAAATGACAGGTTATGTATTTTGTCTATGGTCTGCTTCTCCTGCTTCTTGGAAACTTGGACTTGACAAAAGCTCAACTTTTATGCTAGGGTTATATGTTCTACTCTTTGGTTTATGCATGTATATGTTGCGACGGGGACCTAGTTTTCACCTTCAGAGTCTTTATACCTCACTCACAATAATCCTTTTTGGAGTATCAACAAGTATGGTGGTTGTAGAGACAGCCAGGACACTGCAACAGTCTGTTGTGGAATTCAGATCTGTCAAGACTCAGGATTTCCTCCCTCTTTCCAAACTTGAAAATCAGGACACAATCAAAACTATTATATAGTGAGTCAGTTGTTTCTGTTTGGGTTTGAGCTTAGCTCATTAGCAATATACAGTGTGCTCATGTTCAGCTTGCCTATCATCGGAAAGTAAGGTCATCTTAAAGGAATAGATTATAACTACCTGACATTTATTTGTGAAAATATTTAGCATAGCTGCAGATTTCATCCTGGTAAGTACACTGCTCACTATTTATAGTTTTATATACTAATGCTGAGGGCTAGATACATCGATGCTATCTTGTCTGGGGATCTACCAAACGAATTCTAGTGCCTCTGACCTTTGCCTCATTTGCAGTAAATGGTGAGTACAGGTTTTTCCTATAGAAATAACTCTTCTCTGATGCTGCTACTCCAAGTAACTTCTAGCATTGGAGCAATCGTGCTTATAAAAGGTTTTAGTGATTCAAGAATTGAATCAAACATTGTCTTGGTTGAAACAGGCCAAACCATTCAGTTTGTGTGTCAAATTTTGAGTGCAGTGTGTAATTTGGTGTTCACAGTATTGACAGGTGAGTGGTTTGTAGTTGTAGTATCCATGCATCAAATTCTACTTACATGACTTTCTTTAAGCTGGACGGATATGGTGGATCAGCTGTCCTATTCAAGCATTCAAGGGCAGTATCAATCCAAGGCTAGTGTTTGTAATCAAAATCATGTTGGTTGTTTCCATCCCTGATACCCACCTGCACTTACAATTTACATATGACAGTCTTGAATCTGGGATGCTTTATCCCCTTGCAATCATCATACACCTGAGTATTATAAATGGATTCCCTGTACATCATATTCCTATGGATCCTTTACCTCTTGTTTTCCTTGCAGCTGTAGGTAGATTTGCACCTTTTTAACCTTCAGCAGCTCTGACATATTTCTTTGCAGGGTATAGCACCAACTGTGATCATTGTATATGCACGTTTAGGGTTAAGCTCTGTCAACAACATACCTTCCTACTCTGAGATGAGCTTTCATGTGCCTAGTAATATTGCATCACATAGTCCTTCTGAGTTGTAATAAATCTAAAGAGATATATGAGTGCTAGAGCTGAGTCCTGCTGTTGTGCCTGCACACCAATTTTAATGAGATATAGAATATTTTCTGTTTCATAATAATAATATGGGTAAATCTGAAGAGATATATTGTCACAAACTGTTCAACTCAAACAAGCTAAACAATAAACAAGGGTGACTGCTGGAGTGACAAGAGTTATTCTAAGGTAAATACTTACAAAACAATACTGAGGGAGAGGTTCAATAGGCTTAAAGCAGGCTATAAAATCCACTAAGGGCACTGGAATAAGGCTGGAGAAGGCTGGACAGGAGCTAAGGCTCAACTGGAGAGAGAAAAAGAAACAGACAGACAGAAAAACAGACAGAACAGAAGGTTATAAAATTACAAGGCTAGGGATACAGCTGGTTACTTGGGCTTTATATACTACTAGGCTATCTACATGGAGATAACTGTGCAAAGCTATGAGTGACTGTGCAGTTACTGTGAACTGTGCAGGAGTCAGGACTGTGAACTGCGCAGAACTGTGGACTGTGAAATAAACTGTGGACTGTGGACTATGCAGGGCTAGGGAATATGGAAATTAGCTAGAATGTCCAGATGCCCAGCAAATTGATTTTTAGGCTTCCTTTGAGTCTTGGAAAGTGGACAGTTCATGATATTACCCCCTTCTTGAGGCTAAAATTATCCTTCATGCTGAGTGGTGTTGTAGCTGTTGTGATTTATTTGCAAACTGTACCCAGGATTATGGAAAAGGGCAAATTTTGGAATAAAAACAGCTAAATTGATGTATGTTGTGCTGAAAATGTGCTTTAAACCATAGAAAAAATAGCCAACACCTTTAGGGTCTTCCTCAATGTTATTCTGTCAAAGTCCGGGCTGGGGGAAATTCGATTTTCATGGTTAAACGTGAAAATTGGCGTTGTTTGGCGATTTTGGCGATATACTTTTGTTTAAAACGCATGTGGCAAATTGCGGGTGGCTGTGATTGAATGCTGGTCAAAGCGCTGGTAAGTGTGCAAATGCGGCGATAATGCGACTTAGTTGACTATGCTACAAGGTTCTTTTTGCACTTTAAACAGTGCTATGGAGCGATATTTATCGTATTAAGAACTAGAGTGAGCCCAAATTGCTAGTTAAAGCTAGTGCCGCTAGTAGAATGTGCCATAGGCGCAGCTAGACCAGTTAGAGAGAGCCGTAGATTGTGTCAGAAAACTGTATGACTGTTCGAAACCTGTAGAACGCTATGAGCAGAGGACTTAAGTGGTAATTCACCGAGTTCTACTCTCTACATTCTACTATGCACTGGCATATCAAGGGATTGTACTATTAGGAGACTTGTAGTCTTCACAGAACCGGTCATAGCAGAACTTAACGAAGTCTAAAGACCTTCATACTAGGAGTACCTACTTCTATGGGGGATTTAGTTGACAAAAAATTGGATATAGGACCATGCAGACTAGGAGAAATTTGATATGACTCTAGATCGAGTCCTGATCTGAGGAAAAGACAAAAAGACAGGAATACAGATACCAGATCACAGATAGAGTACCTAGGAACCAGGCAGGAATGAACAATGGATCTCGGAGTCCGCACTGTTCATGTGCTACGGCGATTCGGAACTCTGGATCCATATGTTGGAACTACTTGGACACACAAAGTCCATATGATTTGATAACGTCAAAATGCAGGATAAGGTCCGTAGGCAGGAAATACCATATGGTACGCCTATGTAGGTCCATTCTACATGCTGAAACAAGAATGAAGAATGGTCCAGATTGGTCCAAAACATATGATTCGAATATGGAAAAGCTCCATAGACAAGATTCTGCACATGTAGCAGTCCCTAGTGATAAGACTCTGCATGGATTCGTAGCTACAGTAACGGCACTAAAAAACTACTACTAGGTGCAGCAAAACACACTCCAAGCACGAAGTGCGCAAAACCAAACCCAACACTAGCAATTAGCGTAGTTGATTTGTGGAGGTCGGTATCAATGGACGCTCTCAGCAAGGTTTACTGAGAACTCTAAGATAAGACTTCAAGGGTGGGGCTTTATATGGTTCAAAACAAATTCAAATTCTGTGTTCACAAGTCAAAATGACAAAGGCTTTCTACGAAGTTCACTACTTCGAGGAGGTGTTCAATTCTTTCTAAGTTCAAATAGAACTATCAAATTCAATTCAAATTCGAGTCAAAGTGACTCTACAAGTTCAAAGTTTCCAAGTACCAAAGTGGCAACAATTTCAAATCAAATTCAAAGTTCAAATCTAATCTTTTCCAAATACAAACACCAACTTCGAAGAAGTGGGGCAAAGTATGAGCCAGAGTCCCCTAGTGAAAGCACTTAGGCTTCTGTCGTAGGTTACTGGGGAAATACTGCTGCTACCACCCTTCCTTATATACGCCTTTTCGAATAAATAATAATCAAACGTCGAAGATATGATAAAAAGTCGAAAATATAGAGAAATCCCTTTCAGAGATACCAAAGTACCCTTAATCAGGTATAGTATACGTCAATTAGATATCAAACTGTCCAGAATATAGTATTCCTTATTCCTTTTCCTCATATTTTCTTTATTCCTGTTCCGAGTCGGATATCTTTGACATTTGCATGTGGATACATCCTGACCCCTTTTTGTTTCCAAGGCGAGTCCCCATGTGCTCCCTTGTTCTCTCTTGTTCTATCCGATCTGGAATAGTCCAAAACTGCTCGATCTACATTCCAGGGATCGTTCCTAATGGTTCTTTCCTGGTAGAATGTCCTTTCTGACCGGACATCGTCGACATCCGCCCCTTTTCTTGTTTCCAGCTGTAAGTTACAGCCACCGGCATTGTTTCTGTTCCTTAAGTCCGAAGTGGACTTTAGATAGTTACATCCGTCCGATTGTTACTTCCAGATGTACTTCTAAGAGTTGTTTCCGTCTTTTCAACCAATATCGAAGAAATCAATAAATTGATAGTAAAATCAAGTGTCCCCATGTTTGCTACAGGTAATTGTGAGTGAGACGAGGCCTATCCAAATGAACGAAGGTTTTTAAAGGCTGCTTCATCAGTTCCTACAGGTTTCGGAACGTCGAAGACTCTCATCTATAGGGTGTTTCGTACTTTCTGTACTTCGGATAACCCGCAAATAGACCCGTGCTTTGACTAGCAGCTTGGGCTTGCTCTAATCCTCATATTATGTTCCCATTTTTGATTATATTATATATAAAAATGTTAAAAATGCGTTTATTTAGGTACTAGTAGATTATATCCGCGATATCTCCCCCTAACAAAAGAAAGGACTGTCCTCAGTCCATATTATCTTTGTCCGGAGTCAATCCGCAATGTCTACGACCTGTTTCGCAATGTTCTTTGGTTGATTAGACCTCCTCGAAGTCCAAAATTTCTTTCCCGAGGACTCTAAGTCCCCACATCAATCGGTTCCTTCATATATCTCGCTTAGAAGCGTTATCGATATCAAATTGAATTGATTATGCACTAGCGAGTTAGCCATCAACTCGTTTTCGAGATCTGTAGCTAAGGTTTCCTTATTTAGAACTTTCCCACTCCACTACTTCCGCGAGAGGTATGTTCAAAATATTTCTAAGTCAATTCGGGGTTTGCTGATCGCCCCTTTTATATTTTCAAGGTTCAAGGGTTCGTTTTCCAACTCTCCTCCCTCCCTTTTTCTACCATGTCTTCCTCTTCGTCGCTTTCGGGCCTTTCGCCAGCGGCGCTCAGCAATCTTTCGTCCTTCAATGAGGCCATGTTCACAATACACCGCACATTCAGCGACGCAATCACGTTTCCTCCCTCTGAAGAACTTTCACGCGACGGACTCCTCCTCTGTGCTCTCAAGCATTGCGGAACAGAGCTGGTACGTGTTATTTTCCTGTCTATTCTTTTCTGTTTCATTTCTGACGCGTTTCGCACTCTAGGAACGCTTGGCTTTCGAATTCCGCAAGTTTTCGTTTCATCGAAGCTTCCCTCCTGCAGTGGGATCGATCCTTTCTGCTGCCTCAAGGATAGCGAATTCTCAACGTTACGAAGCTTTCTGGGTGCTTTCTGCTGATGAACTCGCCACTTGGGCGACATATAACCTTGTGCGTTCCATATTTCCTTTCTTTTGTCTTCGATACTAACTGTCTTCCGTAGCCTCAACATAACTTTAAGGCTGCGCCTTCCGTCAACTTTCTATACGACGTTCTCCCCGATCTTGAACTTCGCCCTTACTCTCCCTGGCATCCCGGATACCGAATGGTCCACATGATGTCTTCAAAACGACGCCGGTCTGAAGAGAACGACAAGAAGGCCTCTTCCTCTGAAGTCGAAATCGTCGACGATCCCCCGGCGAAACGTCTCAAACAGACCGCTATGCGCAAGGTAAGCCGTCATTTCCACTCTTAGACTTCTTCTAACCATTCTATAGCCAACGTCGAAGAGATCCAAGGCAGTAGTCTCTTCTGAGGAAGAGGAAGACGAAATCGAGTCTGAAGAGGACCTGAAACCTTCTCCTTCCCCAGAAGTAAGTTCACTTAATATTTTCCTTCTTTCTCAAGGCTAAACAATATCTTCGTAGCCGCTTACCAGCCTGTCAAAGAAAGATCCCCCTCCGCCTTCGAAAAAGCAACTGGAGGTGGTCATATCCCAACGTCCGCTCCCTAAGCCTTTGCCTAAGCCGGCACGTTCTCTGGTAAGTCTCTTATTCTTTTCTGTTTCTTACTATTCTAATAATTGGAATAGATTCCGCCCTCCGATTTGTCGAAAATCAAGAAGGTCGAGATCCCTCCAGTAGCCAGTTCGTCGACTTTGTCCTCCGGCCCTCGCACTACGCGCAGTTCAACCGGTACCCTCCTGAAGGTCAAGCAAGAACCTTCGAAGACACCTGCAGCTGGTAAGGTCCCCGAGGTTCGAAAGGATAAGGGGAAAGGCAAGGCTAGGCCTAAATCGCCATCTCCCTACGTTCCGAAGCCTTCGAAATGGTTTTCCAATCGCCGATTTGACATCGTAAGTCTCCGTTTTATACTCATTACTTCTTTTCTTTTCTAAGTCATTACTTTTTCAGCATTCGCAAACCCAAAAGCATCCGCAAGGTCTCGACGCCGATAGTAAGTTATCTTTCCAGTTTCTAACATTTTCTTGTTTCTAATTCCTATCTTAGATGTCCCGCTCCGCTTCAACGTTCCTGAGGCAGACGCTTTTTCGCTTCGAGATGTTCTCGAGAGCGGCCGGACTCTTTCTTCAGTAAGTTCTAACCGTCACTCTCTTTTTCCTAAGCTGATCCAACTTGAACAGGAATTAATGCTTCCATGCTTCTCCTGCGCCTCCGCAAAAGTCAAGTGCGAGTGCTCTACAACAAAAAGCGAGAAGTGTGATCGATGCAAGGTGTCTCGGTTCCCGTGCAGTTGGATTCTGCCGAAGTCGGAGTCCTGGTCTAGGATGGACATCATCCGGGACTGGGCGAGTTCGACCCCCAGCAGTAAGTCCTTGTTTTCCATTCTATTCTTTTGACTAACGTATCTTTCTAGACTTCCATTCGCGTCTAGGCGAGCTCTTGCAGCTCTTGAAGATATATGACCAGCTCAATGAACAAGTGCGGTCTCTTCAAGATTCGATTTCCTCCCTTCGTGCCAACATCGTCGACAAGGCTCACGAGGTCCAAGATGTCGCCATCAACCCGAAGGTAGTTCTCGAATATCTTCAACTGCACCCGGACGGTCTGGCGCTCTCTTCGGAGACAATCCGTGGGCTTAGTGCCCTTTTTGATTGGCCGTTGGAAGATGGAGAGGCAGAGGGGTTCACGGAGGTCAAGGTGGATGGGTCTTCGACGACCTTTCTCAACCCGACAACCGGCGAGTCCTTCTCTGTCGCTCTTGGTTCGACCAGTGCCGCTCAAGTACGTTTTCTTTATATTTCTATCCATTTTCCTTTTTATTTTCCTTTCTAAATACTCCTTTCCTTTCAGCAGAACGCTCCGGAACCAGTTCACGATGACAGCGCGTCAGCTCGGGAAGTTGAGGAATCCGTGGTTCAACAGCCGGGTCAAACGGTTGTCGAGGGGAAAGAGCGTTCGATGGAGGCACCATCGCCTGGGGATGTTGCCCCGTCTTCCGATCCTCTTGGACGTTCACCTAAGTGTAAGTCCAGCTCATATCCTAGATATCTTCGACCTCACTAACTATTCCTGTTAGAGACCTTCGCCGATATCTTGTAATGGACTATTGCTTGGACTTGCGGTTCTCGAGACATTGGTCTCGGGACCTATTCTTTTCTTATTTCTTGTAATGCTTCTATCTGTTCAGTAGTATACATACTACTTTAAAAAATGTATTTCTATATCTTTGCTACTGTGTAGCATAAAAATACACTCTGTATTTTTCCTTCTATTACTGTGTGATAAAGGAATTAAGAGTCTTCGAAGACTTTTGACTTAGACAGAGTGCCTTCGTTAGCCCCTGTCTAGTGACTTCAACGATATCGAAGAGACCCCTAAGTCCTACTTTCCCTTTATTCTTTTCTATATTCCCTTCTATCCTGACAAACATGAAGCTAGCCATTGAAGTGCTGTATGAGTTATTGGTTTCTAGTAAGTCCATTCTAATGTCTTCGATACGCAATCTCGAATCTAGACATCGAATAGAGGCATACCCTAGGAACTTTGTTCCTTATGTAGGGCTTTCCTACTACATTGCTGGAGACCAGATCGTTCTTCGTACGCCTCTTTCGACTAAACGAGAAGCTGAACTAGCCATCCAACTCCAATTCATGGTTTCCCTACGTCATTCTGACGGACCTTACTTCAAGTTTGTCCTCACGTTCGATCCAGCACAGAGACCTTTTATCACGGGTCCCCTCTGCTATCACATTTTTCCTACGGCTGCACACTCATTCTTTCATCGACTTGCGAACGCTATGGCTCGAGTCGGATTCCTGAAGCTCGAAATTGCCTCAATTCCAGGCGCTGTCGAAGCTTGGTGCATCGCCGTTTTCTATTCTTTCTTCATAGTATCGGATTCCATCCAATATGTTCCTCCACAAGCCTACTATGGTTTCTTTGACTTTGAACTCAACACTGCTAGGTACATATCCGCGGATTTACTGTAGCCTAAATCTTCGAAGTCGAGTTCCGATCAAATTTCCTTATTTAGACATGATCTACATTTCCTACGCCACGCTGTCCGTAGTATAGATCTTGTTTTCAATGTGCTTTTTCTATTTTCTTTTACTAAGACCCCATCTTCGACATTGAAACCATATGTGTCTCGATGGCATCTCGATCATCCTCATGGTTTTCCTTATGGTTCTCTTGTTTCTTAGAGTGTAGGGTTTATTCGGAAGATCGAATTTCCGGCAATTCTGGGCTGTTGCACCAACATCGACGATCCATTCTTAGCCGTTGCTTAGTTGCAAAACGCAAAATTCTGTTCGAATTTCAAGTCCTCTCCCCCTGATCAAAAGAACTGTCAACTCCGTTGACTATACCTTTCGGTATAAAAGCTTCAGTGAGGCCATTCCTATCCTCACCCAATTTTCCGTTCTTTTTACTTCTACACTCTCAACTCGTACCGTCTTCGATATGTCTACTGCCAGCAAAGTCCCTGCCTGGAACGGTCGTGACCACTTCCTTAAGCACAACGATGCTTTCATCAAACATATGGAAGCCATGCTCGCCAGCAATATGAGCGTGCTCGCCGATGAAGGCGCTCGCGCTATTGCCAACCGTCTAGTACGTTGTTTCTATTCGTATCCTTTCTTCTTTGACTAACTTCCGTAGTCTGTTTCCATGTCTATCTACCATATCGCGAAAGATACCGAGGCCTTTAATTTCATCAAGAAATGTGTCGAGCTTCTCGAGAAGCTCCAGAAGGTCCCCGGCGTGTCTGAGGTTCCCAGCTACTGCGGTCATCTCGCTTTCGTTCACGAGGTGCAGGCCATTCGTACCAAGCAAGAGGAAACCCTTCGCAACAAGGCCAAAGGCTCCAAGCGCTCTGCTGTACGCTTCCTATCTCAACGATGTCGAAGATATTACTAATAGTTTCTTTCCTTTAGAAATCTGCGGAGTTGGTCGGGTCCGACTCTGACGAAGATATGGAACTCGTCGCCGACGCTTCCATTAAGCCAAAGGTACTTTCCAACTCTGTTTCTGTTTTTCCTTACTAAATTTCAGGAGATGGAGGGGCTCGAAGCCTCTATCCATTCCGTCCTCAAACAGAAAGAAGGCAAGTCCGCTGGTAAGGACGTTGCCAAGGGCAAGGGTGCCCGTGCTAATTCTGCCCTTAAGTTCAAGAAAGTCAGTTTCTTGAAGTCTTCGATTTCTGTTACATTCTAATTATTCCTTTCAGAGTGGCCCTAACGGTACTTCCGCCATGGCTTTGTCCAGGGCCAAGAAGGCTCGCTTGCCAACTCCAATCGTTGACACCGCTGAAGAAACACCCGGTATCTTCTCTTATTCCTTTCTTACTTCGTACTGTCCTGACACATCGAAGAGGAACTCCGCCTTCGTCAGGAAGGCCACGAACGTATTCTTCACATTGCAGGGCTGCTGCCCTTTGCCAACCTTTCCAAATACGATCCGGAGCATCTTCTTTCTGTTGCCAACTTCTTGCGCACTGAGGCGGTTACTCTTCAGCATACCATCCTTTACACTCACAACCAGTACAAGTTCACTATTTCTCAGCTCGACGAAATTAATCGCGTCCGCCTTGCTAAATTAGGTATCGACGATTCTATGGACACCGAATCCATCGAGGAGGCCATCAAGGACGTCTCTGTCCAAGGCGAGACCTCGAAGACTGGCTACGTCTCCGCCTAATTTACCATTTTTCTGTTTTCCTTTTCTAAGTAAAATATATAACCCATACACTTCGCTTGGACTTATACTGTACTTGTCGTCTGTAGCGCTGTTGCGCAAATGTGATTGATTTGAAGTTGAGTTTAGTCTTCGACATCGCTTTCTTCAACTTCTTCGAAGTTGTGTCCGATGTCTGCTTCCTCTTCGCTAAGTCGCAAGTTAGGAATTCGGTCGAAGATATAGTCTTTGTCCGGACCATACTCAACTTCTTCATCTTCTTCTACTAATTTATCTAACTTTTCTTTAGATAAATGTATAAGTTTTTCTATTTCCAAAGGTAACTCGATCGGAGTAAATCTTGCCACATGAGGCAGAACTCTGAAAGCAGCATACTTTCCTCTCATAAGAGTCCCATCCATTTCTGCTAAGATATACGAACCTCCTTTTGTCCTTCTAATTACTATACAAGGACCCAAGTATCGAGGAAACATCTTTCTATCTAAGTTCTTTTCAATCTGAGTATTTCGAACTTGGACCAATGTACCCGGTTTAAAGTCATACGGCTTTATAGTGTGCATATAGTCTTGTTCAAATTTTCTTAGATTCCTTCTTTTATTTTCGGATACCCTTTGCACCATATCTAATACATGTGTACGATGTTTTGCCAGGGCTTGAGCACGAAATCCAATCAGTTCTTCCCTGGTCCAAACCCGTTCAGGTGTTTTGACTAACCAAGTAGATTCTACCAGATCTAGAGGCAAAATAGGTTCTGCCCCCAAAACAAAGAAGTAGGGTGAACACCCTAGACTCTTCCTAGTTGTAATTCTGTCTGCCCACAAGATATGTTTCAAGAAATAAAACCAGTGGTGTAAATTCCCACTGGTGGCTTTTGCCAATGCTTGTCTTATATCAAAGTGTGCTCTTTCTATCTTTCCATTGGCCTGAGAATTATATGGTGAGATACGAATACCTCTAACTCCATATTTGTCTCTTAACCATTTAGTCAAGGCTAACATCTGAGGAGCATTATCTGTTACGATCTCTTCAGGTGTTCCCCATCTACATAAGATGTCATCAAAGAACCATTCCGCAAGTTGCCTTGCATTCTCATTGGCGATACCTCTTGCTTCAGACCAATTAGACAACGCGCATCTTCCATGCACAATGTTCTTGCATCCTCTACTAGCAGGTGTCATTTTAATAACATCAATATGTATTTTCTGAAATAGAGAAGGAGTGTGGGTAAGAACTGGCGGAATTCTAAGTAACTCCAATTTCCGTTCTTGACAAGGCTTGCAAGACTTGACAAACCAATCCACATCTTCCTCTAAGTGAGGCCACCAAAATCGCTTCTCAATAAGAGCTTTGGTAGCGAACATTCCTTTATGCCCTAAGTTGTCATGCGATGCAACTAGCATCCACATTCGCTTTTCCTTAGGTACAAATAATCTATGATGGCTAGAACCATCCAAAGACTTTCTGTATAATCTTCCTTCACTGTCTACAAAGAACTTAGCAGCCCTTCGTATAAATTTACTTTTCTCTGATGCGGTCATTAATTTCAAGACATCTGAGTCTGAGTTGACCAACCAGTCAATAATCTTTGGAATTCCTTCATCTTGATCAATTGCTTCTTGACTTCGATGACTTTCATCATATGGATGGTCCCTTGACCATTCCAAGTCTATTTCTGATGGGATAACTACCACTTCTTTTAGTGAATAGCTTCTAGCCCAACTTTCTTTCTTATAATGAAAGGACTCAAAATAATAAGCCCAAAGTCTTTCTTCATCTCTGACTTCTTGCAATTCTTCCTCAAAATCCACTACATTTGTAGCTAACTCTGTGAAGTCTACAACTTCATTAAAATATCCTGACCTAGGATCTATATGATCCTTGAAGGTCTCAAATTCTAATGGTTCTTCAGTCTGGTTTTCACCCATCCTGAATTTTACCGGTTTTCCATCATCATCCTCTAGAAATTCTTCCCAACCTTCTGGTCTCTCAGTTGACTTGCCACCTGGTGGCGGTCTCGATAAACCATCTGGCCCATGTACTAATCCCTTGATATGGACTAAGGTAAATCTCCAGAGTCTAATTTCTTCTATCCAACGGTTGATACTGGCATTTGGCGCGCTACTAGGATTGTCTAACATTCCTTTTATGTAGCTAGCATCGGTTTCAACTGTTAAGTTTCTGCATCCATAGGTCTGATATTTGGTAGCTCTTAGAGCCATCATCAAACCATATAATTCTCTTTTCGGTTGAGAAAACCTTGCTTCTCTTTCATTAAGGGTAATGGAACCAAAGTAGTTGAAGAACTTCCTGCGAGGATTTTCTGGATCTTCTTGATATAAGTAGAATCCAACCGCTTGCCATGAAGTATCTACCGCTAACGTAATTCCATTAGGATTTTCATAGTCAATGGGTTTGAGTGCTGGCGCATTTTGAATAGCTTCTTGAACTGTTCTCACAGCCTTCATCTCCGCTTCCCCAATGACAAAAGGTATGTTCGCTGCAGTTAACTTAGTCAACAGACGTGTAATTTTCGCATAATCCTTAATGAACATTCGCATTTGTCCTGCTGTGCCCAAGAAAGATTTTATATGCGTTCTGTTTTCAAAGTTTGCAGGGTCCCATGATAGGATGACTTCCGCCAACTTTTCTACTGGCTTTTCTCCTTCATAGGACACTCTGTGTCCTACTACTAACCCTTCTGATACACACAAGTATGCTTTAGGACCTGAAAAGGTTCCACCAACATACTTCATGCGCTGAACTATCCGATTTACGTTCTGGAAATGTTCCCAAACAAATCTTCTAATTCCTTTATTTTCTGGTATGGTTTCAAATGACCCATCTGGTGTTTCGTATCTAGAGGCCGGTCCTCTGATAGGAACATCATCAATATATGGTCTTGTGACATGTGGCATTTCTTCTCTAAAGATGTATGATACATCTTCATGAAATAATGGAACAGAGTTTGTCCAACCCATTGGTAATTTAACCAAACGATAAGGACCAAATGGAGTCTGGAACGTAGTATAGTCCCTTGACTTTTCATCTATCAGTCTTTCATCGTAACCAACCCAGATGTCCAACATGCCTAAACATGCTCTTCCAGAAAAGCTAGAAGCTATCTCTGCTGTTCCTGGTGGAATTCCTGAGTGTTGGATCGTAACTCTATTCAAAGCTTCTAAGCTATGAACTAAGCGCAGACTCTTTCCATCTTTCTTCAAAACCATAAACCATCTAGACCGATAAGACGAAGTAGTGGGTTCGTAAACACCAGCTGCTATCTTATCTTTCAGGATCTTGCATACTTCTTCATAAATCCCAGGTGGAATAGGAATATTCTTTTCCACCCATGGAGTATGTGGTAGTACTGGAAATTTGATTGGAGGGAAGAAGTCTGTCCTGAAGTTTCCTCCTTCTTCTGCACACCAAGCAAATCCTTTTTCCTGTACTGTCATGAAATGATGCAACAATTTCCTTTCTTCTGGCCACAAGAAATCTTCAGAGTGATTCTTGTCAATGACCTCTTTCCTTTCTAAAGTATATCTTTCTCCAGGCGAATATTCAGGTGGATTAGGAGATAGTTCTGGAAGTTCCGCTAGTGGATCTCCAGTAATATTCCTTTGTACCCTAAATTCTTCTGGCATTGGTGCAAGTTGCGGTCTAACCTTCAAGTGCACTGGTTTATACTTCCCAAATACAGAGGCTGGCTCTAAACTTGTTAGATTCTCAGGGTTTCCGTAAGGAGTTTCTGAGTTATCATTGATAAGTGGGTTCTCTCCACTTAATCCTTTTTCTATTTCTTCTATTCTAGCGCTAGAGGCTAACAAGGCTGTGACTTCTTCGAAATCAGATTTACTAGCTAAGACAAACGCTTCTGCTAATTCTACTGACTCAAAGTTATTCTTTTCTGGTAATTTATACCCTTCTATCTCAATTTTATTATCCTCAAAAATAAAACTCAATGCAACCTCTCCTTGATCATCTAGCAATTCCTCAAGGCTCATTGAAAATTTTCTATTTCTGAATTTTCCTCTCTTTTTAATTCATCTTCTCTTTCTTTTCTAGCCTGTCTGGCTCTAGCATTTTCTCTTCTAAGGATTGGCTTCTTTGTTTTATGGCGAATCTTAATTCCCTTACCTCTAGGGTAAGTTGGTATAGTACACTTTACTCTAGTATTAGGGCAAGTGATTACTATGAGTTGATCACCATCTGGGAAATTCTGAACCTCTGAGTTTGTTAAAACGTCGAAAGGTCTTCCCAACAAAATCTGATAAGGAGCATCTTCGACAACATGAAGTTGTAAAAAAACTTCTACTTCACCAAATGTGAAAGGTACATTCCTTGCTAATCCTTTAGTCCTTTGTAGTTGACCATTTGCAGATTGCATAACCACATTTGTGTCTGGATCCCAAATCATTCCAAGTCCAATAGCTACAACCATATCTACTGCAACTATCTGAGATCCACTATCTATGATAGTTTCTACTCTTTCTTTGGACCCATTGACTTCTGGATAAATACATTGAAGACCATCCATTACATTAGCAACTATAAAAACATTACGCTGCTGTTCCATAGGAAGGTCTCTGATATACTGTTCCACCGGATCTTTCTGAACTATTGAACCAGCTTCAAGCTGTCCTCTAGCTTCTTCCAAAACTTCAAATGTTTGGTCAACTTCGAGTTCATCGAGATCGACGAACTCACTTTCCGTTCCAAAGTTAGAAAATTGCTTTACTAACTTTTCATCTATTTCTGCTTCGAAAAAGGACTTCGCATCCCTTCTAGGCAGTCTTCGATTTCTAAGTTTCCTTAACAAAGCTTTCTGTAATTCCGGCGAAGCTTTTATAGCATGCGACGTCGAAATCTCAACTTCCTGTCTCAGAATTTTGTCCGCAATCTCTTCAACCGCTTTCTGCTTTACGACTTTCCAATCGTCATCATTCAAAGAAAGTTTCTCCGACTTAGGCCTAATAGCCCTTCTAATGTCTTCGACTTTCTCTGAAATGTTCCGGCTTCCTTGACCTTTGTTTCCCTGGTCTTCTTCTGGTTTCCTGGGTAAAGCAAAATCCCTTGGTTGAAATATCCTCTCAATCGGTTCTACCCGATCAAAGTGTCTCTCTTGAGGATCTTCCTTCTCTGAAGTTTGTTCCTCGCTAGTTTCCTTTTCTTTTGACTTCTTTGAAGTCGGCGCATTATCATTTTCTTCATTTTCTTTTCTCAACTGTGGAACTACGTACTTGGATCTATCAAAGTTTTTCGGCGGCGAAATCACAACTTCCGGCTTCAATCTTCGAGGTTCCTCAAGGGTCTTTTCCTGGGCCTTATCCCTTTTACTGCCCTGCCCTTTCCTTGGAACTTCTAGTTTTTTGAGCCATTGAGTTTCTTCATCAGAACCGATAATACTTTCGATTCATCTGAGTCACCCATTTCTTTGATAGTTTCTTCCAGCACAAACTGGAAGTTCGAGACCGGCGTTGGCTCTTCTTCGACTTCAAACATTAAGCTCTGCGCCATCACCGAAGTCTTAGCCGTCCATCCTTTCTCTTTGGCAATTGCCCAAATCCTTTCCGCACGAGTTGGTCCTGGTTCCCCGAATCTCACAAACGGAACCCGGTCCCCGTTCTTCAACTCGAACTTTCCATCAGTATTCCTTCTCAAAATTCCTTTCACCAATAAATCTGCTTGTTCCGGACAGTCCCTCACGGTATGTCCTTCCTTATTGCAGAACCAACACTGCATATCCTCGACCCAGTTAGACTTTGACGAAGACTCATTTCCATTGCGCGTTCTATCACCAGGACGTTGGTATTGGTTTCCGTTATTCTGAGTCCCATTTCCGGTGCTCACTTTCATTGTTCTCATCAATTCAAGGAGTAATCGGTTATTATTTTCCGTTGCCTTATTCTGTTCTGAGACTTGCTGTCCCAATTCTCGGAGTTTCACATTATATGTGTCCATCGAAGACGAAACTTTCTGTTCCCATTCGTCTTTGAATTTCTTTTCCCTAGTTTCCGGGACCGGTGGTCTCAAAAACTGATCTTCAGACTGTCTTACACCATGAAGCATCGTATACCCTGCAGGCGTTAACCCCGCATAGGTATCTCTACCTGATTGTCCTACTTCTGGTAAATATGCACCTTGTATCATCGTAACAGACATGTTGATAGCCGCTTCCTGAACATCTTCGATCATCCACGGATCCTGACGTTTCTTTAGCTTTTCAGCGATGTCCATGTCCTTACTGGACTCTGCCATGGCTTTGGCAAACAGATGTTTCCGTAACTCCTCCGCAAAGCGGGGCTCCAAGGTGTTGATATAATACCGGACTAGGTCCACATTCGTAATCAACGGCGGATTCACATTTTTCAACTTCTTCGATTCTAAGTTGAATTCACGATTAAACGCAGCTAACTTCGAGGTATGTCCAATCGGTATATACTTCGCTTTCTCGCAAATGGCAAGTAGACGCTCACGAGAGCCAATCTTCCTGTCCTGCGCTTCCGGGAATTCCTTAAGTAACTCTTCTCGGAATTTTTCCCAATCATAACCTCAAGATGACGGTACAACCTCCGCTAATAGCTCTCTGGTTGCTATGTCCATCTGGGTCATAGTAAAATTGATCCGCACTTCACCATTCTCTATGTTATGGAACCGGAAATAATCCTCTAAGGCTGTAAGCCAACCTTCGAAATGTTCCGGGTGATCTTTACTAAAGACCTGAAGTCGCAACTTGTATTTGTCCCCTTTCAGGACATCTCTCGCTTCTTCGGAGAGCTCCATCCAGGAGTTCTTTGGTGGGCGATCCGACATTTCTGTCGGCGCCATTGATTCATTTCTATTCGACATTCTAAATTCTGATTCTACGTCTGACAACAAACTCGATAAAGATGATTCACGTGAGGAAGATGGTAATGGTACTAGACTAGCAGTACTAATGCCTTCTTCGACGGTAAAATACCCTCTTTTCGTCGGCGACTCAGCTAAAGATTGATTTATTCTTAACCGGGCTGCTTCCGAATCTCTTATTTGTTCTGTATTCCTTTTTCTCAGTTCCTCAAGCTTCTTCTGAATATTTGAGAGACTGTGATCAAACAATTGTGACTGTCCTGCAACAGTCGAAGTCAAAGTTGTTCTTTTCTTAGAAGTCTCTAACGCTTTTCCTTTATTCGCAACTGGTGGGTCGCTTTTAGGAGCTATTTTGACAGATTCTTCCGTAAAGTCCAACGGGTATAGGGTAACTTCTCGAAGCGAACTTCTTTGAAGTCGAGATGTACAATGTAAATGAAGTCTTTTCTTAGTGATAAGACTCTGCATGGATTCGTAGCTACGGTAACGGCACTAAAAAACTACTACTAGGTGCAGCAAAACACACTCCAAGCACGAAGTGCGCAAAACCAAACCCAACACTAGCAATTAGCGTAGTTGATTTGTGGAGGTCGGTATCAATGGACGCTCTCAGCAAGGTTTACTGAGAACTCTAAGATAAGACTTCAAGGGTGGGGCTTTATATGGTTCAAAACAAATTCAAATTCTGTGTTCACAAGTCAAAATGACAAAGGCTTTCTACGAAGTTCACTACTTCGAGGAGGTGTTCAATTCTTTCTAAGTTCAAATAGAACTATCAAATTCAATTCAAATTCGAGTCAAAGTGACTCTACAAGTTCAAAGTTTCCAAGTACCAAAGTGGCAACAAATTCAAATCAAATTCAAAGTTCAAATCCAATCTTTTCCAAATACAAACACCAACTTCGAAGAAGTGGGGCAAAGTATGAGCCAGAGTCCCCTAGTGAAAGCACTTAGGCTTCTGTCGTAGGTTACTGGGGAAATACTGCTGCTACCACCCTTCCTTATATACGCCTTTTCGAATAAATAATAATCAAACGTCGAAGATATGATAAAAAGTCGAAAATATAGAGAAATCCCTTTCAGAGATACCAAAGTACCCTTAATCAGGTATAGTATACGTCAATTAGATATCAAACTGTCCAGAATATAGTATTCCTTATTCCTTTTCCTCATATTTTCTTTATTCCTGTTCCGAGTCGGATATCTTTGACATTTGCATGTGGATACATCCTGACCCCTTTTTGTTTCCAAGGCGAGTCCCCATGTGCTCCCTTGTTCTCTCTTGTTCTATCCGATCTGGAATAGTCCAAAACTGCTCGATCTACATTCCAGGGATCGTTCCTATGGTTCTTTCCTGGTAGAATGTCCTTTCTGACCGGACATCGTCGACATCCGCCCCTTTTCTTGTTTCCAGCTGTAAGTTACAGCCACCGGCATTGTTTCTGTTCCTTAAGTCCGAAGTGGACTTTAGATAGTTACATCCGTCCGATTGTTACTTCCAGATGTACTTCTAAGAGTTGTTTCCGTCTTTTCAACCAATATCGAAGAAATCAATAAATTGATAGTAAAATCAAGTGTCCCCATGTTTGCTACAGGTAATTGTGAGTGAGACGAGGCCTATCCAAATGAACGAAGGTTTTTAAAGGCTGCTTCATCAGTTCCTACAGGTTTCGGAACGTCGAAGACTCTCATCTATAGGGTGTTTCGTACTTTCTGTACTTCGGATAACCCGCAAATAGACCCGTGCTTTGACTAGCAGCTTGGGCTTGCTCTAATCCTCATATTATGTTCCCATTTTGATTATATTATATATAAAAATGTTAAAAATGCGTTTATTTAGGTACTAGTAGATTATATCCGCGATAACGGTGCATTATTTTTAGAGATGAAACAAGTTGAGATAGGATTACAAAGCTAGTGTAGAAGTAGTATAAAAGCAGCTCATGTATCTGTAGATAAAAAAGTACTACCCATGCATAGGAAAGTCCTGAGTGGGTTGCCCATGAGTAACTGCTCTTGACACCAATAGAGAGATTTGCCCTGTCTTTGTGCAGTGAAACGATAAGATTTGATTTGAACTATACAAGACCGTTGAGGTCAAACTAGAGAACTATCCGTCCATAGGCTTCTGAGGTCTTGATTACTGTTTCGTGATCCGTCGAGGGTCTTAGTGTTCGTGTCTGCCAAGGACTTAGTTTTCGTGTCTGTCAAGGGCAATAGTCTCCAATCGTTTGAATTAGTCTTACCGTTATCGCGGATATAATCTACTAGTACCTAAATAAACGTATTTTTAACATTTTTATATATAATATAATCAAAATGGGAACATAATATGAGGATTAGAGCAAGCCCAAGCTGCTAGTCAAAGCACGGGTCTATTTGCGGGTTATCCGAAGTACAGAAAGTACGAAACACCCTATAGATGAGAGTCTTCGACGTTCCGAAACCTGTAGGAACTGATGAAGCAGCCTTTAAAAACCTTCGTTCATTTGGATAGGCCTCGTCTCACTCACAATTACCTGTAGCAAACATGGGGACACTTGATTTTACTATCAATTTATTGATTTCTTCGATATTGGTTGAAAAGACGGAAACAACTCTTAGAAGTACATCTGGAAGTAACAATCGGACGGATGTAACTATCTAAAGTCCACTTTGGACTTAAGGAACAGAAACAATGCCGGTGGCTGTAACTTACAGCTGGAAACAAGAAAAGGGGCGGATGTCGACGATGTCCGGTCAGAAAGGACATTCTACCAGGAAAGAACCATAGGAACGATCCCTGGAATGTAGATCGAGCAGTTTTGGACTATTCCAGATCGGATAGAACAAGAGAGAACAAGGGAGCACATGGGGACTCGCCTTGGAAACAAAAAGGGTCAGGATGTATCCACATGCAAATGTCAAAGATATCCGACTCGGAACAGGAATAAAGAAAATATGAGGAAAAGGAATAAGGAATACTATATTCTGGACAGTTTGATATCTAATTGACGTATACTATACCTGATTAAGGGTACTTTGGTATCTCTGAAAGGGATTTCTCTATATTTTCGACTTTTTATCATATCTTCGACGTTTGATTATTATTTATTCGAAAAGGCGTATATAAGGAAGGGTGGTAGCAGCAGTATTTCCCCAGTAACCTACGACAGAAGCCTAAGTGCTTTCACTAGGGGACTCTGGCTCATACTTTGCCCCACTTCTTCGAAGTTGGTGTTTGTATTTGGAAAAGATTGGATTTGAACTTTGAATTTGATTTGAATTTGTTGCCACTTTGGTACTTGGAAACTTTGAACTTGTAGAGTCACTTTGACTCGAATTTGAATTGAATTTGATAGTTCTATTTGAACTTAGAAAGAATTGAACACCTCCTCGAAGTAGTGAACTTCGTAGAAAGCCTTTGTCATTTTGACTTGTGAACACAGAATTTGAATTTGTTTTGAACCATATAAAGCCCCACCCTTGAAGTCTTATCTTAGAGTTCTCAGTAAACCTTGCTGAGAGCGTCCATTGATACCGACCTCCACAAATCAACTACGCTAATTGCTAGTGTTGGGTTTGGTTTTGCGCACTTCGTGCTTGGAGTGTGTTTTGCTGCACCTAGTAGTAGTTTTTTAGTGCCGTTACCGTAGCTACGAATCCATGCAGAGTCTTATCACTAGGGACTGCTACATGTGCAGAATCTTGTCTATGGAGCTTTTCCATATTCGAATCATATGTTTTGGACCAATCTGGACCATTCTTCATTCTTGTTTCAGCATGTAGAATGGACCTACATAGGCATACCATATGGTATTTCCTGCCTACGGATCTTATCCTGCATTTTGAAGTTATCAAATCATATGGACTTTGTGTGTCCAAGTAGTTCCAGCATATGGATCCAGAGTTCCGAATCACCGTAGCACATGAACAGTGTGGACTCCGAGATCCATTGTTCATTCCTGCCTGGTTCCTAGGTACTCTATCTGTGATCTGGGACCTGTATCATGTCTTTTTGTCTTTTCCTCAGATCTAGACTCGATCTAGAGTCATATCAAATTTCTCCTAGCCTGCGTGGTCTTACGTCCAATTTCTTGTCAACTAAATCCCCCATAGAAGTAGGTACTCCTAGTATGAAGGTCTTTTGACTTCGTTAAGTTCTGCTACTAACAGTTTTGTGAAGACTACAAGTCTTCTAATAGTACAATCCCTTGATATGCCAGTGCATAGTAGAATGTAGAGAGTAGAACTCGGTGAATTACCACTTAAGTCCTCTGCTCATAGCGTTCTACAGGTTTCGAACAGTCATACAGTTTTCTGACACAATCTACGGCTCTCTCTAACTGGTCTAGCTGCGCCTATGGCACATTCTACTAGCGGCACTAGCTTTAACTAGCAATTTGGGCTCACTCTAGTTCTTAATACGATAAATATCGCTCCGTAGCACTGTTTAAAGTGCAAAAAGAACCGTGTAGCATAGTCAACTAAGTCGCATTAACGCAACCCCAGTCTGTTTATTCACAACCTGATTGATGGGTCTGTCCAACAACTCAAGTACCTAACCATTGACCACCAAGAATCCTCAAAAGCATCACCACTGAGTTCATTCACAAGTATCCTCAGCTTAATAGGATATCTGATTAATTGTGTCCACCTCAAACAGTTTGAAACATGAGGTTGTGTGGAATTGTCGGGTGGTGTGGCTGTGTAACCACCTGACAATTCAAGAAAACCTGGGTCAACCTCACCATCAAATTGCCCAAATGCTGATGAGGACAGTCCTGGTGCCATTTAACAGCACCTGTCACCTGTCAAGAACAGTAATGGCGAGCAGCCCTACTGAAGCTTCCAGTGCCCCCCATTGAGCTTCTTAAAGACCAAAATATTGCAGCCCAACAATCATTAATTTTTTTAATATAATGACATCTACATAACAGCTCTCATTTAGTCATAATCATAATTTCCATTCAAATCAAACAAAAAAAGTGACCCAACCATACAGTATATATCCGTACCGTCCACTACCATCTGCTGTACTGTATGGCTTGCCCCAGTCATCAGCAAAATCTGTAAAACATTATAACTAGTTACCAGTGTGAATATACCTTATATCTAGTTGGAATGAATTCCAGTGAAATGTAACCCTTCATAACTATAAGAGAACCTTATAACCATGTCAGAACTTGGTCATAACAGGGTTACAATCCTGTATATAATATGGTCATTACTATACCTTGGGATCATAACACTTCATAACTATAAGAGAACCTTCTAACCCTAGATATAACCCTGGTCAGAACTTGGCCCTAACAGGCTAGTACCCTTGATTTTACTACACAACCGGTATTCCCCCTCCCTAATACAAATCTAAGGTTAGATAGATGTCAGGTTTGCATGAGTTAACCTACAGATTAACCTTCATGTAAAAAACTGAGCCTAGACATACTGTATAGCAATGCAACAACAAATTCTGTCCCAGTACAGTTTGTACAGCCACTGATAAGATAAGAATAAGATAAGGATAAGATAGAAGCAATAATTAGGTCAGTTCTTGTACCAGTATATAAACCATATTTAGGAGGTCCAAGAGCTAAAAGGGGGAAATCAGAGGAGAATCGGGGGAAATGGGGTGTGGTGTGACCCAGTTGGTGTGACCTGGTTTGTGACAATTTCTTGTACCAGTACAGTTTGGACAGCCACTGCCAAATTATGTCATTTCTTGTACTCATAACAGTTCGGACAGCCACTACCCACGAGTGTAACACCATCATAACAGTTAGCATATGGTGCAATTTCACCCTTCAAGAAGTTGTAAGTAAAAGTCCCCTCTTATGATAAACAAATTATACAATGTAGTTATTTGCTACATAGATATATACATAGTTGACTTATGAAAGCAAACATGTGATATGTGTACATAATACCTGTAATAGTAATATTCAAATATGAATACAATATATACTTCTAATAATAATAAACAAGTTTCAATATAAGATATAAGTACAATATATACTTCTAATAATAATAAACAAGTTTCAATATAAGATATAAGTACAATATATACTTCTAAGAATAAGAATAATAATAATAATAAAGCTGCAATATATGAAATAGATACAAAAGCATGTAGTAATTTCTTTTTTAATAGCCAAAATCAGGTGATCTAGTATAATCCACAGTTTCTGCTATATTCTACATTACCTGCTGCTGTATTACTGAAAACTTGAAATAGCCTTCACAACTCATCATAACCCTTGTAACTTGCTATAACCCTTGTAACTTACTATAACCCTTGTAACTTACTATAACCCTTGTAACTTGCTATAGCACCCATAACAAGATGTTACATCAGTCACTAGACGCCAACGTCATAACTATCGTTGCTGGGTTTTGGGATTTATATTATGTCACACATGCTGGTATATCCATATTTACATGTTACCACTGGTTTCATGGGGATACATCTCACTACGGTTTTTGCTGATGGTAGGGCTGTCAGACAACCGTTCATCTAATTTTCACACCTGCCATCATTTTTCACAAAATCTGAAAGCATGAAATCCAGATATGGCAAGCATCATGGCTTCCCTTTTTACTTTCCACCAACTTTCCATGAGAGGGAACTGTAATTGAAGCAAAAAATTGTTCTTCTCACTGCCTGTGCTTTTCTAAACCTTCCAATTTTCTGTTATATTTCAATTTTCTCTCCTAGAGGGCCATGTTTTTAGTCTGTCAATCTTGTATATTAAATCTCTGTATTATTTAGTACATTTGTGTTGTATCATAATCCATGTGGTTAATTATAACCTTAAATAAGAGGAAAGCAAGCACCTTGTTAAGCCATATCACTATTAAGCACCTGTGCCCCCGCCAAACCGTCTCTCAAAACAAACTGGCACAGGAACGGCTTTGCATGCCTGTAGAGAAAGAAAGAAAATGAGCATATGGAAGGTTCTCAGTTACGGTTGAACGGCACTTCTTACCGAATTAAACCAGATGTGAACTAAATTGCAGGTTCAAGTCTGTTTCCATCATCGCCAATAGCTTTTTGAATATCAAATGTGGCCAGGATTCGAGTTGCGCTAGTGAAGAAACTGTCTTCCGCAAATCGGGCCTCTAAGGGAATAATATGAAGAGGGCAATTGAGAGAAGAGGTATTCATATGTGCTTACCAGGACACACTCGTCTTCCGAAGAGTCCGAACGCGAACTTGAGAGGATAGTTTCAGGTAGTCTGTCATTTTCACCCAGTAGGAATCTCGAAGGATTAAAAGTATATGGATCTGTGTACACCTCCATGGCCCTATGCAGAAGAAGAGTCAGAGTCAAACAGAAAGAAGAAGAGTCATACTGACCAAATGTTGGCGAATACGGTAGCACCTTCAGGGATCGTATATCCCATATATTGATCAATTTGTGTTACTCGGTGAGGGGACCAGAAAAAGAAGGGATATTATTATAGTGCTGAAATTTTCAGAAGACGAACCCGCACATACCTAATGGTACAACTGGTGCCCAGTGCATAATTTCTTTGAGAAGGGCCTGTACGTAAATCAGCTGCTTTCTGTCCTTGATATGGGGCAGCCTATCCTGGCCCATGACTTGATCAAGTTCATCTTGAGCACGCTTTTGTACTTCAGGATAAAGGGTCATGACCAGGAAGAAACTCGTCGTAGCTGACACCGTCTAATGGAAATGCGAGTAAGCGGAATCATTCACGGGAATCAGCAAGATTCTCTACTCACTGTATCAGCACCGCCTGCGTACAAAGCGACAGCTGTCCATAGTACAATATCGTCTCCTTCTTCAGAGAGGTTCTCTTGCAATTGCATGGACGTGAACGGTGGGATATAATTCCCAGACGCCTGTATTCAGGATGAACAACGCGACGGAACCATATATAAACGTCATCCTACCATCTGCTCCTTGACCCATGCATGTGGGAAACGGTCGATTGGGGTCAATTTTTCTCTGTATTTTTCGGCTTTGATATGGAAGCCCCCGCCAGGAAACCAACTTGGGATGAACCGTACTTCAGAATGCCATGAGTGGGTTAAATCAAAAGTGGAAGAAGTACGCACTCCAAGTCGGAAAGGTATCAACGAGCCATTTTCCAGGTGCGATCAATTCCTCTTGTACTGCGATCGACTCTTTCATCAGAGTCACGAGATAGTCGTTTTCGTCTTTGACCTGCCATCCATAAGCCAATTTCAGGATGTTTGAACCAGCATTTCTATGGACCTTCGTAAGTTTGAGACCGGGATATTCTGCTGGTGAGATAACGCACCTTCTAGCATGGTCAATGAACTTTTCTGGCTCGCATCTCAATAAGTCCAGTAGCACAACCGAATATCGTTCCTGCAGCTCCTGATACCTCTCCTGCATATCGGGCTTGTACAAAGCGGATTTCAAGAGCGTCTGATACTTGCGAAACCACGGGTGAGCCGAAGAGATGTTGAAAACGGCCAACTTACGCCTGACGAGTTCTTTATACATCCAAACGACCGGCCGATCGGAATATATGTTCGACCTGCTTTCGGATAAGCCTATCACGGATTTGGAGGAGTTCAGAACGATGATTCGGCGCGTGAAAACGCGAACATGGAGAACGGGTCCTAGAAAGATAAGAAACGGGTCCTTGGATGAAGAAGAGGACAGGATAGTAGAGAACGCACCATATTTCTCTGGCCACTTCATATTGACTTCATATACCCGACCCATGCGGGTCGAATTCGCTGAAGCTGATGAAGATTTCCAGATATCAATTTCGTGGGTGGACCTGGAGGAAAAGGAGGGAAATTCGTTTGTCTTGACCAATTTAGAAATACGAAGAGAATCAGAAGAAAGGATAAGGCGATTGCGGCAGGACTAGAGAGCGACATGCTAGTTCTTCCTCAGTCGTTCCTGTTAGTGAATGGGCTACTCTGAGCAGTGTCATCTTCCGGAGAGGCCCGAGAGGTGCTTGAGAAACGAGAAAGTGCATTGTGCATTGCAATCGAAAACCGATTTGCTCGCCCACGATTTGACCAACGCGTCGTCGTGCAGTTCAAACTCCGCCATCGCTGTCTAGCTTCTCCAGCGCTATCTCATTGCCGACTACGACCGAATGCCCGATACACAATATCTTGAACAGGAATCTGACTGGAGGACTTTTAGGACAGCTGCACCTAGTGAGTCTCCTACCTTTGTCCCGCGGCTGCAGCACGGCGGTGATCTTCAAAAGCCAAGGACAGCACATCATACCGGGACTTTCATGTATATGACACAGAACGGACTCGTACACTATACAGCAGATGAATGAGTGGTTTGCCCAGCGTTCCGTTTCCTG
Organism: Marasmius oreades; assembly: GCF_018924745.1. Taxonomy (NCBI): domain Eukaryota; kingdom Fungi; phylum Basidiomycota; class Agaricomycetes; order Agaricales; family Marasmiaceae; genus Marasmius; species Marasmius oreades. The sequence continues at coordinate 2,971,880 of NC_057327.1, read as the reverse complement.
TGGTACGATTACTCGTGTTCGTGGCATTCCCCAAGTTTCTAAATCGCGCACAACGTTCACTATTGGTCGATGCTCTGCTGGAACTATTCTTATCGATGAAGCTTGGGTACGGGCACAGTCAATTCGCTAGCAGAAAGTGCGCATCTCAATCTCAATGCCATGATGCATGGAAGCCCATCTTGCATGTTTTCCACATGGTGGCTATCCCCGAATGTTTTGCGCTAGCACTAAAAGTGTAGCACGATGGAATGAATGCTCTATATTCCAGTCAACGACCTGAACACTCAAGGGATCATTGTTGGTCAAGTTCCTTGAATCCGATTGTATACATGAAACAGTCTGATGGTCGAGAATCTCACTAGAAACGAAAGGGTCATGGATGATGTACTTGTGCTATAAATAAGGCGTTATATATACTGAAGAAGATCGATTGACACCGACCACGCGCCTTCCCCAACCAGCTTAGTATGTCACTATTTTCTGGCAGCCCTAAGCCAGGCCACAGCCCATATCCTTCACGTCCTGGAACTCCCCTTGGCAGACTTAAAGATGTGGTGCGTAGTATTCTAACCAGCACTACTGTTTCCCCCTCCAATGCACTTCCACCTCCCCCACGTACAATCTTTCTCTAACGCTGTGGGCCAGGTGCGCGATGTCATCAAGCAGTATAGGCACGAGAAGGAGTCTGAAGCCCATGTCGTGAGTTCCAAGTATTTGCGATCCTTGGTCGTTGCTTCTCACCATGACGCGGGGTCGCTATCGCTAGATTTTCCGTCAATCTGCTGGCCATCAACCCAAAGGTCTTATTCCTCAAATCGTCAACCCAGTCCGTCCCGTATTATTGTCTACTCTGTGAATTCTTATCGCGATGTGTGTAGGACGAAGAAACTGTCCCAGGTATTGAACATCCAGGAAGCACTGGGGTAAATTTTCATCGTCATTCAGTGATCATCTCAAACGATCTATCTCAACTCGCAAACAGGTCATCTATTGTAGCGAACGTGCTATTGCGAACGGTTTCAGCTACACCGAATCTCATTCGTGGGCGAATTTGGGTCAAGGAGCACCTGAAGTAGGACCGATCCCAGATGCACCACCACGACCGAGTTATGTCAACGTGCCTACGGATTCATTGGAGTATGCTCCCACTACTGGTGTCAAAGGTGTGTTGCCGCTGCTTTCATTTCTTGACCCTTTTCCCCCCCTCTAGTTTCCTATTCTTGTTCATGATTCATCACACGAAACGACGTCCCGTCCGATGATCTTTTCCCCTACATCATGATTCTGATTGCCACATTATGCCACTCATTTTCTGTGATTTCTGTTCCATCACTTGATTGACGCCCCACGTTCCTTCATAGCCCTGCGCGAAGCCGTGGCCAAACTCTACAACCACACATACCGCAAAGGCAAAGCAAGTCAGTACACGTATGAGAACGTTTGTATCGTTCCTGGTGGTCGATCTGGTTTGTCTAGAATTGCTGCTGTCATTGGAGATGTCTACACGGTAAGTGGTATTCGTGTGCTTGTCCCTCCAGAGGACTGACCGCGTAGCGCGTATAGAGCTTCCAAGTGCCTGACTATACCGCGTACGATCAAATGTTGAGCGCGTTCAGGAGATTGGTCCCGGTGCCCACTGCGTAAGTAGTAGTTTGTTCTTTCAGAGATCCATGGCTGATTTGGCTGTTCATGTCCGTAGCCTTCAACAAGAGGTATTCATTCTCCTCGGTTCTCGATGATCGGCGCTGACAGTAACTCTCGTCGAAAACAGAAAAAGTATCGTCTTGACCTCGAACAAGTCAGGGTAAGCTTATCCTTTGAATGCCTTCTCTAAATCCTCGATTACTTACTGCTTTGGCTCTAGAGAGATGTTATGACACAAGGCTTGGCTGTCATCCTTTGCTCGAACCCTCGTAACCCTACTGGACAAGTCATGAAGGGAAACGACTTGAGAGAGCTTGTACACCTCACGAGGGAGGGTACTACAGTCATATTGGACGAGGCACGTCACACTGCGGTTATCCTTTTCCAGCACTGATCTAAGATATCATCTTTTTCAGTTCTATTCGTGGTACATCTACCCTGAAAATGAGAAAGATTTCGGGAAGTCAATCTCCTCGGCTGAATACATTGATGATGTCAATGAGGATGCGGTCGTGATTGTGGACGGACTGACAAAGGTCTGTAGTTGAACCTCAAAGCTACCGCGTCCATTATGCCTGAACTTATCCTTACGATTTAGAACTGGCGCCTTCCAGGTTGGCGTGTCTGTTGGGTTGTTGGACCAAAGAACCTCATCTCTGCACTCTCTCAATCCGGATCCTTCCTTGACGGCGGTGCAAACCACCCTCTGCAGCTAGCCGCCATCCCTCTCCTAGATCCTGCTCGTGTGCAAGAAGAAAAGGTCAGTGTCTCCTACCCTTGAAGTCTCCGGTGCTCAATGAAATGTATAAAATCCCAGATTGCCCTTCAAAGGCACTTCAAATCCAAACGTGACCATGTTCTCCGCCGTCTTCACGACCTCGGATTGGACGTAGATATTCCCCCTACCTCTACGTTCTACATCTGGTTGAACCTCGAAAAACTTCCTGCACCACTCAACAACGGACTAACGTTCTTCGAGGAACTGCTCAAAGAACAAACGATCGTGATTCCCGGGATTTTCTTCGACATCAACCCGAGTCATAGGAGGAATTTATTCAACTCTCCTTGCCATCATTTTGTTCGTTTGTCGTTTGGACCACCGAAAGAGGATTTGGATAAAGGTTTGGATGCGATCGGGAGGGTGTTGAAGAAGGCGAAGAAGGAAGGAATGAAGGCGTTTGGGCATAATTATAAGAAGAGCTTGGATGGGACGGAGAGTCCGGTTGAGGAAAGGCTTCGAGGACATGTCGATGCTACGCCTGCGGAGACCGTCTAGATTTGGGACAAATCGTGCTCAAAGAAATGGTAGACAAAGAACGGTTTCTCGATCTTGAAATTTAGAAAGTGTAATGTTCAATATTGGTAGACATGGAACGTATCAAGGATTTGCATCACCTTCACTCGAATCTTTATCTTATCTGATCACAATAAGGTTATGAAGTCTAGATGTCGTACTCCACCTCAATCTAGCCCACCTATTCTCATTTCGTCTCCTCTCGTTCGCGCGCATGTGCGTTGTAAGGTTGTTTCACATGAACTTAGCGATGGAAATCTTCGAATGTTAAGCAACTGCTACTATTACGCTCTGAGGGAGTCAACGCTTTTGTTTGGGTCATTCCTTTCTTCGCATTTCCCAATGATGGCCTCGAATTGAGAGACAATGGTCCGAGATTCTGGATGAAATCGAGAAGGTGAGTTCCACAAACTTTCGTCTCCTTCCTTCGCTAAGCTTTGGTCTTTAGATTCATTCAAAACTCTCCGACACGTTCGCATCCGGAAAGCTGAGACCCATTCAAGTTTACCGCATGCACCAGCGTTTACAGCTTTGCATAGCTTATTGAGGATAACGAAGGATTGGTTGCGGAAGCTTTTGCAGCCAGTGACCTTTTGACGTCCGACCTGCGCATTCTCAGTTCTATCTCTTGACTTCAACCCGAGGTGTACAAGCTCTTTCAAAGTCGTTTCCTTTTATGACTTGTCCAGTAGGGTTACAAGGGTTCGAGGGGAGTATGACAGCTAAGTCTTGTGTCATAACGTCTCTCCAATGGAGCTAAAGTAGTAAGCAATCGAGGATTGGAAAAGGCATTCAAAGGATAAGCTTACCATGACAAGTTGTTCATGTCAAGACAATACTTTTCTGTTATCAACGGGAGTACTTTCAGACGATAAACGGTTGCACTGACCCTACTTAAAAGTACTGAGCAAGTGGCGGAGGATAGTTTGGACCGACTTCAACCTAGAGCGAAATCACGTACGAGTGTAAAGACCAATCCCATTTCTTCTCCAATGATCTCAGTCGCGTAACGAGTATCTCATTAGGCTCTTCTGTAAAAGTAAAGTTTCACACCTTAGAGTCAATATCTGCATTTTTCGCCTGTTGCAGAACTGCCCATACCTGCTTGACATTCGCTGGGGGCTTGACAATTTTCGTTGATCGCTGATCATTGTTTCAATTCTAAAATTTCAAACGTTGCAAATCATGTAATTCAAACTCCGCCAGGTCGAATTGAACAGCCGTGCCGTGACTTGTTGGGAAAACATTACCGCCAGCTTCGACCTCCCCCGCGAACCATTCAACCAAGTAATAATGCGTAAAACGATCCGAAACCTCGAGCAATACGTGTTCGAGAGTACCTACCTCGGCAGTTACTATCAATAACAGTAACCGGCGTGGCTGGTGTGTTTGTCCTCCTTGTATCGTTGATATGGGACTGATCAAAAACAAACTAGCACGTCCTCTACGTGCTCTGCACGATACTGCGTACAATCGGGCGTGCTGGTGCCGGCCGAGAGTCGTAGGGATAAGGGAGGCGCTCTGCACCGCTTGTCGACAAGACAGATCAGCTGGCGGAGAAAATCTATCCTTCCGTTACGACCAATTTGTGCTGGCCCGGATTGAAAGACCACATAGGGATAGCCAAAACTCGGTTGATCTAATCAGCGCAGAGGAAACTGTGAGCACGCAGTCAATCATCATTCCAAAGGTCAATGATCTGGAATGTACAGGCAATAACGTCAATGTACAGGTGCCCAAGGTATTGTAAGATTTTCACGCTGACCATCTGAATCACTGTTGCGTGAGTCTCGATAGACTCACGTCCTTCAACTCTTAGGTTCCCACGGCGACGACGACGACGACGACGACAAACCAATATTCAAATTCTGTGACTAGGCAACGTGGAAAGACAATAAAAGCATCGACAGCGCATTTGATATCACGAGGCCGACATTTCGGGCGAGAGAAATTGTTGATAAAGTCGTGAACCGCGCTCCCCGAGCTTTCCCATTCTTTTCCCGCGAAAGGGGATCAACAGTACTTGGTTGGTTTACAAGCCTATCAGAGATCTACCCTTTGCTCTGGGTCCTTTTCTCCTTTCTAGGCTGGTCGATTAGGACATTTCCCCTCCAGCATGACATTGGACAATAAGACACCTCATTCCATTAAAAGGCTCGAGATAAAGCCTCCCATCTCATCCAAACGCTGCCGTGAAGCTGGCAAACCCTCCCTTCCCAATTACATGGGCGTCGCTCACATTGATCAAGCAGCATCATCTACGACCTCGTCGTCGTTTTCCTTGGTGCCCAAACCATTTCCTCCGCCTTCACTGGCTGGAATTCCTCTTCAATACGTCCTGGACCAGCTCCATCTTTTGGCTCCCCATTACTGGGATAAACCAACGACAGCGGATTGTACGCTAGGTGCGCTTTCTTTTTTGTTCGCTGTTTTGGTGCACATCTTGATCTATGATCTAATTGATATTTGTACTCAGTCATACCAGTGCCTTATCCCCGGAAGGAAGCACATTCATTGCCATTCTCCTCGCGTCCCTCCTATGACCCTTCTGGTTTGGGCCGTAGAGTCACCGAGCCATCTTTAAACTTCATACCTCGGCTGTATTTGAAGGTCAGTATGATCCATCCGGAAACGATTCTGCTCTGGATATTGAAATTTTCGCAGTTACACACCGATTATCTCTCCGCCCATTCAAGTTTTCTACGCGGCCTATTCAGTGGGGCATCCCCATTCGACCTCAGCACCACAGCATTATCACTGAATTCGCCTCTCAGAACATCGTCAGGTCGTTTTATCATCCCTGCCGACCGTCTACCTCATTTGCTTCCCGCCTCAACTCCGGAACATCCGGTTCTGTTCTTGCCTGTCCCCGATCCCACCTCCATAGACCATCTCATTCACTGGATGTACTTTGGAGAAACATCTTTTATTGAGAGAGATCTTTGCCGAGGCACGATTGAATGGGAAGGTATAGCTAGGAACGTTGAGTATCTTGGTCTGTCGTCGGAAATCAAGGTCTTTCTCGGGAGATGGTACGGCCGCTGGCTCCACCCTGAACGGCGAGCGGTCTCAAACTCGCCGACGTGTGTGGGAGATGAAGACGAGGACAGTTGTTCGTCAGATACTCTGTACAGCGAAGACGATCTAAATGACGATTATGACAATGTCGACGACGACGTATTCTATGACTCTGCGTCTGATACGGAGAATATGGATACGGACCTTGATTGTGAGGCGGAAAAGGAGCCACCGAGGGGAAGATCGTCCTGGAATCATCGATGGCCACCCTCTTGGAACTTTCCTTTTGCCACCAATGAAACCGCGAATCACGGTTTCGCAATACATCCCCCTGCTATCTCTCCTCTAGATACAACTGTTGCCGCCTGCTGACGACATTTTCCCCGTTCTTGTTTTGTCACATCTATCATTATTCGATTTCATCCTTCACCTCTTCTCTTTGCCTGTGCCGCTTCATAGGCATAGCGACGCGCAATCATTCGTTCATCGTTTTCCTCGCCTCGTTAATTTATACTTATTCGCTCTTCCACGGGACATAGACTATCCTCTGCGATCTAATCCTTCGAGCACTAGCAAACTCTATCACTTGTCTCGCTTTCTGTAAGTTGTTGTATCCAACAGACCAACGATCATTGTAATATCACTCGATGAATATAACACCAACAATACATCATGACCATTTTTAGTGGAAACCGCCGATTAGAAACGAGTTGCAACGTCGGTCTTCTTGAGCTGATATAGGTGTACATCTCCCTATTGTAATTTTATTGTTGTCTTTTTTTCCTTCGCTGGTAACTGATCTTGATGAGCTCCTCATTGCCACCTCAAGGTTCTTTCTTTATTGTCTTTTTCTTTTGACACAAAAAAAAATCGCCTTTTCATTCTTTTTGTTTTAATTGTACTTTACTCGTTTGCATGCGACCTGCATGCCGCTGCTTCCCAGACCTGAAAGGGGTGAAAAAATAGAAAGGAGCCACTGCCTCAAGTAAGCTGTGGGTGAGGGGATGGACGGTTCAACGTAATTAAATTTTGGCCTTTCATGTTTCTCGTTTGGGATACAGGATGGACGTATGGGTCAAGTTGTGCATAATTGGAGTATATCATGAGACGCGGCAAATGCAAAATGCAAAGACGATCCGGAACGAGTCTGAGGGGTTTTTCGGTCGCCTCGTCCCCCCGCTCAGTCATGTAGTAAAGGCAGTAGCTACTACAGTAGTCTTTCAGCTATCCAAAGAGGTATTGGGTGACCCAGACCCGCCATCCAGCGACGGTGGAAAGAGACTTGGGATGACGCTAGGGTGTTCAATTCAGTGACATAGAGTCAACTTCTTCAAGCTATACCATAGTCTCCGACTCGCGGTAGCTACTAAGCACAGGATTCAGCAGATGAATGGGGGCAGGATTCCAAAAAGATAGAACAATGGATTCGTCTCTTCATTGTCGAGCCGAAAAGGAATAAATCTGCCAACTTCCACACAGCGGAATACTAGAGAAGATAGCGGATGCTTGGCATATTCACTGTTCATGATGGGACCGTGCCGCTGACGATTAGACTATACCATGACGATGCACGGGTTTACTGTAAGGAAATATTCGATGCATATGTACACCAAAGCTGTAGATTGATGGATCATGGGTGTTTGCCATTTGGGGCGCTTCGGCGAATGGTCAAGGTGAGAACGATTCGATGGACGGATAAACGTAGCTGCCTGGCCCCTCCATTCCTTGCGAGATCCGTGTACGGAGAATGGACTGTAGACCGCATCCTGGCCGCATCCGGGGAAGTCCTGAATTTGAAGAACTCAAAGGTCCGAGATAAGCTCTAGACCTAGCAAAAACGAGTCAACGACTGTCCGGATCGACGAGCAGGCGCCTTTTGGCACGCCTGGAAGCTTGCAAGTGACATGAAACCCGGTTGGTAAGTAGCAGAGGCAGAGGTCCCTGTGACTGTCACAAACGGTGAGCATGACGACGCAAAACAGGAGGGGGGCATATTGGGTAGCATGTCCGATCCGTTGACCCCCAATTTGGGCCATTTTTGGTACATATTTTTGGGTCAATTTGGGCAGATTTTTGGTACATTTGGATTGGGGTGGGAAATTTGGACCATTTTTATGTACCATCACTGATACAGCCTCACACCTACACCACTGATTATTTTACAGATTTTTTGGGTATACAACATAGTAGAAAAAATTAAAACGGTCCGGTACTTACCCTCAGCCAGGACAACACTAGCAACCCATTATTATGTACATCCGGATCGGACCTGGCTACCGACGAGGCCACTTACGCACACCAGGGATCGTAGGTGGTGCTCAATTTGGGTGATTTTATGTACATTAGGATCGGAGTGTCGGCCAAAATGAGACCCCTTTTTGGTACATCCCGGATAGGACAATCCAGGGTATATGCCCCCCTCCTCGCAAAACTCGTGCCCCCTTCAACTCTTTCATCTCGAAGAAAATCATGTAGCAGATCAAGGAAACTGGATGCGCTCAAAAATCTCGATTAGAAACTCGTGAGGCTACGAGATTTTCGGTTAATATCTCGGATGAGAGGAAGCCTGGCTCCAAACCCAAATTTCTGACAACGCCTAGTTTGTGGTCCTCTGTTCGTCCGCAGTTCCCTGATCAAGGAGAAACTCGTCATGTACGCTATGGCAATCTAATAACGGGGCGTGTAGGAACAGTCGCGATGAAAACTCAATTTACTCAGGCGGACGCCGTATTGATTCCGGCGAGTGAGATGTCTGCGTTATGTACATGCCTTCCATCACTTCTCTTACTTTCTGAAGTACTCGTAGAACCAATAAAAGCGGAAGCTGATCAGGACTCCCACCACGGTCGGCGGCTCTTCAGACCTGTTCTATCAAGCTGAGCGTGTACTATGGGTTTCATTAATTGTGGAGTATATCAGATCACACCAGCTCTCGTCAAGGCTTCGTTTGCTTGAGCAGCTATATGATGGAGACATTCTGATTGACAGTATGCGACGCGGTTTCGAAGTACTGTATATAAAACTATGAAAATTGATCATAGCGTGTTTGCCCGTTGTTAAGATTCAGGTTCTGATGCCGGAAATCAACAATCGTCTATCATGACATTCGAGGTCTTGATTTATTTATTGTCCACCTAGTGAGACGAAGAATATCGTACTCTCTTTATTGTTCGTATGTAATCCAAGAACTCCAAGAAACACACTCCCATCGCTTCAACGCATGCTCATGACCCCAAGTCTGCTAGCAACCGCGCTGACAGCACTAACGTCCCAAATGACCAAACTGCCATCCACACCGGTCGTACTAATCCTCTCAATCTGACCCTTTACGCCATCATGAGCTCTAATACTCGTGATGGTATTATGATGCACCGTGTTCAATTTGGTATCCGTCGAAGCACTTCCGCCTGCAGCTGAACCCCCCAATCCACGACTATCAGCAGCTTGGAATGCAGCGAAGGCACCAGAACGAGCCGCCAAGCCACTGCGCCGAGCAGGGCCAGCGCCACCTAATGTAGATTGATCATCGAGAGTACCGGTTTCCTGCCATCCAGCTTCGGAACCATGGAATACATAAGGTTGGCAGTCATGTCCAGCTGCGACAATCGTATCTTCGGTGGTCCATAGCAGGGACACGAGAGGTAAAGATGGCATGCGGATATTGTGCACGACATTGCTACCAGGATAGACGACATTCAGGGAGCTGTCGTGACCTTCGTGCATGTGGTGAGTACGATTTGAAGGCGCTACACGCTCAAAACACTCACTGGTGAAAGCAAGTAGATCGCCTGTGGGTGAAAATGCTACACCATGGACCCAACCACCCGCAGGGCTACGGTATTCTCCACAGATGGTGTTAAAGGGCAGTTTGGAACCCCAAACGGTAGCGACAGGTCTGAGTGTTTCGGATGTCAGCGTTTATCAGGTGTAAGCAGGATAGACGCACTTGGAGTCTACTTCCTTGATGTACGCGGAAAAGACGCGTGCCTGCGAGTCCGCACTCCCAGCAGCCAACAGGACGTTGTTGGGATGCCAATCGACACATAGAACTGTGGACCTGATAGGCTTCTTCAACAGTTTGGATACCCACCAGTTGTTCTCTGGGTCGAAGGAGCAGACAGCGATCGCCCTGAGGAGTCAGAATTAGGCACTCTTCTCACGAGATTGTTTAAAAAAACTCACCTGGCACCACTAGCAACCGCGAACTTGTCCTCGTTGGGGCTCCATCGGACATGCGTAGCAGCCCTATTGATCCTCAACAACACCAATGTCGGCTTCCAAACAACCTTGCCAGTTTTTGGATCAGGAGTTTGTTGCCAAACATAAGCGTTCCTATCTTGAGAGGCGGTGACGATCCTGTTGGAATTCGGTGCCCAATCGATGGATGTGATTAATTTATCGTGCTGAGAAGAGTTGAGAATATAAGTGAGATCAATACGACGACCACCCTCACCTCGGAAAGAGTCTCGATCGTCGTCCATTCTTGATCTTCACGGATTAAGATCTGGGCATCATTGGAGTTCAAGCTGACCGCAAGGGCTGTCGGAGGACATATTCAGCATGAACGAAAACACGCGAAATAATGGAATTCCCTTACTGGATCGATCCGCATTGAAAGCGTGCGCAGTTATGGGAGCTCGGGCAATACGATACACTTCTGGAGCCATTCTATGTTCAGATTATTATCGCTTGCAGTAGGACTGGCAGTCTACTACTGCACTGGTCGTTGTGAGACTGAGAGAAAGAGCGACGTTGCATAGCCACATTGATTCTGTCAACACTCCCCTATAATTAAGTATATCCGATGTCTGGATATCCCACTACATCGACGGGCGCAACTGTTCCATTAACCTCACAGGTTGGAGGTCATGCTGGTGTACAGACAACCGAAGATGGATCCTTGATCATCAAGCCCGCCCTCACCTTAGAACACGAATTTTACCAATCGCTCACGTCCAAGGACTCGTTCCAAGCCCTGAGACCTTACGTGCCTAAATTCTATGGGACACTCAAACTTGAGGGTCAAGTCGATGAATCAGAAGGAAGTTTCAAAGAAATAGAAGGCACAAACAAAGATACGTTCCTCTCAAACCACCAAGATGTGACCTCCGATATTGACTTCGATAATTTACAGTCTCTCGTGCTCGAAAATCTCTCCCATTCGTTTGACAAGCCGAACATTTTAGATATCAAGCTCGGAACCGTGCTTTACGATGAAAGTGCTTCACCCGAGAAAGTGGAAAGAATGTTAAAGACAGCTCGAGAAACTACTTCGCTTGAAACTGGTGTACGATTGACTGGATTCCAGGTGAGACAACTTTACTGACCGTTCGTGGCTGGGTTGATCTTCGTTGGGAGGCAGGTTTATGATATTCAAACTGGGCTGGCTGTCAACACCCCCAAGTCTTACGGGAAGTCGATCAAACCGTCTGATCTCGCCGATGGTATTGCCCGGTTTTTTCCAGTACCTTCAGAGTCCACTTCGATGGGACTTTCTCCACAATTCTTGCTTCCGATCTTAGAGGGTGTTCGGAAGAATGTTGCAGAAATCCGGGAAGCTCTTGCGGGAATGGAGATGCGAATGGTTGGTGGTAGCTTGCTGGTCATATATGAAGCAGACCCAAAGAAGGTGGAAGAAGGTATTGAATGGATGAAAAAATTGGAAGGAGAAGAAGCTCTTGAGGACGAGGAAGATGAAGACGATGAGGAAGAGAAGAGTAAACCACGTCCACCATATCTGGTGAAGTTAATTGACTTTGCTCACGCACGGTTCAGACCCGGAGAAGGGCCAGATGAAGGTGTACTGAAAGGGATCGACACGGTTTTGCAACTACTGGAGGGGCGTATTGAACAAGTCAAAAAGCAAGGAACGTAAATATCTTTGCCTCCAAGTTTTTTTGTTTCTGTCATTGCTCGGATACCCGACTCGCCTGATTTGACGCATCCTTTTGCTGAACTCTCGGAGTCCTTCTCAACAATTTGACCGCAATTCTCGTTGACCTTCCCCCAAGGCAACCATGCCGAGAGCTCAGTTCAGTTATTGTTGTAGTGTTCACTTTTAAATTTATTACCGTCGACGAGAATAGAATCTAGATTGTTCATCTGCCCTGCTAGGGCTAGATAGAGGCTAACGGCTTCGAATTCCGTGTCATAATAGCCAAAGTCAGGAGTACTCGTTTCTCTCCTTTATTTCTCAGTTCCTTCAGCCACAAGACAAGCTCAATGGAAGATCGCGGCTGCAATTCTTGAACCTTGAATTTGAACCGTCATGTCGACAGCCCAGGCAGGCGCTAGCCAAAAACCTTCTCCCCTTTCACAAACATACGAGTTCACGAAACGGAAACGCTGGGCTGATTTACTGGTAACTGAACTTGCGGATGCCAACATATTCATCCTGAGTTCGAATTTTCGAATTTTGTATTGCGGGGCTGCCGTAAAGGAGCTGTTGGGATGGGGGGAAGCACAGCTCGTAGATCATGATTTTGGAGACATTGTGGGCGGTGGGTAGCCCCACATACATGATTGTTCGTTCCTTAATTAACCATCATCTTCCACCGTAGCCGACGACCAAAACCATTTTCGAGCATGTTTCGAAGAAAGCATAGCAAGAGGAACAGAGCTAATCTCCTACATCCGGTTGAGATGTAATGCCCCATCAACATCGTTCCCGTATTCGCCAGTGAAGGAGATTTTATTCGAAATCAAAGGTTACCCGCGTTACGCGAAGCAGGACAGCTTTGGCAATGTCGATCAGTTCTTCTTCGCCCTCGCCAAGCCATATTTGAGCCGTAACACGACCATGTCTGTGTCCCGTTGCGTCGTCCGATTCCCTTTTGCTGACGGATAGTCCTGATTGTATAGGCTGAACACTGTATTGGAGCTTCAATTGGAAAACGAGTATTTGCAAAAACGGCTTCGAACGCTGAAAACCAAGATACAAAATGGCTTACCCAACTCACAGCATTCCTCTGCTCTTTCGGGCGCAGGCCAGCACACGTCTATGAATGGTTCGAATCATTATTATCCCTCCCATGACACCGAAGGCATGTATGATGCGAATAAAACCTCCGCGGGAGGAGGTTCCTTTGATTTGACCGGTTCAAGCTCCACGAACGTGATTCTTGACGGTACTAACGAGGAGCCTGAAGATGGGTCAAAAAAGAAAAAGGTATTTTCTCTCTCGTCAATTCCTATAATCCATTGAAATTCTCCGTTTTTCAGATCAAAAAATCCCACGCGCCAGAGCAACATGTATGTGTCACTTGTGGCCGCACAGATTCGCCTGAATGGAGGAAGGCTCGTTTCCGTTGTTCTACTTTTGGCTGAGTACACGCTGATTGTTATGATAGGGCCCTCTTGGTCCAAAAACGTTATGCAACGCTTGTGGCCTTCGATGGGCTAAACAAATGCGCAAAACGGATGATTCCCCGACTGGAGATACGACTGTCAACTGAGCGAGGTGCTAGAATCGTCCTGCTATCGCTATGGTGTGAGCTGTCTGTGCAATTCTTCTATCTGGCTACTGATGTGTTAAAGCTGAGTTGACATACGAGGTTGTGTTTGAATATGATTCACGTATCGGTCGGTTATCTGTTTACTCTACTCTACTTGTACAACTAGTGTACAGTACATTCTACTTCTCTATTGGATTGTTCATAATAGGTGGGCGGTATTACCGACTTTTTTTTTTTTTTGAGGTTGCAGCCGACCTTCTTCTGGTGTGTCTACTCGAAAGAGAAAAACAGTAGTACTAGTGTGAGTACACTGGCTGTAGTCATTCCCTGATCATAAGAGTAAATTTTCTGCTTGTCAGCTTCCGAGCCAGTAACCGCGTGTGGGAAATCTACAATCTTATCAGCTACCGTCAACATCACCAATACTACAGCCAAAAAAAGCAAGCAGGATGAACTACGACTTGAATACGTATATAGCCATAACCCTCGCTCCAGGCTCTTCGTTCTCTCGGTCCCCAGTCTCACTGACATCTGTACACCCTGCATTGGCTCATATGGGCCAAGTCGGCGAGCTGATCGACGTACAGCTTGTCAGCGTCCCAAAATCGCAATGGAACACTGTTGGAGATGATATTCTGGCTTCGTTACGGTCTCGGTCTTCAGAAGGTGTTGTCAGTGTGGAGATTCAGCAGCCCAGGCAGCGAGTCAAACGAGGTGGAGACGAACTGTGAAATGGGGTCAATTACGATATGATGTAAGTCCAGAACTCGCCAGTGTGAAAATCCATCGTATTGATTTAAGCACTTGAAGGAATTCTGATTCTTTCTCAATTGGAGCACAGTATGCGACGAATTAAATATTGAGGATCGACAGTCCGAAAGACCCCAACTCGTGTACTTTCTAACAGCCATCCAGAGTCTATCACTGGAGGGTCCACATCTATTTTGACCAAAAAAGGCACAAAAGGCAATTCGCCGTTGACGTTAAACTCAACCCACTACCTCCACCACCACTCTACAGTGTTCCGTGAAAATTACGGCTCAAAGCTTCTGCACTATAGAAAGTTGACTGTAATGCCGCCCGACGACTTCCTGACGATTTGGGCTTAGCGCGGGCAGCCCAATTTTATCCAAACTTTCGAAGGCCTTCTGAGTCTCTCCAACGTCAGATCGGAGAACTGGGGTGATACTTTGAAAAAGAACATTTCCGTCATGGTACCAAATAGGACCGAGTTGACGAAAGAAAACTTGGGCCAGCCAAAAAAGAACCTATGATCACTGGAGGTACTTAATTTCGAGTTTTAGCTCGACCCATTCAGCAGCTCCAGCTTCCCATACGCATCTATTACATGGTCTCTAGAGGTGGAGGTGAGTGGAAAAGCTAGCACTTTAGTTTTGGGGTAGCGTACTATTCTTTTCTGATGTTGTGGTATTTCCGACGCCACATCGAATGTTCTGATCGTTATCGTTTTCTCCAACGTTGCTGAGCTGCCTAATCTACTCATATCAAGGAGATCGCTCTCAGCGGTTTATTCCAAGGTGTGCACTTTAACTTTGAGCTAGTAATTATTCTTTCCTACTGACCTATGACTACTGTAGTAAACACCGGCAACCACGGTATTTCCAGCACCACCTCCAGTCTCTTGATCGTTATCGTTTTCTCGAACATTGCTGAGCCGCCTAACCTACCTCATATCGAGGAGATCGCTTTCAGCGGTTTACTCAAAGATTTTTAATTCCGAGTTCTGGATTATGAACGCTTCTGAGTGACATAAGTTGGTGGGGCTTTGCATCTAGATGGTTGGAGAATATGACGTAGAGTTCATAACGATCTGGTGGTGTCAAGGTCATGCGGGGTTCTGGAGACGGTGACCAGTTCTCATTGCTCCTGGTACTGTCAAATGTCTTATTATTATCTCTAGCACCTTGCAAAGTTGGCGACGTTTTTAGATATATATAGTATGAGGAGGTTCATTTCCATCTCCTCTCAGTGGTTACATCTACTACTATCTCTAACTAGTACGGCACGTACAGGCTTCTACTTGCTAGACCGTCCTATTCTGACTGATTACCTGCAGCTCGCAATATGTCTTCGTCTATCATTCATCATCGAGTCGGCAGTTGGCTCCCCAAAGACCACCAAGTGCTCCATTCATGGCTTAACAAGAAGCTGGCCAAAGCTGAACAGTACGAGGAGCATCAATGGCAACCTGTCATTAAGGAATTCAAACAGCTCATCGAAAATAACGCCGACCTATACATGGATTTCCATGCAATGTTTGAGCAGGTGCCAACGAAACCGCCTTACAACAACGATCCTACAGGAAAACCACAGGTACCATCTCGGTAACAACAAAGTAAACTGGAACTCATGGGTTTTTACAGGTCCGCAACTATATGGCGATGCTGAGCTTGTTTAACCTCATCATCGGCGAAGCTCCCGATTTTGAACAAAATAATCTCGTCGGCTTTCCTATCAACGCCATTCTCGATTGGCCGATGGGTACTCCAGCAGGTTTAGCTGCATTCATGAAACCGGAAGTCAATGTGATGTTCAAGAAGATGTTCGATGTTTGGGCGCAGTTCCTCACATCTAACGAGTCTTGCTACGTCCTCAGCACTGCGGATAATGGTTGGTTCGGCGCAGCTGCGCAGGAGGCCTTGCCGGACTTTGACGCAACGTTCGTTTGCGATCCAAGTGCTGAATATCATGGATACACCTCTTGGGATGACTTCTTTACCAGGCTTTTCAGGCCTGGGGTCCGCCCTGTATTTGCACCTGACGACAATCGGATCGTTAACGCCGCTTGTGAGTCGACGGTTTATGCAATTCAACCGGATATCAAGGCGCATGACCGATTCTGGCTCAAAGATGAACCATATTCCCTCTACCATATACTCGACAACGATGAACTTGCTCCTCAGTTCGTTGGGGGCACCATCTTTCAAGCATTTCTCAGTGCGTTTAACTATCACCGCTGGCACAGTCCGGTTAATGGGGAAATCGTGAAGACGGTGAACATTCCGGGTACTTACTATGCGGAGTCTCCTGCAATGGGATTCCCAAACCCAGATCCTTCTGGTCCGAACCTCTCACAGGGGTTCATTACCCAAGTCGCTGCCCGTGCGTTGGTGTTCATTCAATGTGACAATCCGGACATTGGGTTGATGTGTTTCGTTGCTGTTGGTATGGCGGAGGTGTCGACGAATGAGGTTACGGTTCGGGAAGGGCAGAGGGTTAAGAAGGGAGATCAATTGGGGATGTTCCATTTCGGAGGGTCGACACATTGTTTGATCTTCCGTTCTGGAGTGAAGATTGAATTCGATCCGGAACTTTATCAGCCAGAAGCGAAGATCAAACTCAATGCGCCCATTGCGACTGTAGGATGAGTGATACGGGGTATCCAGTTTATCGCCTTCGAGTTTTCTGAACCATGATGTGATGTACTATTAGTGAATGAATATCGATGTGAACGCGAGGTCATCTCGTGAGATTTGTTACAAGAATCCTCGATTTGGCCAATTCTTAAAGCATGTAAACGCGTAGGGTCCAGGTCAAAAGATTCAGCAGCCCGAACAGCGACTCGGAGTCAAATGACGAGACGACTTGTGAAGTATTGCGTATGGTCGCCGCCACTGTGCAGAGCCATCGCATTGATATGATATGACATTGTGCGGCGAACCGAAGGACTCCCATAATCCAGGAGAAAAACACATTTACATCGTTCATGATTATTTAGTGATACAGACAGTCGTTTAGAACGGACCTGGTCGCTTACTGTATAACAAAAAGTAATTAAAGACGAGAACAATGCTCGTGTACATCTGTGAGTTCACATACCTATGAGCTTATAGTGCACCACTAGCCGCAGTGAGTGAGAAATAGCTTTGGCACGTGTGGGAAATCTCTTATCAGCTACGGTCAACACCACCACATAGTCAAAAGCAGGATGAACTACGACTTGAATACGTATATAGCTATAACCCTCGCTCCAGGCTCTTCGTTATCCCGGTCCCCAGTCTCACTGGCATCTGTACACCCTGCATTGGCTCATATGGGTCAAGTCGGCGAGTTGATCGACGTACAGCTTGTCAGCGTCACACTGTTGGAGATGATATTCTGGCTTCGTTACGGTCTCGGTCTTCAGAAGGTGTTGTCAGTGTGGAGATTCAGCAGCCCAGGCAGCGAGTCAAACGAGGTGGAGACGAACTGTGAAATGGGTTCAATTGCGAGGTAAGTAAAGAACTCGCCACTACGAAGAGCCATCGTATTGATTTTATATCTCTTGAAGGAATTCAGATTCTTTCTCAATTGGAGCATAGTGTGCGACGAATCAAATACCAAGGATCGACAGCCCAACTCGTGTACTTTTCTGAGTCTATCAGTGCTGGAGCCTGGGTCTCGAACCAGGGCGCACCGTCCGGATTCAAAATCGAACATGATGATAGCTTCGGTGACGCATTCCACCCGAGGGCTTTGGTTGGAGATTATGACGTAGAGCTCATACTCATATTCTGGCACCTTGCTAAGCTAGTCGTATATATGAGTTTCATTTCCATCCCCTCTTATCTACTACTACCTCTGGTGCGTACAGGCTTCTGCTTGCTGAACCGTCCTGTTCTGATTGATTGCCTGCAGCTCGCAATATGTCTTCGCCTATCGTTCATCATCGAGTCGGTGGTTGGCTCCCCAAAGATCACCAAGTGCTCCGTTCCTGGCTTGACAAGAGGCTGGCCAAATCTGAGCAGCACGAGAAGCATCAATGGCAACCTGTCATTCAGGAATTCCAACAGCTCATCGAAAATAACGCCGACCTATACATGGATTTCCATGCAATGTTTGAGCAGGTGCCGACGAAACCGCCTTACAATGACGATTCTACAGAAAAAGGAAAAACACAGGTATTTTCAGTCGTGACGAAGTGATCAGGTGCTTATCTTTTTTTTTTACAGGTCCGCAACTACATGACGATGCTGAGCGTGTTTAACGTCATTCTCAGCGAAGCTCCCGAGTTTGGACAGGGTAATCTCGTCGCCTCCCCTTTCAGCGCCATTCTCGACTGGTCGATGGGCACTCCAGCAGGTTTAGCTGCATTCATGAAACCGGAAGTCAATGTGATGTTCAAGAAGATGTTCGATGTCTGGGCACGGTTCCTCGCATCTGGCGATTCGCGTTATGTCCTCAGCACTGCGGACCATGGCTGGTTCGGTGCAGCTGCACAGACTGCCTTGCCAGACTTTGTCGCAACGTTCGTTTGCGATCCAAGTGCTGAATATCACGGATTTGCCTCTTGGGATGAATTTTTCACCAGGCGTTTCAGGCCTGGGGTCCGCCCTATATTTGCACCTGACGACAATCGTGTCATTAACTGCGCTTGCGAGTCGACCGTTTTTGCAATCAAAACGGATATCAAGGCGCATGACCGATTCTGGCTCAAAGATGAACCGTATTCCCTCTACCATATACTCGACAATGATGAACTTACTCCTCAGTTCGTTGGGGGCACCGTTTTTCAAGCATTCCTCAGTGCGCTCAATTATCACCGCTGGCACAGTCCGGTTAATGGGGAAATCGTGAAGACGGTGAATGTTCCGGGTACTTACTTTGCGGAGTCTCCTGCAATGGGATTCCCAAACCCAGATCCTTCTGGTCCGACCCGCTCGCAGGGGTTCATTACCCAAGTCGCTGCCCGTGCGTTGGTGTTCATTCAATGTGACAATCCGGACATTGGGTTGATGTGTTTCGTTGCTGTTGGTATGGCGGAGGTGTCGACGAATGAGGTTACGGTTCGGGAGGGGCAGAGGGTTAAGAAGGGAGATCAATTGGGGATGTTCCATTTCGGAGGGTCGACACATTGTTTGATCTTCCGTTCTGGAGTAAAGATTGAATTCGATCCGGAACTTTATCAGCCAGAAGCGAAGATCAAACTCAATGCGCCCATTGCAACTGTAGGATGAGCGATGCCAGTGCTACGGGGATAAGTATCCCAGTATTCAATTTGTCGTCTCCGACTGGAAAAGATGATGAATTTTGTGAAACGTGTATGTACTATTAATGAATGAATATCGATGTGAACGTGAGGTCGTCCCTTTACTCTCTTCAATTTGGCCAATCTTTTCCGGTAATGAAGTAACCTAGTCGGCCAAGTCGGCGAGCGCCACTCCCTCGATGCTCAGCATCCCAGGGAGATGGAGACGCGGTTGTGTCAGAACTGGTTGCCGCCGCTGTGCTGTACAGAGCCATCGTATTGATCTGCTGAGTGGAGGTATTCAAGTACATGATGCGAGTAAGGGATAATTACATTTACAATTGTCCATGATTACTTAGTGATCCTGGTCACTTATTGTACAATCAAGAGTAGTCATGAACGATGGGAACGATGCTTATAGGGAGGTATTTGAACTCACAGGAAGTACATGAGCTTGGGGTGGAGGTCCAGGAGGCTACAAGTAGGATGGTATTGATTCAGCAATCCCAGTGAAACGATAATGTCGAGACTTACGGGTGGGTATTGTTGACTACCGGTGGGAGGAGAGCCCGGTGGCTACAAGCAAGGTATTCAAAATTAAAGCCCGATTAGTCATAGGAGGAAAACACACACCGGAGGATAACGGAATTCTCCGTCCGGAAGTTTGTCACCATACCGTGGTGGAGGCAGATACGGTCCGTCGTGTCCTGGATGAGGTGTGGGTGTGTACCCGGGTGGAGGAGGCCCCGATGGCGGAGGTCCGGTCCATCCGAAGTTGCTGACGTCATAAGGATTGCTAAACCCGCCGGCCACTCCGGGGTGGTGTGTCCGATTCCTCGCAAATTGTGCTAGTCGTCGTCGACGGGCAGAGTACAGCCAACATGAGAGGATGGTTAAGAGTATTACAAGGCCTATCTCGCATTTATCAGACCAGTGTATAGAAATCGAAAGTGGACAAAGCGACAGGCGTACCGATTATGACCCCAGCTATGGTCCTGCTCACACTCCTTTGACGATCTTCATCATCGAAGCCTTGACGTTGTGCACTCGCAAGTGCGACAAAACAAACGATTGTTGTAATTCGAAGGGGTGGCGAAGAGGGCATGATGGGAGAAAGTAGCAGTTGACAAGAGAAAAGCAATCCGCAGCGAGTACCCCACTGTATAACCTCATTCAACACAGCCACACACCAAAATTAATTTGATCACTTGTACTTTTGCGGTTGGGCAAACTGCTTTGACCAGAGGCGAAAATTTCTCGTCTTGACTTTTCTCTCATCGTTCTCATCCTGTCCCTGGTTTTTCAGAAAGATTTTCCGAGGCTTCGGTAGCTTCAGAACAATGGATTGATTGTAAGGATAATTTAAGTGATAATACATGCCAGCAGTTTTTTCGTTTAGCACATTCTGACCAGCAGAATGCCCGTTGACGACGTCACTTGACATCCACTGCTTTCGGCAAGCCGGGTAACTGTAGGGTCCTTTCCTTCAAATGCCTAGGCGGTCGGAGAGCCAAAGGACGTATCCAAAGCTTCAGATACCCATTCTTCGTGGAAGTGACCAGGTGCCTCTGTAGGAATGCCACCGCGGAGAGAATCTCACCCTCCATGTGCTTGACCTGAAAAGAAATTTTTGAGTTTGTCCAGCATGCAAAAGCAGATTACAAAGACATACAAGAACAGGTTGCACCACAGCAACCTCATTCCTTGATGGTGCGGGATGATATTTCGGTGTAACCTCTCCATCCCCTTCAGGCAGATGAAACGCTGACCGATCCCTTCTGAACGCTGAGAGTGATAACGTTGACGACATGGACACTCTTTGGTGTGATTGGAGTTTCGGTCGGTGCAAAGCTCCACTCGAAAAGTCCCAAAGGATGAGTTTGTTATCTTCACCTACACTGCCGAACCTGTATGTTCGTCCATCACAGCGAAGTTCGTCAAAATAAACGGAGGAAACGAATGACGAGTGGCCTTGACATCGTGCCACGACACGTTGCTCCCATGGGGAAAATATCGTGAGGAGATCGTCTTGACCGCCGGTCTATTAGAATCGTTAGCTTGATCCAACGTGCACATAAGTGATTAGCGGCACTTACAACTATGAATCGGCCATCTGGAGACCATGCAACGCAAGTTAAAGTACCAAAATAGGATGAGTAACAGTCTATTAATCTATCAGAGGTTAGACCGGTATAGATGAGGAAATCGACGTGGAGACCCACTGCTCTGCCAGGGCATCGATCACCCTCAAACATCCATCTTCCGAAATCGCGCCGACATACTTGACATCAGGTGAGAACACAAAATCTACAACACACCGTCTTGATACTCTCCAATGGCTGACGGGGTTCTTCACTGATGCGGCCTTGTCCTTGTCAGATTTGGATGTACCTCCGGAACCAACTGCTGATGCGGCGACGGGATGCCAGGGAGGCATGGTGACAAAGATATTTTCCATGTGGTCCCATGAGTCCTCTGAAGATGTCGTGTTTGAGTCACCACCGGCGGGAGGGTTGAAAGGGCCTGGGTCTTGAGGTGTAAATGTCCCATCTTCGCGTTCTCGGTCGTAAACCACAATGGTACCGTCCGCATGGGATACTAGGAAGAGCGAGGTAGAGGAAGGTACCCATCGGACTGCAGTACATGGAGAGTTGGTAATGCAACCCTGTTTGTTGAGACGAGCATAACGAGAGGATATAGGGTCTAGCAAAGTGAGAAGTTAACAATGAGGTGGGGTTCCAAGTAACCTACCGAGCCAAATTAGGTCGCCAGTACTAAAGCCTACAATAACATCCAGTCGGTCAGAGGAAGCAGTGAGTGGATTCACGTGGTGACACGTCGGGAATGCCGAAAAAACCATTCGAGCAAGAGGTTCCTAGAAGTTCTATGTGAGCATTGGGAAGATTTAGATTTGCCCCAGATGGAAAAAAACCTTCGACTTTGCGCCTGCTTCAACCCACAGAAGAGTCTTGACCTGGTTGTAGAAGAGAAACGCGGTTTCGCCATGTTTGGCTTGCATAGTCTTCGCATAACCCTCTGCATACTGTATTCGCGTGATGAAAGTCGAGGACGAGGTCTTTATGTTATGCTTGGGACGAGACGCAGTCGATTTCTTCTTTCCACCAAAAGAATGACCACCAAACAAAGGTTGGTTTGGAACGGAATTATGGTCGGAGGGAATGTCACCCTCATCTGGGGTATCGCTGCTAGACAAACTGACTCCATCTTCCCGGGTTGATTTCTCTTTCTCTTTGTCCTTTTTCGACTCTTTGTTCCCACCAAGAAGTTGCGCGAACCCAGGCGTTCCTCCGGCTGCCTTGGCGGGAAATCGCACTGATATGGTGCTTATTCGCGTTGGATAGGTAACAGTCGCTGTACTAGCTGCGTGAGCTTGGAGCGCAGATGGTTTGATCTCTTCAACGACGGTGTAAACACCCTCCGGGGCTACGAAGGTGACTTCATTTTCCATGAAGCTGGTCAATGGTAAAGAAAGAGGGACCGCCCAGGAACATCTGGAATACTTCCACGGTCCGGATACCCGCCGGCTATGGCCCGGAGGTACAGTAAACCCCCCGCCAATTTAGGATAAGCTAGTTCCGTTTCTAAACGTAGAATAGGAACTAGAGACTAAATAATACTATATGATATAAACAAGTCTTTGATCATATAAATATATAAGTTCTGCTATATTGTAGGTACTCTACTCGTGCTATATCTCAGTAGGTGGGTTTGCCGGAGGCTGGCTTGGGCGCGCAAAAGAGGGGCATGTGATTTGCCCGTGATCTTACGCGTTGCCCAAAGAACGCCAAACGCGACCAAGGCCAGCCTGAGCGCTCGGGGCACCAAGTGGGCTGAGAAAACGACGGAACCTGTGATGCCCAAATTGAGCACTTGCTCTGACGTACAGGTGCCGGCTTTTAACGAAGCCCAATCTGGACCCCCCAACTGAACAAGTGCGAGATATAGCATACGAAAAATATGATAGAATTAATCTATGAAATTAATCATCAGTTAAGTCCAAACCATCTACGGCGAGGTTTACTACAGAGGTCGGTATACTATTGTTCTTTCTAAAGGTATCGATCTGCTTGTCAATGAGTTGAATACGAGTTGAGGAATAAGCTTTGGATGTAAACTGAGGAATAATAGAAGAAATTTTACGCCAGTAGACTAAGAAGGCGAGAGAATTCCAACCCCCTGTGGCGGCTACGATTTCGGGGGAAACACCAGCCAAGAGAAGTTCAACAGCTCCTCCGATGCGAAAGCTGTGTCCGAATATATGATAAAGAGCGGCGTCTTGCCAGATGCCGCGGCAAAAGTCGAGAAATTCTGTTTTGCTGTACATGGTGGGAGAGCCAAGTTCGTCAATATATGAGAAAAGGGGAAATGAAGAGGGAAGAAGTGAATTGACGCGTAGATGATTGGTGATAGCGTCGAGTGGACAAATGTCATGGAATTCTTTTGGGCGTGAAGTGAGGACAACTTCAGCTCCTTCTTGTTTGGTGGTCTTGGTCCAAGGAATGCGAAAAGTGCATGAATCGTAGCCGTTTGAAAGTTTCTTGAACGACATTGCTGAACTGGATAGAGGTTGGTCGTTGAGTAGAAGGAATTATATATTATACTCACGATTCTTTAGTGACATGATATCTGGGGTCGAACTTTTTGGCTGACAGAATTGTCGTTTCTCCTAAACGTCTACATCCAAAAAAGGTAGTAGTTGCTATAGCCCAAGTGGCAGCGTGCTTTGGGTTGTCGAGGTCTAATTTGCTTTTGAGGACGACTAAATGTTCAATGGAAACGGGCGGCCGTTGTTGTTTCTTGCGGTGAGAGCCTTGCTTCTTGGCTGTGATCCGAGCGAGCTTCACTAGTGGGTCGTCACCATACCATGGGGCGCCGTGATAAACATGCCAGGCTCGTATACCAGAGAGCCAACCTTTGACAGAGGCGATCTCTCCAAGATGCTCTCCGATAAAAGCTGCTAAAAGGGTCTTGTCGGCAGCTGGGAATTGGTAAATATGCGAAAGGGATACTTTATTGCGTAAACTTACGCATTCTGTCTGCTTCGGGGATCTCGTACTTGTCGCAGAACTGAGTAAATCGAAGAGGCCCTGCACCATATGATGATTTTGTACCATCACCGAATGCTCCGGACACTGCCTTCTGCGCAAGTGCCTTTACTTTGGGCGGCCACTTGGATTCTTCTTCTTGTCTCTTCCTTTGCGAGAATTCGGTTTCCCAGGAAAAGATGCGGTCTTTGGCCGGGACTTTTGGTCTGAGAGGGTTCGGTGCATAGCGGTTTTCTTTACGTGGGGTTCTGATAACTGAGGTACTAGGTTGGCTGAAGGAGCGAGGTAAGGGTGCGATTGAAGATGCAGTTGTAACATTAGAAAAAGCAGACAATGATGAAGACTGAGGTACGGTTGTGCGCGGTTCAACCGTCCTCTCATCGGACTTGACCGACGGCGCTCGACGGAGATGCCTAAACATAGGCAAGGATATTGGAGAGAGCCTCAGGTAAACTGAAGGCTTGGGTGAGTTTGTCCTCTGGCCGGCCTAATTCTCCGCGCGAGATAGGGTCGGCTAGATTCTGAGCAGATGCAACATAAACGAGTTCTGGTGTGATATTCAGGGAGTACAGAATAGAGTACATGCGGCGGGTGGAGAGATTGATCCATAGGTTTGGCGAGCGAGACTTAAGCACTGCGCCAATCGCTCCTTGATTATCAGAATTGATAATAACATCCCTGTCTCTTACGTCGGCCTTCTCGGCTAGGTAGTAGACTGCAAGTTCGATGGCGATTGTTTCGAGCCAGCAGATGTCCCGTCCGATTGTGGTGCCTGTGTCCTTCCAATCAGGTTGAAGTCGATATGCAGCCCATTTGCCATCGATAATGATGCCTATTCCCCATGAAGTAGAGGCGTCGACATAGATACCAAGGTCTAGTATTGGTCTTTTAGGGCGAAGTTGTCTGTAAAAGGTGGCGTCGGAAAGTACTATTGACCACCATTGTATATCTTCTTTAACTGATCTGGGAACCCATCTACGTATAAAACGGTCACCTCTAAAGGTGGCACCGAAATTGGAGAGTGAAGCCAGATGTGTACGACCCTCTCTATAGATGAAGGCGCAATGACATAGTGTACCGTGGATCCTGTCTATTTCTTCTAGCGGACACTGTACACCACTATATCGATCGGCGAAGGAGGAGATCCGATATAGATACTTTTGGCGCTTTGCTTCAGGGAGGGATACTCTTCGTCTGGGAAGATCCCATAGAAAGCCGAGGAATACTGTGAGCCAGACGAAGAACTGGTCACCCTTGGTGGGATGCCATGGAGTACGAAGGCAGCTGATGCGTTCCATCATGTTGGGTTTATCGTAATCGTAGCGAAACAGGGATATATCGGGGTCGTCGGGGTCGAAAGGAAGTAGAGTCTGAGGATCGAATGGAAACGAGGAGTGAGGGTGTTGCAAAAGATTGATCTCGATGTATGATCCGTCGGTTAGTTTGCGTTGTCTGGGACAACGACCGACGATAATATCATCCTCGTACTTTTTGATTGGTTGTATCCCCTCTGCTCGCCAGATATCGACCATCGCATTTGCTATCATTCCAGAATTCGAACTGGCTGAAGCGGCTCCAAACGGGAAGTTGTTATCAATGTAGAATTCACCTGGATTCCCTTGAACTACCAGGAATGGCTTATGATGCGGTAGCACTGGGCAGGTCCGGTGAAATTTGGCAATGTCAACTGTACAAGCTTGAAAGCCCTCTGGGGCGCAAGCGACCTGATAAATGAATGAGCTACTGTGCTCGGTAGACTTTGTATGATTGACCCTGTACTCGACTGTCGAGTACGGCAAGAATGAAGAGGCCCTGTACCCATCTATTAGGTGCGGCAAAAAATTTGGCCCTATATCCCTCTGTGGGGTACGGCGAGATTGACTAGTAAGAGAGATGCCCGACTGTCGAGTGCGACGTGCTCGAGATCATGTGGGTCTGAGTGCCTGAACGATCCAGACTCGCAATGCATCCCGTAAGGATGAGACGGTTGTATCGGAATTTAAAGGTGTGAAGAAATACTTACCATGTCGGCGAAGCCGGTGGCCATGTCGAAATGTGTAGGAAAGTCAATTTTGTCAATGAAAAAGTTCACGGCAGGAAGGAGGCGAGAGTCCTTGGAAAGATGTCGGCATATTCTCTTTTTCATCGGAAGACCTGGTCCTTGATCTTGGACTGCCACGATGAAAGGGGAGGCGTAGAACGCGCCACCCATAATCTGTTCCATAATCTCTTTGGTATAAGGGCCAGAAAAACGAGCGTCTTTAAGCTCGTCGGTGATGTATTCAGTCATTGTTTCGGGGTGCTCAAGGCAGGATTTATTGTTTGGTATGATGATAGTGGTATCGAGGATGGGCATTGCGCCTAGCGGAAAACCGTTACGAAGGTTGTCTATGAGAAGAGGATAGTGTTGGAAGAGGTTATGAAGTTTAAGTTTTTGCAGGAAGGCCGAGGGATCGTATGGAGTGATGATGCGAGAAAAAAGATCCAGAAGTTCGGGTGGAGTGGATTTTGGATGTACGCGGCGGTGAATGAGAGAGGAAAAATTGGTATACTTTAAAGGTGGATGGCGAGCCATTTCGAGCCATTCAGCGACGCTCGCTGGGTTTCTGTTGGCACTTCCAGCTGAGGGCGTAGTGTTCTGATCTTCCACAGAACGAGCAGACGTGCTCCGCTTTACAGTCAGAGCATTTGCCGTCTCTGTCGCCTTTGCTAGTGCCGAAGATATTGAATCTTCCACAGAGGGGTTTGTTGGAGGTCGGGTGGTAGAGCATTTTGGACCTGAGGCTTGCCCAGAGCGGAGAAGGGTCCGACGTGCTGTGTGTCTTCGCCGAGTGTCCCCGGAGTGAGCAAGCGATGCAATGGAGGTCCGAGGATGGGCCGCCTCCATTGCCAGACCGAAAGGGCTTGCGAGTGCGAAAGTCCTTTGAGTCGTCGTCGCGGTTTGGATATGACCTGCGCTTTCGCGACTCGTCTTCACGGAACCTCGCCATCTTCGCTTCGAGGTCAGCCCACCTCGCCTCTGCGGCCATCTCACCGTCCGCTTTTGCCTGCATGAGGATCCATTGATCGTCGTATGCCTGTCTGCTAAACTTCACCATACTTTCGAAACGTTTTTGTCGAAGTTCGAGTTCGACTGGCTTCCACCATTTGTAATACTTCTTCGAGTCTGGCTTGTTCTTGAAATAGAGGCAGTGAGCGTGCATAAACATGTAATGAATGCCTTTCTCCCCTTTAGAGTCTCTGATGGCCTCAAATCTGCAGAGGCCATCCATGGCTTCAATACAGTCGTAAGCGTCGGGAAGACCTTCGAAAGCGTCGTCGGGTTTGATTTTGAGTTTACTGAGGAGGTCGTCGAGGTCGAGGATGGTGGCTTTCTTGTCTGAGCGAAGAATCGACGCGACTTTTTTTGTCTTGATACTAGCGAGTTCTCGGACTATGATCTTGAGATTGTCAGGGAGGAAGATGCCGAGAGGAGGGGATTTTCTGGGATTGTGGTTTAGTGAGATAATAAGGTCTGTAGGAAAATCAATTTCGGGAGAATCCATTGAGCTATACTCGACTTCTTCGAAATCGAGAGCATATAGTCTGCTCTGGTCTCCCTCGTCAGATGAAGCCTTTGGCTCCATCTTCTTCTGTTCTTCTAGCAGCTCCTTGTATACCTTGCCTTCAAGATAAGGCTTCGCCTCCTCTAGTCTTTCCTTCGAATCTACCAGCTCTTGATATTCGTCTGTCGAGAGATCCCATACCGAAGCTTGAGGAGAGGCTGGATCCGGGGAGTCTCCTTGCAAAAAAGCTAAATCTTTCATCCTACGCTCCTCGTTCTTGGCCTTGATTTCGTGGATCTTCTTAATTTTCGGAATTATCGCCAATTTGCTGAAAAGAGTTCTGGCGAGGTCCGAGACGCGTGTTCGAGATTGTCGCTCGTTATTGGATAAAGAATTTTGTTTGACTAATAGCTCCTTTTGTTGAATTGTGAGAGGTTGGGAAGGATTATCGATTCCAGTCATAATGAAGAGTGGTATAACAACAACAAAAATGTCGAGAGCAGTGAGATGAGCGCAGGAGGTAAGTCGACTGACGCGTCAGGATTATCTGACGCGTCAGCTACGCTTATCTCACTGCCACTATCTTATCCTCCGATTTGAGCCTCGTACCTCGGCTCAAATCTAGGAAACACGGATCTTAGCATCTTCACTTTCATGTTCACCTCCACATTGCGGAAGAGGATTCCTCGAATTCTTGTATGTGATTTATCCTTACGGCTCGTTTACAGCTCATATATGCATCCACAGAATGTTCGATTTAGTTCGAGCGTAGAACCTCCGCCAGCCGGTGGACATTTACCTTCAGTTGCAACCTCCCAGTTACTGAGGTCAACTCGCGATACTGCCTTGCGTACTCCGGATCTTGTTTGGGTCGATGAAGGAAGCTCTGAGACCTCGGAAAGCTTAGTTGGTGGACGGGAGACACGTAAAATGAACACCTACCAAGCCGTGAGGGATGCGATGAGGTACGAGGGTTGAACGTTGAACGATTCCATTCATCATTGGCTGAGATGGAATCTTTACAGTGTTGCGTTGACCAAAGACGACGACGCTGTCGTATTTGGGGAAGACGTCGCGTTTGGAGGCGTATTCAGATGCACGATGGTGAATGTTCTAGTACTCTCATCCCAAGCAGGTGCTCATTTCCTCCCGATACTATTAGGGTCTCGCGGAAGAGTTTGGTCGTGAACGCGTATTCAATACTCCTTTGACGGAACAGGGGCTTGTTGGGTTTGGGATAGGCCTTGCTATGATGGGTCACACCGCCATTGCTGAAATCCAATTCGCGGACTACATTTTCCCTGCTTTTGACCAGGCACGTATTGTGATCGTTGGATGTATGGAAATGACTGATGTTCTCCGATTCAGTTGGTCAATGAGGCTGCCAAAATACGTTATCGCTCCGGAGGGCAATACAACTGTGGCAAATTGACCGTTCGCACACCAACCATGTCTGTGGTACGTCCACTCGATACGCCGCGCTTTTCGTTCACCTCAGGTCGTTTGTAGGGTCACGGAGGATTGTATCATTCACAATCGCCAGAAGGTTTCTTCATGGGTGTTTCGGGGTTAAAGGTGCGTTTTGAGGTTGGTTCTCTTAACATTTTCGTTGATCGATAGGGTCCTGTAGGTTGTTATTCCTCGTTCTCCCATACAAGCCAAAGGACTCCTTCTAGCTTCCATTAGAGACCCCAATCCAGTCGTGTTCATGGAGCCGAAGGTTCTTTATCGTTCAGCAGGTGCGCCCTTCAAATGTTATCGCATGGCTTCTTACTAACTTTTCATGCAGTCGAACAAGTCCCTATCGATGATTACACCCTTCCGCTCAGCCGTGCAGAAATCTTGGTTCCTGGTTCCGACTTGACACTACTCTCATGGGGAACTCCTCTCTACCATTGTGAAACAGCATTGCATATGCTATCTTCCCCCGCTCCCACACTCGAACCTCACATACCTACGTCGCTACGGACAGCAAAAATAGAGCTTATAGACCTTCGTACCATCCTACCTTGGGATGTGGACACCGTCGTAGAGAGTGTCAAGAGGACTGGCAGGTTAGTCGTTGTACATGAAGCTGGAATGACGGCTGGTGCTGGAGCGGAGATCTGTGCCGAGGTTCAGAAGAGGTGTTTCTTAAAATTGAATGCTCCGGTCAGACGTGTCACTGGTTGGGAGTGAGTTATTTCTCCTTCTGTTTTAATTCTGGGTGAAAGTCTAAATGCTTCTCCCTCGCTAGTACCCCTGCCGGTTTGCAGTTTGAGAAATTCATTATGCCGGATGCCATTCGTGTGCTTGACGCCATCGTTGAAACTCTGTCGTACTAGAAAATGTTGACAATGGGTACAACTTGGCTAACGAATGTATATCAGTGAATGCCTCACGCAAAGCATTTCTTCCCTTACTCATTATTGCGATATGAAAGAAGAGAGAATCATGGATAAAGTAATGTCGTAGATCATACAGCATGCCAGATATGTATATAAGTTAAGCGTTTTCCTGCCCTACAACCTACTCCGCACAACTACCATATCCTGCCATTCCACAACAGCAGGATACTTTGCCGACCTCGCCAAACCCTTCTTAACATCCTGGATCTCCCCGTCCTTTATATAAGTCGCTCCTTCTAGTACCTCATCCTTCAGCCCCTCTTCACCGTCACACGGATACCTCTCAACCAAAACCTGTATATTCTTCAGAATCGTCTGCGCTTCTTCTTCCTTGACCCCTGCAACTTTCATTACTCCGGCCCAATACGCCACAAACTCTGTAATGGTGGGGTTTTGCTCGGAGAACGGAGTTGCAGAAGCACCGGTGATGCCCAAATCCCGCTGGCGAACCAACGTTTCGAACGCTTCCGCAGCCGCAGGACTGACTTTCCTCGGGGGTACTTTCTGTGACAGCATGTGTACCGAAAGCTTGGCTCTTACGGGAGACGAGGGGTGGACGTATTTCATAAAGCAGTCCATGACATCGGCTTTTGTCACTGACTGGATTGCGACGGCGTCATTATCCCCTGCAAAAAAAAAAGGGTGATTTAGTACGAAAGGTAACGGATGGAGAGAAAGAGTAGCTTACTTCTGTAGAAATCCAAAGAGCCGCTGTTGATATAGGAGTAGTACGATGCACTTTCCTCACTAAGGTTCTTCCACTCTTCGGTCCATTTCCTCCTCAAACCCTCCTTATGCTCGCCAAATGCTGCATCAGACATGTCTTCTAGCATCGTCTTGATGCCCTCCAAGAATGTTTCGACACGTCCCTCCAGATAATGAGGCCGTTTCTCCGATTGCACGATTATTCTCAGCCCCTTCAATGTTGATCCCGATAGTAGTAAACCCGAACAATGTACAATATACCCCAGCTGTTCCTTAGTTCGGAGGATATTGAACGCCGGTTCCGTCATGATCTGGGTCAACAACGACGAAACTATTCGAAGTCGTGCATCATTCATCTCGCCGAAATGAAGGTAGTAGGTTAGGGCGTTGTTGGCTTGGGCGGGATTGCGGATGAGAGAAGGGTATATGTAGTTGCTTCCCGGAGGGAGCACCAACGCGAACTCGTTCAGGTCGCTAGGTTCCACGTCCTTCTCGAGTGGGCCTAACCCTGACTCGACCATCTCTGCGATGTCAACGGCTTCCTATAGAGTCAATCGAGTTAAACGTAATGTGTGGGACGTAATGAAAGCGACGTACCTCCTGAGTGACATTACCCACAGCCAACATGCTTATATGAACTTGGGAGAGAAGAAGAGCTGCATGTTTCTCGACCTCGTCGGGGGTAATGCCTTGTTGACGAGATCAGCAAGAAAAGTTGATAGGAAGGGGAAATAACATACCAGGCAACTCCCTTAATAACTCCTCTATCTTCCATGCCTTTTCTGAAAGGATGTATGAGGTGTAATAATTTGCAAGTCCATACGATTGTCCCATGAAAAAGTTCTCCCAAGCTTTCTTGTTCTATGACCAAGACCGTCAGAGAAGAATACCCCGAGGGACAAGAAAACCCACCTTCTCCACCACAAGTTCCAACCTTTCGGCGTCAACTTTCAACCCTTTAACCCGCTCAAGCACTTTACCCGCCAACACGTCCATCTTGTCGTTGTAACCTCGGAGAACAACATAGAAGCCTTTACTACTTGAGTGACAATCATACTTGAGTCCAGCCAATTCAGCGTCATACGAGAATTCCGTTAAGGACTCAGTGACCAAGTCAGTATAGAGTCGCGTAAGCACCGTTGAACGGGGTGTATTATCGGAGAACCGGCTGTCAAAAAGGGCATGGGTAAGAGAACGATACTGTTACAAAACGAAAAACCGACCTCCGTATGTGTATGGTGATTTCTGCTTTGGGAGCCCAGAACCGGTCGTCCTTCTTGTGCCACATACTACAGAGGGGCGTTGACCAGATCAGGTGCGGCCGTCTTTGCGGTTTGGCCACGTCCTTCCTCTCAACAGTCAGATTCTCTGGAATGAATTGATTCGATCCAGGTAGGAACAGATCCGGTACTGCTGGTCCTGCCGAACACGCCTTGACAAACTCCTCGGGGAACCTTTCGACCCGATACTTCGTTCCATACCATGGTTCCTGTTGCCATTGCACGGTGGTGTCAAAACGTGGTAATCGTTCCAACTCATCCTCTTTACCCATCAACAACACTCTTCCTTCCTCGATCCTGAGTCCATTCAAGAGAGCCTTCAGCTTTACTTCCCCGTTCCCGTTTTTCTCGTATCCAGGATACTCATCGCCCCAATTCCAGGTGACGTTAGGAGCAGCTAATAATAATTCCCTCGGAAATGGCTTAGCCATCGTTTCAGCGATAGTTGTTGCGTAACCATCGGGCTTTCTTTTCTCCAGAAATCGAAATCGAGTATGCGATAGAGAGGATGTCTGATGTTGATGGAAAGACTCAAAATGTGTTTGAGAGCGGAGGAGATTAAAGTATTTCGTAGAGAGGAGGACGACCTGTTGATAGTTTTCTGTTGAGCGTGTCAGCAAGAAAATGAGTTCTATTGGGGGGATTGACTAACTGAATCCCTTTTCAGTCAACTCAATGGTAACTCTCAACAGATCAAAACCTCTTCCCAACGCCTGAGGACCGCAACTAAGACTGACTGCCAGACCCTCCTTCTTGAGTAATGACAGAAGCGACCCAGGACCTTCATGCCCGATCAAGTGTGAGATGAAATTTGCCGGTTTATGTCTCCAGTGCTCTACTTGAGGATCAAGCGGGAAGGCGATCTCCAGCATGTGCATTGTCATAATTGTCGGAATGGAGACAATAGTCCCTTTCTCATTCGGACCCCAAGGATGGTCCGGGATCGTGGGAAGAGGGTCTATTCCACGGTTGGGTATCGGAGAGAACAGCGTGGATACGAGTTCAGAAAGATCGCTCAAGGAGTCTACAAAAAACATGAGCGAAGCCGTCGAAAACTGACGAAGAGTGACGTGCCCTTTCCAATCACACAAAGATGCATTCTTGACGCACAATACTCCCTCTCCCACCACTCGATCAAGCGTCGGCGCGTCTCTCGTCCGACTGCGCCACCATCCGAGTCTACATCGCTGTTCGTCGATATGTCCGAAGGGGCTGGTGATGCCATTCTGGATGGAAGTGGAGAGGGAGGGACCTGCAGTGTGGACAAGTCCGTTGGAGCTGGGTTGATGGTGGGTAACTTCCCCTTTGCCTTTAATTCTTGGGCTTTCCGGCTCAATGACTCTTTGTTGCCGCTTCCAAATTTGCTGAATGGATGTCCCGGCTTACTGAGATGCTTGTTGACCTGGAAGATACGCCAAAGATCTTGTTGATGATTCTTCTTGTGTTCAGAGTCGACAGCATTGAGTTCTCGGGTCGTGCAAGAAGGTGCAAAGAGAGGAGAATGGAAAAATGAAGAGAAGCGAGCAAGAGCACCAGAAAGGTGGGAGGTAGATATGCTGAAGTAGTAATTGGTGTTAGAAAGGGACGTGTAAGCGTTGGAAGAGCCATTGTTCTTGGCTAGATACTGTACAAGTGTAAGTAACGATCAGCGAAAGATCCCGAGTTGGCACGTACTTCACTATATTCGTTTTCCTTAGGAAAGTTCTCGGTACCCATGAATAACAGATGTTCACAAAAATGTGCGAGGCCTGGCATATCATCCTATCCCAGGCCATCAATAAAACATTGAATTTGAGAAGCTGGGTACTCACTGGATCCGACAGATGCCCGACCGCTACATCCAAACTCGCAGCCGCTTTGTCTGCTGTAGGATCATGAACAAGCGTTGCTTCTAGCCCATTCTCCAGTCTAATAATTCTGTACTCTCTATCATCTTGCTGAGACTTTTCTATAGGTTTCGTGAATACTGAGAACGGGGGTATCGTGTCGCGTGTAGGTGTAACGCGTCGCCACGAGGAGGTAGAAGAACTGATAGCCATTCGATGAGAATGGAATCGAGATATAATCAAAAAAACTGTGCTGAGCTGAAGGTTTTTTCGTTTGTGAGACCCTGGAAGTTTAAAAGAAGCTGTGAACGTTTGCCTGGCCAGCATGCGTGCATAAAAGGGATTGTCTATTGTTCTGCCTTACGTGCCTCTTCCGTTTCCGTCTCGGAAGTGGCGGCCAAAGATGACCAAACAGTCCGTTTTAGCCGCGGGTTCGACGACCCCAACAGTCGCGAATTTTCATTGGAGCTGGTTCTCGTAACCTTACACAGTCCAGCGACTCAGGCTTCGATCCACTGTCTGGTTAAATCAAGTTCGATCTACTTCGAGGGTCAACTTCGCTGTCATAAGGCCTAGAAGAGTCGGAACGAATCCTGAAGACGGAACATTGGGGGCTATTGGGAGGTCATGGAAGCCGCAATTCTAGTGATCCTGTCCGAACTTTATGTTGATAATGGTCTAGAGAGGGGCTACTGTACATACTTGTTGGGACCATCGAAACTAAGACTCGGACTATGGAATTCGAAGCCGAAGGTCGAAAATCAGACAAGAACCCTCTGAAATCCACGACGACAGTTCCAAGACCATAGTTTTGCACCGGGAGGTGGTGTACATAGGATCGCTCCCAAGCTCGTTTTCGCGGGTCGGGGTCTCGTCGCTCCAGGCTGGTAGCTGTTATGGATAGAGATTTGTGTACTGCTGTTGTTGATAATAATTAAAACTGTTGTAAGTACATGGCTTCTATAGGATCTACGGAAAGTGCTGATAACACATCTGATGTTGCAAAGACTCAGGAATCGTTATTTTTGGTGAGATTGCCTCCGGAACTGTGTAGCCCGCAAAAATTACTTACATTCGGCCTGGAAGAACCCAAGCTTGACTTCCTGAAAATCCAGTTTGCGTTAGAAACATCATTGGCTCAGTGGCTGCCGGCTTTACTCTGTCGTGGATTGGGCTTTCCGTCACGCGCTTCTACACTTGACCAACAACCACAACGTTCTCTAATTTCCTAACCATGGAATATTGGAATGGGCACGGCGGATATTACGATAACGGAGGGTATATGGAAGAAGATATGCCAGAGTACATGGGAGAAGATGGAATGCATCTGGAAGAACAACTTTCAGACGAAATTAGTACCTATATGCAAACTCGATTGTCCTAGAAATTATACTCAAAGCCCTTTCTAGTGAACTCCTCCCCTTCCCCTCCCGAACGTTTAGGCAACAACGGTCATCACCAACAATACCAGTCATTCGACGATATAGAGGAATACCCTGAAATTCACTCCTCCCAACAGCAAGCCTATCTCTATTCAGCGCCTCGCCAACCCTATCATCAAGATCCTGCTTTTTATGCTCAGCCAAATTCACGCCAATTTTACGAAGGTGTGATACTTAAGTACTTTCTGGTTGACGTCATCCCGTTCTTATAGTTGTTGAAGCCTCTCGAACTCGATTCCCTTTGAACCCGCAGCATGTACAAGCTTTCCGATGCAGTCGATCTGTAGTGCAGTCACGGACTCCATTTACACCAGTAAAAGAACGCGTCAACGCTGTCACTAACCCTGAATCGGAGATCCAGTGTTCTCGTGAAGATGTTCCATTTTCCCAGTCATCGATCCCTAGTAGCACCCCTCAAATAGGAAAGCGAATCAAGCTTCGTCCTGTTTCTGAACTTTGTGAGTACACGGAACGTGTTTGACGGCGGTAATGCTGCTCAGAGTCATTCTTTACAGCCGATATGTATCGTGCTATATTCAAGTTTGGCGTGTTTAATGCGGTCCAATCCTCATGTTTTGACGACGTAAGTTTGTGGATAATTTACTGTCTGCGGCGCTCATTGTTGTACTAGCTACTTCATTCATCGGAAAACCTGGTAGGCCTGACGTTTGCACCCATTATTTTGTGATGTAATGAGTCATAAATGTGCTCAGGTCGTCAGTGGTACGAAGCAGTGTCTTTTACGCATTTCTTGAGTGTCTTAAGCTTTATACAGCGCCAACAGGCAGTGGGAAAACAGCTCTCTTTGAACTGTCCATCATCAAGATGCTCAAACAGGCGAATGAGGAAGGTCAAAAATCAAAATGTGTCTATATCGCTCCGACTAAGGTTTGGTCGAGGATGCTACATATCGAAGTCGTTCTCAAGAATTTACGTACAGGCACTCTGCGGAGAGCGCTATCGAGACTGGGCGAATAAATTTGACCCTTTAGGTATCAAATGTAAGTAAAAAACTACCTCTAACCCCGATCCGGAATAACGATGCATACAGGTTACGAGCTGACAGGCGATACTGTCCATTTTGGGAAAGGCGTATGGGGGGATGCGAAGGATGCGAGCATCATGTTCGGCGATTTTGCTTTATTGTTAATGTTCTCGCTGATACCCCTTCAGAGTGACAACCGTACATCCTCATACACCCGTAAAGTTATGTTCTCTGATTTGCTTTGTTAGGGTGAAAAATGGGATAGTCTCACAAGGAATTGGGCAGACCACAGTCAAATTCTCTCTTCTATACGGCTTTTCCTTGTGGACGAAGTATGATGCTTCAATTGTACCTGTGTTCCCGAATTAAACGCTTCATCAGGTGCATATCCTTAACGAATCGAGAGGGAGTACTCTCGAAGTGGTGGTTTCACGAATGAAACTCCGCGGTTCAGCTGTCCGATTCATTGTTGTCTCCGCGACAGTACCCAATATACAGGACATTGCCTCTTGGATCGGGTCTAACCGTGTGGGAGGCAAAGGTGCCAAAGTATTCGAGGTCAGACTCTTGCTCGTCAGTTTCTGATGGCCCTTGATTACTCACTTGCTGCTTCCACAGTTTGGAGAGGAATTTCGTCCCTGTAAACTTACTCGCCATGTTATCGGCGTACACCGTCCAAAAGGACAGAACGACTTCGTATTCTCGAAGAACTTGGATTACAAACTCTTTGGTGCCTTGCAAACGCATTCTATCGGAAAACCAGTTTTGGTGTTCGTATCGACCAGAAAGGGTATGTTAAGTTCCAAGCCTGAATGAATATAATCTGAGCATACATAGGTGTGTTTGCCACTGCACAGCAACTTGCGAAAGACTACAAAGGGGTGGAGGAGAAGAGGCAGTCATTGCCTTGGACTAAGCCGATCAGGTATCCGTATGCATGCGTTTGTTTTAGAGATCAAGTCTTTTAAGATGGTGGCCTTCAGGATCGATCAAGTATTCACCGACAAGAGTCTTGCCGGTAATATAATTGCGCTAGTGGTGATTACAAACTGTAACCTGTCATACTTCTTGCAGAGTTAGCGGCGCTGGGTATTGGTGTGCACCATGCCGGCATGACCTTGGACGATCGCAGGGCAATGGAAGACCTTTTTCTCAGGAGAATAATCCGTGTCATGGTTGCGACGTCGGTGAGAGTTCTTACTCGCCTTGATCGCTCTTGTCTGAATTGGGATGTAGACTTTAGCAGTCGGAGTAAATCTTCGTGCGATTCTCTGTCCACTTTTACTATGGACCTCGTATTGAATCCTGTCCTAGCTGCACATACCGTCGTCATTAAAGGCGTCCATACCTTCCAGAATAATGCGTCAGTTGAATACTCTGATTTGGACATAATGCAAATGCTCGGTCGAGCGGTGAGATTCAGTGTCGCCATCGTGAAGAGGACCTGTTTTGTTGATAAATTGTATGGTCTACGTAGGGGAGGCCCCAGTTTGGTAAGTTCTGAAGTTGAATCTTTCGCTCACTGCGGCCTAATTGTCGACCGTAGACAAAGAGGGAGTTGCTATCATTATCTGCGAAACCGAGTTAGAACACAAGTATCAAACGCTTGTTCAAGGGAAATCGATTGTCGAGAGCTCTTTGCAGAATAATCTCGAGGAACATCTCAATTCCGAGATTGGTCTCGGAACAATTACGAACATTACGTCTGCTAAAGAGTGGCTCAAAAGCTCGTTTTTATACCAAAGAATCCAGAAGAACCCATCGCATTATTCCGTAAATAAAGGTGATAATCAGACGTGGGAGGAGAAGATGGACGACATAGTGACCGGGGGTGTGGAAAGCCTAAGGGACTCTCAACTCATTATGCAGGCTGAAGATGGCGATGAAGAGACTCTCCAGAGCACCGAGTTTGGCGACATAATGAGCAAGGTATGTGCCTACTTTCTTCATTGATTCTTTCCCTCTCTCTGACTGGCTCCAGTTTTATATCCGACAAAAGACGGTAATTTCTTGAGTGGGTTTCGATCCGACAATACCTCACGAACATGAGCTTAGATGTGTTCTATTTTGGCGCTACCAGAAATCCCCAGCCTACGCGATGTGGTTCGTTTTCTTCTGGATGTGTTTGATTCTTAATTGAGATTTCCAATAGCTTGAGATGGTCTCTAGTGCAGAGGAGTGCGCTGGTATATTTTCCTACTGTTTCTCTAGCTCATATACTTCCTCAGGCTCTCAGAGTCAAAACTCAGAGGATCGGAGAAATCAGTGAGCTGACACTCTCCGCCTGGCTGGCGAGACGACTGACCCCCGAGGTAGGTGTATAACAAGCTTCGGAAGCACAATGATATACGGTTTGAAGTCAAGAAAATCGAGAAAACGGCTGATAAGGTGTTCACACTGATTCAGGTTAGTCTGAGAATTTCCGGTACTTCTTCATTACCCATTCATTCCTTCCACCAATAACAGGCTGTTCTCGGTGGAATATCGCTCAATGACCCGGAGTATAAGACAGGAGACAGTCAGATTCATCTCGAGGCGTTCAGCGTTTTCCGTCATCTTCCTCGAATTGCTCGAGGTTCGTGAGGAATGATTTTTGGCCTCGCCACTGATGTAAAGTTGTGTAGCCATCGTCGATGTCGGCATAATTCGCAGAAGAGGAGCGCAACTTAAGCACGGATTGGAACTGTCTGTCCATTCTCCTTATCTATGTCCGCACTAGGTTAACTCCCATCCGTAGACTCCGTTGTTTTACTGCCAAGGCCTGGGAGAATCGACCGGTTTCCCTCAAGCAACTCGAGTCTATTGGCGAAAAATCGTAAGTTCGCTCCTTTCATTTCGTGTTATCGAGGATTGAATCACTACCCGAATAGACTCAAAGTAGGTCCACTTCGTTCAGCGAAGGCCAAACATAGCCTTACCTGTTCACTGAAAGATATTGACTGAGCATGGGATTACTTCTCTGGAGATCTTGCGCAAACAGGATGCTCTTCGTCTGGAAATGGTAGGTATAGAAGGGGCGGCGTCTTGAAGTTTCTGACAACTTCTCTCTTAGTTGCTCAACAGACGACCACCATTTGGATTGCAGCTGCTCGCAGCCGTTCGCGAATTTCCTCTTTACTCTTTGAAAGTGGTCGAAAAAGAAGTGCACACCAGCGGCGGCAAAAAGCCCGTCGAGGTCGTCTTGGGCATTAGCTGTGGTTTACTCGAAAATCCGGGCGAAACCACTTCCAAGCACAAGAAAATGAAGTCTCGATTCACCAACATGACTGTAGTTTTGACTCTCACCTCAGACTACCAGTTTGTCGAATTTCGGCGAATTCCGTGAGTGAACTTGTCTTTGGTCTTGGATTACTAAACTTACCAGAGGTTGTTGTGTATAGGACGAAGGTCTTGAAAGACGAAAAACACTTCGATCTCAAAGTAGCATTGGACAAACCCAGCCAGTCGGTGACGGTCTATATGGTCTCGGTGAGTGCGTTCCTTGAGTAAGCAGGTTCTGTGGATGGAACCACAGTCGTTCCAGGAAACTTTCGTTGGTGTCACGGTGTCCAAGTCCTACCGTCCAAACATACCGTCAAGTGAATATCCAACTAGATGTACGAAACCTTCGACTATATTGGTGCGCAAGTCGTGGTGGACATTTCTCGATACCTCCACTAATTACCTTTTTCAGGACATGGAACTTGATGGTTTGGAAGGCTGTTCGGACCTATTCAGCATGGACGATATCGACCAAAACGGGGATGAAATCCCGACCGAGAAAGGTCCAGACACAGTCGTTCCCAAAGACCTTGTTAAGACCAAACCTTCGATCACCCCTGCCACTAAACTGCTAGAAAAGCAAAAGAACGTTAAGGCGAAGCTCTTGGTGGAAAAGGCGGAGTCAGAGAAGCTTCCGAACGGGAACTATCGGTTTGTATAAGTTTGACTGCCTGCGGAAATGGAATACTTATGATCATTAGATGCAACCACTCATGCAAAGACAAGACCGCTTGTAGACATCTTTGGTGAGACCATTGGCATGATTGGCCTGATCGTGAATTGCAACTAACATCGTCTCAAGTTGCCGCGAAGGAACAGCTAAGCCACCAAGATCTCATCCATCTGCTTCCCTCAAGTCCCCACAACCTTTGCAGACGAAACAAACTGTAAAGCCTCAACCTGCCCCCGCCAAAACTCAAAAGCTCATGACTGGTCCGAAACACGATCACACGCTGGAGGATCTGGAAAAGTTGCACAAAGAAACAAATGTTGAAGAAAACCTGAACATGCGCAAGGGGCACCGTTTGAAACTAGATCTGCTACGCTCAACTGGAACTCTGACTAACCGTAAGAAGAAGCCTATGCCTACTCCTGATTTCGACATCAAGTTCTCCTGGATCAAGGACGCGAATCAAGGCGAAACAACGGACCGGACCTTATCCGATTTCAGTGACGATGACGACCTGCCAGAGGCTGATCACATCTTCAGCTCGCTCGAAAAAGGCTTATCTCATAAACGAAAACAGTCTTCGGATACCTTGTATTCTGATTCAGAAATCGATACGCTTATTCTTCCTCATGAAGATGCTCACTCCAAAAGAAAGTCTTCATACACTACCAGGCCTTCACCTCCTACAAGCCCCGCAAAACGCTTGAAAACCTCAAACAAGGTAATTATCGATTATTCGCGAGGTCTTTTCGTACCACTGAAACGTTCCTTTCTTTAATTTTAGGATACCAGATCGACCGGCACACTCTTCCTTCCAGCTACCTCCGATAATGTTGATGTTCCTGCTACGGTTGATATACCGGACGACGAAGATGACGGTGTAGAAATCCTCGATTCTCCTGTATATGATGAACCTCCCCCGATGTTCAGTGGGAACATCGATGATTTCACGTTGGACCTTCAATGCCTTGGTACTTCGGACACGTCTGTGTCCTCTGAAGTTGACAACGCGTCTGTCGAGATCAATTTCCCCCCAATGTCGCGTTCCTGGCGACAGAGGGTGCTGGAAACAACTGCCACCGATTCTCCCGTCTGTAAACCATCGCATCGTGTTGAAGGTCAGGCTGGACCTGTAAAAAGTGAGACTGTGGAAATTGAGAAAGGAACGGAGGAAACAGAATCGGCGAAGGACGAGATGGAGGAAGAATTCGCTGCTTTGGAAGCTTGGTTGAATAGTAGTGCGGTAGAGATCATCGAGGGTTGATTCGGAAACACAGATAGAATTAACTTTGGTAAATGCTCCTTTACTGTACTCGTGCCAATCCGGAAGCGCCTCCCTTGTATCATTAATTGCATTCAGTGGTGAATTCGTCGTCTTTTGACTGTCAGCGTAACAGCGTTTATCGAGATGAACCTTCAAGTTGAGCGTGATTGGATTTCAAAAGGAACGGCTCGAGTAAGTGCTTCTCAGCAAATTTCAGGGAGTGGACAGACAACGGCATCGTTTTTGACCAGGGGGAAATTTGAGCGTATGGTGAATGTTTTCCAACGTCGGCCGAGTCGGATTGGGTGCGTGGAATGGGGGACATTCTACGTATAAATCGTGCTGGCGAGCTCATGTTCAATCACAGGTCATTTCTCCGCTTGTTGCCTCGCTCAAGAGGTTCGTTTTGTCCATGTTTTTGCCTGATCAGTGGTGATAGGATGTAGGTATCTGGGGAGCTCCTGTGCGAGCCCGATTTTTTCTTTCTTGCGTGTAAAGGAACCTCCACAGAAGTAACTTCCAAAGTGAAAATTGTTCTGGCCTTCCTTGCAGTTGGAACAGTTTGATCGTATACGATCGATAACAGAGGGGGATTGCTACATTGAAATGGTCAACTTGTTTTCAAAAATACAAAGGTGATGGTTCGAAAGCCATGTAGAAAGCAGCGACAAGAGTTATAACAAAACGCCCCATAATTCATTTTCTAGCTCGACTGGGAGCAACCATTGGCTGGGTTGGAGGAACAAAGTCCTTTGGGCGACGAAACAAGAGAACGTGAGGTTCAGGCACTAGTAAGAGAACTTTTCATCGAACCGAGAGTAGAATGGGAGAAGGGAAGCTCGGACCATGAATCTCGTAGTGTTCCCACCCAAGACTCTGCTGAATGCCTATTGCCCTCCATTCCTTCTCGGCTAACAGTCGCAGAGCTCCCGTCTTCTGATCCCAGAAGGTTTCAGGGATATAACGCAGTAGTTGTTTGGGTAAAATAACGTGTCTGTATTCGTAGAAATCATCCGAGTATCGGTCAGAGTAGTTGATTCTAAGGGATGAAGGCGAGTCAGTATCTCAACCAGGAATGGAGATGAAACAGACCTTTCAAGAATCTCTTCAAGCTTCCTTTGCTCCTCCTCTTTTTGAGAGGTGTCTTGCGCCTCGGACATATTGGACTTCTGAGCGATGACTGGAGTTCAGAACAACGAGAGGGTCGAGAGGGTCAGTCGGGTGTTACTGGGCGGACGCGCTTGAAATCACGTGTGCATCGGCCATATCGGCGTGTCATGAGGTCGTGAAAGCACGTGATACTTTTTTTATAGGCATCCGAGGTGTCAGGTGAGCAGCTACAGAGGACTCGATATTAACGCGGCCGTAACGCACTTCGCCACGCTATGTATAGCTGCAACGCCCTTATCAAACTGCGCTTACGCAGCAGCTATACAGTCGGGGGTCTGACTTGGGAGACTACTTCGCCGCAGCTGCGACAAACAAATTTGTTGTGAGCAATTTTTCATCGATAGTTCTTCAACTGACACTCTCATCTCGCCATGGAGCTGAACATCCGATATCTTCCACGATCCATTGGGGTTTGGGATCTTACCCGCACATTAGCCAAGGAGATCTTGCACAATGATGACTTTCATCCGCGAAGCGATCCGAATGAGCGACGCATCAATTTCAAGGTCGAGATTAATCCTAGCAAAGCAGGTGGGCTGAGGAATGACGGTACTGGGGTTCTGGTGCTACCTCATGCACATATCGGACACAAGTTTCTAGACTGGGTGAATGAGAAGCCCTTGAAGATCGAAGGGAGGAAAATTAAATTCTATCTCGAAAACCGAAAACCACGACATCGGCTCTGCTTGACATTGCAGAGGACACCATATGTTGATCCCGATAAGGAGGAGGCCCATGCGAGGAAAGTGTTCGATCTCGATACCGCACTTCGCGTTGATACAGTGGAATTCGGGGTCTTCTTTTCCGCTGTTTCTGCAACAGGGGCGAAGCGGAACTCTCGAGAGTTCTCCATAGAATGGAAGCAGGATTATGTCAAAGACAGTGCCGCTTGGTTGAGATTTGAATACGACCACAAGCTCATTCGAATCACGGTGTGTATAATCCACTCGATACAGCGCAAGGCAGATTCTGATGTATGTATCCCAACAGCTAGGAAATTCGATGACTGAGCGTATAGGTTATTCCATCGCAATACCTTTCGCCAGCATAACGAAGGTTGGGTATGGCCACGACCCTGCCACATGTCAGTCCTTCAGTATCGGTCTCATTGGTAGCTTGTGTTAAACTAAACATGTATTTGTTCCAGATATCTGTCTGGACACCTTGACACCTCCTCTATTCGAAAAGGAAGATTTACATCGAACTTTCGTCGGTGATGATCGTTTGGACAGGATGAAGTTCAAACATCGCGTTGGCAGCCTCAACCCAGGTCATGAACGAATAGCTCCATACTGTCATAAACTGAGAGTCACGCTTTGCGATAACGATCCACGAAACGATATAGCAGGCGCGTTCAGAAGATTGTGCAAGACCGCGGAGCTTGCGGATAGTTTGATTCGCTACTGTGCTCCCCCATTCAACGTAGAGGCCGCGAGCCATTCACTTTTCTCAGACAAACGTCTTCATCTACTTCGCGGAAATTTCAAGGAGTTCGACTGGCCTGTCGTGTTCCAGTTGGAATCTCTCATTCACAATTGCCGGCTCCATCCGGGCGAGATAGATGTTTTGCTCCCTCGAATACGAAAGCTTCATGAAGAGCATGTCCAGGATACCGAGGATACCCAATATCTATCCAGGTTTCTGAGGGCGTACAACATGGCCCTTTCCGATCCCTGTGATAAAGGGAATTTCATCCAATGCTTCGAAAAGGTTCGGAGGGATTTCAAACCAAACCACTTCGGTCTCCCTCGTGGCAACTTTAACTGTCGTCATGTCACCTTTACACCGACACGTTTGATCTTGGAAGGTCCATATCCTACTCAATCCAATCGTATCATTCGCTTGTACGAGGGTTACGAGGACAACTTCATCCGCGTCGAT
Organism: Marasmius oreades; assembly: GCF_018924745.1. NCBI lineage: Eukaryota > Fungi > Basidiomycota > Agaricomycetes > Agaricales > Marasmiaceae > Marasmius > Marasmius oreades. The sequence continues at coordinate 2,927,020 of NC_057327.1, read as the reverse complement.
TTCCGTGATGAAGACAGGCTTCAATATCGATGGGATCGCGAAGTCGATGGGAGGTCTTTCCTCCAGGATCGCGTTGGCGGGACTCTGAAGAATGGGTTCGAGTTGGGAGGTCGCTACTTCCAGTTTCTTGCGTATTCAAATTCCGCTCTTCGTGAGCATGCGGTCTGGTTCATGTCATCTTTTGAACATCCCGACGATGGCTGGGTGACGCCAGACAAGATCCGGGACTCGATTGGAGATTTTAAGAACCTCAAAGAGGAAGACTACTCCGAGGAGGACATACGGTTTGGATTTCTTGAAAAGGACAAGAAGTTGCTCAAGCAGCCTTCAAAATATGCAGCGAGAATAGCTCAAGCGTTCACTGCAACCGATCCCTCCGTAAAAATCCAACGAGACGAATGGGAGATCGTAGACGACCTCGGGGACGAGCCATACCTCTTCACAGATGGCGTCGGAACCATAGCGGAATCATTGGCCGACGAAATCTGGGCTGCTCTCTGCAAAGCTCGAGGCAATGATCCCACACGTATTGGTAGACCCTCAGCAGTGAGTTGGCGGTGATTCTATATCGACATTCATGTTGCTCAATTTGTGCAGTATCAAATTCGGTTTCTGGGCTTCAAAGGCATGGTCGTGGTGGACAAGCAATTGGACAAGATGGACGGCAAAATTCGTATGCGCCTCCGACCGAGTATGAGGAAGTTTGGCAAGCGAGCCTTTGGAACTGGTCGTAAAGCGCCAGCACAGCAGCAGATACAACACGACGAAGAACACTGGCACCAGCACTCTGAACTTGAATCAGCCGATATAGAGATTGCCCGTTCGTTTGAGAGGCCCAACTCTAGTTACCTCAATAGGTAGGTCCTGCGGTTACCGTCATTACCATTTCCTTACCCATGTTTTGACCACTCTCACTCAAGGCCACTCGTCACCATTTTGGAGGGCCGAGGCGTAAAGAAGGAAGCATTCCTCGATCTTCTTGACGATGCGGTTGCCGATGTTCACAGTGTCGATGAGTCCCTTCAGACGTTCTACAGTTTCTTGCGGGACCATAGCCTTGGGAATACATATAATCTGTCCTGGATCCTGGCGCAGTTGGAAAAGATGGACGGGTTTATTGGCGACTTGCCAGATGGACCTGCTAGTAACCAGCATGTCAATATCGATAATCCATTCTTGCAACAACTTCGTGAAGTTGCACGTATGGATGTGCTCCGTGAAATCAAACATAGGGCGAGGATTCCAGTCCCTAAGAGTCACCTCCTAGTCGGGGTAGCGGATGAGGGTCCAGCATATGTGAAGTCTGGGTACCACGACGTCTACTGTCTCCCAGAGGGGCACATTTACGGTAAGGGAGGCATTCGACGACAATTTTATGCATTATATCAATATTGCCTCTACAGCATGTGTTCAAAAACCTGGCGATGAAGAACCGACTTATGTGGAAGGGGCGTGCACGATATCCCGTAGTCCCGTAGCTCATCCTGGTGATGGTAAGATTGCTTTACCATTTTTTTTCGCTTTCGGAGCATTAAAATGTCACTTTTAGTGCAAAGGGTCCATGCTATTGGCAAACCACCACCAGGCATGCTATGTTTCTTCGAAGGTTTAAAGAATGTTGTGGTTCTGCCTAGTGTTGGTATGTCTCCCTTCATATTCATACTGCAACGCTCGACCGAAACGGCTCAGGAAAACGTTCTCTGGCATCGTGCTTGGGAGGAGGTGACTTGGATGGGTATGTAATCATCCTACGCCTCTTGGTTTTTTCCTCTCACTCAATCCGTGTCATGAAGTGATTTATACGATGTAATCACACATTCAGAGCTGTTACCCACGCAAAACGAGAAACCCGCTTCTTATGATGAGGTTAAAACACTCACCCTTGACCGAGATAGCAACATCGAAGACGTCTGCGACTTCGTGGTTGAGTACATATACTCAGATCTTCTGGTAAGCAATACCACAATATTCACATTTTACGTTTACGCTGATTTCTGCTCAGGGGTTACTTTCGGATCGTTTGCTAGTTATTGCAGGTGAGCTTTGCCTACCCGCATTCAATTACTGAATTGACTAACAAGGATGCAAAGACCAGGCCAAGGTATACTTTTATCACCCCAACGGGACAAAAAGTGACCCTCGTTTTTTGTAAAAGGATGGTATATACGACAAAGATTGTCTAAAATTGGCAAGGCTATGTGCACAGGTACGCGTGGCCAGTTTCATTCTCATTCCATCTCAATGTCTTCCCCCTAAAGGCGGTCGACTATCCGAAACAGGGCATCCCAGTCGATCTGGATGAAAACAGACTCCCATCCGCACTCATTCGATGCAAACCCGACTGGCATGCTGCTGAAGTCGTGGATCCAAGAGGAACTGACTATTATCTGTCGACCCGGGCGCTAGGGGAGATGTTCCGAAAAGTGGTCCTCGCAACCCCAGAGGAAATCGCAGCTTCATTGGAAGATAATCAGCACGCCTCGCCGATCAATGGCACTGAGTCGACGAAATCGAAATCGAAAGTAGCTGGGACCTTTTCAGACCCAGTCTCGCGCATTCTAAGGAACAGAGTACAAGGATACCTTTTTCCTTATGTCGACCCCGATAGCTCAAAAGATCCGGAGATGGATAATATATTCTCCAAGTATCAGGATGAGCTTCGGTATATTTGCGCTACACATACTCTTAGCAATACTCCCGGCGTGACACTATTGGAGGCCGAGGTAGTGACGGGTACCATTCTAGCCAAATGTTCACAAAACAGGTGGAGAAAGGATAGAATGTTCCGGATGAAGACGCATGCCAGCACGCTGGTTAAAGAGGTTGCGAGGATTTTGTCGACTTGTCCTGATAGGGATCTGGATGACCGTGGACAGGCTCTCTATACTCTAGAACGGGCCTGGTGGGCGTGGGATTTCAGTCTGAAGAGGGCGGTATTGAGCGGGGCGCGTGAGGGCTTCGGCGGGCATAGTTTTGGATTGATTGCAGTGGATTGCATTCTAAAAGCTTTGGAAGAATTGGGACGTATGGAAAACCAAACTGATGCCAAATAGGTGCATTATTGATCTGAAACAGTAGCACACCGCCGTAATCCATGATAATGTACCACAAAACGTGTTTTTTTGTTTCGCCCCGTGGTTAGCAGAGAAAAAGCTTCGAATTGTCGCCCGTACATCATAGAGTAAATACCCATAAGTTTACCGAAGTTCACTACCCTCAAAAAAGATCAAAGCTCCAGAACGTCAGTAAGTCCCCGAAAGTCTCGCCAACGAAAGACCTACGAGCTCAGATACCGAGCGTTGAACATTGTCTTGGTATTCCTCTCTTGGATGCGTCTCAGGTGGTCGCAAGTTGAGGTATTCTGACATGAAAACCCGAAGAATGAGGTTCCATCTTCGCATCGTGGGTATGTCAAGCGCATCTGCGTTGTCCTGAAGAGAAGAAATGTGAATCAGAAGTCAGGTACTGAGCAACAACAAGCCGTACTTCTATTCTATGCCAAACCCTTGGGAAGGGCTCTGCAATGAGGTGAAGAATGGGCACTCCCTTCTGGAGGAAAGGAACATGGTCGTCGCCAATATAACCAAACGTAGTCGGGTGTCCTTGTCTTTTCACAAAGAAGCTTTTCCATGTTTGAATTTCAGGTCGTCCGTCCGTCTTCCCATCCTTGTCGTACTCGAAAGCTCCACTATTTCCAAGGCGTGTTTCCGCGGATGATAAAGTATCAAAAAGCCAGGCAGTATCAGGGAAAAATGACCTGATACGCGGTTCAGGGGCGCCGAGAAGGTCGAGAAGAATGAGATGTTCTATCGAGCCAAGTTCTGTGGTGTGTGGGCCTAATAAACGTCGTTTCGTGTTGGGGAGTGTGTAGCTCGTGTGCCATTTTTCAGCTAAATGCCTTCAAAGTATTGGAAAGCATCGAGAGCCTCGAGGTAAATGGGAACTTACCTGGCACCATATATTGAATCCGTGTTCGTCCAATCAAAGAACGCTTCCTCTCCATCGAAGAACACAAGCTGGAGAGTCGTATCCGCTACGTCCTCGTCGTCCTCTTCTCCATCTTCTAACCTCTTACTTCGTTCCTCTAATAGTGGGTTCAAGGCCTCTGCCAGGTCTAGCATCATCGCACATGGCGCTGCGGAGTCGGTTGCACCAACAAACTAGTGGATATTCTCTGTTAATTTCGATCGTCACTGGCAACATGTCCGCGTACTTGGTTCATAGGATAGTTTGAAAAATACTTTGAGTCGAAATGAGCAGCGAGAATGACCCGCTTCGTGGCCGCTGGGTCTTTCGTAGCGATCACGTTTGTGAAGCGTTTCTGACCAATGGGTGTATCGTCTGTGAATTCATCCTCTTCTATATGCCAATCTAAACCCTTGAGGGTAGAGATGATATGACTTCGGACTAGAGTGTTGTTCTCGGTATCCGCTGTAACACATTGTCAATCTCCTTTCGTTGTAACGAGAATTTAGGCAGGAAAACACACGGGCGCGAGGAATTAATATTTTCGAGAGATGTGAGGAGGGATTTGAAGGGTCGATATTCTTCACTGGATCGGTGGTATGTATTAGAGTGTAAATTTGAGAAGAGGAAAGTTCAGTGAATTCTCGTGGGCCTAGAGACGCTTGCCATGTTGGGATTGGGGAGATGAGTAGGAAGGATAAGAGACTTAATGGCAGGCTGTGGGCAAATCCGAGCATGTTGAGGCCCTATGTGTAGCCTGTAGTGGCGGGCGACACGTTTCGAGATGATATCAATAACTAGGCTTGACTTCGGGCCACGATGGCCATTTTCGGTCTCTGGGTAACCTTCATTCTAGCCCATTAATTTCTCTATCTCATTTCATTTTTCACTTCCAGGTAATCAATAAAGCGGGAGGTCTTGTTTATCAGCGCAACTTCGCAGGTCTGCATTGAATTAAACATCCCAGCCATGGTACCAGCTACCGACGTTGACCCATGTTTTCTGTCAAGACGGCCTCGCACAACTTACTTCAAACGAATATCTTGTCCTTGCTGGTACTCTCCATGGTATTCACGCCATTACCAGTAGATTGTCACCCATACCAGGTGCTAGCTCTGGTGCTCAAGTGATTGAAGGAGAAACATTCAAGATGAACATCCTTCTTACTTTGACGGGTACCCCATTATTCATTCGATCCGTAGAGTTGTACTGACTGGAAATTTCGTAGGCACGAAGTTCGTATTGCTTTCATCGCTCGCTGAACCATCTGCAGATGTAACGTTGCAGAAAGTATATGATGTGTATGCAGATGCGGTCATGAAGAATCCCTTTCACACCCCAGAAATGCCTATCAGAATTGAGGGGTTTGATAACAGGATTACTGCTTTGATTGGTAACGGGCACATGGCTTAGAGGTGTCTGGCTCTCTGACAAGCGTCTTCGGAGCGGAAGTTATGCCCTAGCTCATACAGTGAAGCTGTAGTTCAACTTCTCAGTCGTCGGCAATGGTTTTGATGGAGAGGCGGATGCTTTCAAAAACGTTTAGCCATGTAGTCCAGAAGTCCGCTAGAAGTCGAATCTATGTAATCGTTTCTTCAAGCGAAATGTACCATAGCAAGATTATCGCAATATTACCCATATATGGAATTTCTAAATGAATGTCGGGAAGAGCAGCGAGCATCCTCTCATGGGTCCACAAACATCCTCAACGCATCATTGAGCCTCTCGTCATATGCCACATCACTGTCGGGTTTGACGATATCCCACCCCTTTGCATCTGCTCTCCATCTCTTCTCCTTCTTCATTCTCTCCGCTCTGAGTTCGACCTCAGTCTTTGGTGGGTTTTCTAACTCCTCCTTGTTAGGCTCCCTCAGACCGCGTGCGATTGCTCTGGCAGTTTCCAGCTTGGCAGGTAGCGCGTCATAGTACTTCTTCCGCTCCTTCTCTATATCATCGTGCATGGTTGACAAGGAACTGCGATAGAAGACCTCGACCTCCTTTCCCAAATCCAGGTCACCTTTAGGTACTCGTGAAGAGTTGGAGGCTATGTCGTCGAAAAGAGATTTTGGTTCTGGTGGAGGGGGATCGAAAGGGCGTGTGCAGTTCATAACCAGACGGTAGCCTGCTTCAGCTCCAGATTTAACTTTGCGACGTTCATTGAAAAAGTCCCAGATCATATACGGGATTTGTGAGAATCCAAGATAATTTGTGAAGGGAACGAAGAGGATGGGAGGAAGAAGGGGTATGGATGTTGTAGGTGTATTCAAGGCTTCGGTGATTTTCGAATTAGATCTAGAAGTCAACGATGAGGCTTGTTTTTGGGCTTGTATTGGTAAACGATACTGGAGCGCAGCAATGGGCGGAGTACCGGCCGTGAAAGGTGTCAATGATGAAGATGTAGTAGAATTCTCCGGTTCGACGTTTCCTGGGTCCTTCGGGACTTCATCAGGCTCGTCAAATCTCCCATCCATCTCCAGCTCCTGTGAGAGTGCTTCCTCGTGGTCAACGTTCTCAAGTCCCTCAGCCCAGCCTTTTTTCAATCCGGCCATAAACTCCTTCCAAGTCGACCGTCCAACAATGACAATGCCGCCTTCCAATCTTTGCTGTCGAAGCTGAGCAAGTGAGCGAAACGGATAGTTGGGTGGGAATGCATCTGGAGATGGTGCGGGGTCCAGTCCAACGTCTAAACGACGCGACTTGCAGATTTCTTCAGCGATGCGATCCGTTAAGTCTCCGTGTCTTTTGCCAGTGATCATTTCATAGTCTATCGCGGCAGCAACGAAGATAGGCTTTATACAAGTGGGGTTGAGTACTGAAATCACAAAAGAGGAGCTGAGCCCCGACCTTGACGTACTTCCGAAAGTACCTCATGCATTGATCCCAATCCTCGTCTCCTGGCCAGCGTGCAGCGTAAACCGTGACCTTTCGTGGCCACGAGAAGTGATCAGTGGTTTCCTCTGATATGTGCTTCACCTTCTCCACATATTCTTGTCTGATACGTTTACACTGTCGTCTGTCGTAGATGTAATAACCTGTGATACTGGACGTGACGGAGAGAAATATGAGCCAATTTCGAGATGGTAGTTTGGGGCGTTTGTCGAGCCATGACGGTGGGATTCCAGTATATCTGAGGGCTGTTCGTATACCGGATTTTTTGGTTGTGGTTGACGTTAGTGGGTTGGAGGAAGAGCCTTCAGCATGTTGGGTGCTCATGAGCAAACAACTTGGTGACGTTCGTCGAAGTCACTTGAAAAACTTTGGGAGCACGTGGCCTCTTCCTACATTTGCCGGCGCCACGATGGCTGATCGCTCTTCTGCAGAAAGATTCTCTGTATTAGCGTCAAAAGTCCTTTTCGAAGTCCAAATATCGATCAAACGGGCTGTTTCATCTCTCGAAGCTCACTACTCTTCGGCTCTACAAAATCTTCAGTTATCCAAGAGTCAACTACAATCTCTCCCGAACGATAACCTTTTCCTAGGCTTCCTCGTATTTCTCACCGCTTTCTTTGGTGTTTGTTTAGTCGTTTTAGGGAGAAAAACTAGTAAAACTTCCAAGAATGCTCGACCTCATCTTAGACTTTCAGCTTTGCGTTCATTCATTGTTCCCACGCATTCCTCGAAGTTCGATCCTCGATTTGCATCCTTCACTCGTACAGGATTGACTATGGACCTTCCATCCTTTCTCGAGGGAATACTCTCCGGTACCATTGAACTCCGGAATCCTATGCTCCTCCAGGCACTTTTTCGTGATCAGCTCATGGGCGGACGGTGTGGAGGAGTATTACCCCACTCTGGGATACAATGGAAGGTCCGCGTGTTGAAGTGGGTCTATTCTTCACATATAGAAACCAGAGCAGGATCCCTCAACGGTGAGTTCATCCACGTTTTCAAATCCACTTGTTACGGATCGACATATCTACGCACAGTGCAAGAAAGCCCGCAACAGACGGTGTTACTCGATTCTGTTCCGCAGCAAGACATCGAAACTACTCTCTCGGCATTTCTTAGTGGTCTGTGCACCGAAAGGGCCAACATTATCTTTACTGCTCGCAACCCCTGCGTTCGTTTCATGTCTGAGAGCTTCCTCTTCTCCGCGGTTCCGTACATCACTAGAAATTACACTGCTACTCCCCTGTTCTCCTCGCTTGACCATATTATTTCTTACATCTCCGGCTTTCGGGACGTGAAGATCCTCTCTGTTACAAACGATTCAGAAGCGCATGCCCAAAAGCTATATGCAGCGGAGAATGATCTCGTCGAAAAAAACTCATCCAGGATTAGATTTCTTGAACGGCACGGAGAGAGATCGTGGCGAGAGCACAGGTTGAGGCTAGTTTGGGAAGCAGGGCTCCATGAAAGTGGTTTGTTGACTAAATGGGTCATTGTTGTGACGAAGTGAATTGACAAGGCGAGATTCTAATTCTTCAAGTTTTTGTACATTACAGAATTGTATACATCGTAGCAGGAAACGGAGCGCATTCACTTGAAATTCTTAGACGGCGGATACCAGCAAAGTCCAGCAGATCGGAGCAAGCAACAAGTTTAAGCAAGGAGCAAAGCCTTGTAGTGTTTAATCAGTTTTGATGCGTCCGTGGCAGCCTATTCAGTATTAGTGGATATATGCGAGGACGTCCGGGTTACAAATCAAGACACACCTCTTTGTTTCTACAACTTTCTTCGAGTTGCTCACGCGCTTTACCTAAAAACTGTTCGAGGGCCTTCTTCCTCCGAGCAGGATTCTCCTTGACTGGCGAAGGTTCAGATCCGTCTGTACAGTTATCAAACGAGGCATGACAAACGTGTTTGTTCAGCGGAGGCGATGGTTTCTGCTCGATTTGGGAATACATCATCCAAGGGATGATCATACGTATCCAGGAGTTGGTTGATCAATGCCTATATATATAGTATGTCAGTGAGCGTATCAGGAACATAAAACTGCCAACATCTTGTTCGTTCCATAGGGGAATGATATCAGCAACGTATCGTTCGTATGACCACTCGCGTTTCTTCATTTCGAGTAGAGACTCTTCAACGTTGTCGCTGCAACCAAATGAGCAAAGACAAACTCAAGAATCTAGAAACATACAGCTGTCGGACCGCGTCTCGGACGATTTCTTGAGCCAGGTGGCGCCCTGCAGTGTAGATGGCCTTTTTCTGATTTTCATAAGCAGCATTGGCAAGGGTAGTTTTCTTGGCTTGACGCTCTGTTGATTAGATTCCCGGTAAACGTGATTATCTGAGAGTGAGAATGGTGTTATCATGAGCGTACTGTACAAATCCTTGAGAAGTCTGCCTATGCCGGCACTGTCCGTAACGTGTATAGATCAGAAGAGGGAGCCACAGTGAGAACAGAAATACCTCACAAGTCGTCTTCGTCCTCTTCTTGGACTCGAATCTCGTCAAGTACTACTCCGAGGATCTCCTCCTCCTCCTCATTCTTATTACAGAAGGATACTGCTGGTGCTGCTACCCTCGGAGGTCTTGTCCTCTGCGTTTCCTGAGCCGCTTCTGGAGAACAATTACAAGAGATCTTGGTTTTCGGTATTCATGAGTCATATACCTGATACTTTCGGCATTTTCGAACCGGACGCAATCAACAATTTCCCGTCCTTTTTCTTGACAAGGACTTTGGTGATGGTCTGTTGGAGAAACGCGAGCTCGCGCCTAGTCCACCACGTCGTGCGTGACCGTGTCTTTGAGAGGTCACTGTGCGACCGAAATTCCCGAAGTGACGCCTGTTCTTGATCAGCGACAACCTTGACACCGATGGATTGGTATGTCCTTCCGCTCAATAAATCTAATCTTGATCTCAGTGCATTCTTCTACAAGCCTGGAGCTCAATATACATCAGAGAATTTTGAACGACATTGCCGCCAATGTCGGCGAAACTGCAGAAGATATTCGATATGTCAATTCGGCCATCACTTCCACAGTTCAAACTCGAGATTCGGTGACGGGAATAAAGGACGCAGATATGAATGGTATCATAGCTGGAGAGGAACTTCAGAAGGTTTTCATGGTATGCAGAACCCTCCTCTGTTCTGCAACGTTAAGCTACATGGCATGATAGCCAGCGTCTCGGGCACACTGCAATATTGCCTTCGGAGAACTTGTTTCCAATTTTTCTGAATCTCATATTACCGAGGCTGTTGATACCCTGATGCCGATTCTCATTGACATCCTTCGAGACATCCCCAATGTCGACTTCGACAAGAGTCTCTCCTGGGAAGGTAAGTAAACAGCACTAATAAATCTGCTTGGATGGAGTCCTAAAAGTATTCGACAGATTGGGCACTTCCTGACCAATTGGTATATTCGACCATTTCGGCGCTCCTTAGAATCTCCCGCACGCATAAAGAGTACAGCGATGCTACCACAGATGCTATAGTAGCATTCATTCATGGCGTTGTCGAGAAGATTAAAGCATATGACGGTGAGTTTACTTTTTACTTTTCTCGTTCATATCCAATCCTTTGACCTGCTTTATAGCGCTTGACACGCTCACCCAACTTATGCCCGCTCTGCATGGTTTCTATCGTGCAATAAGCTCCAGATACTTCGGTTGGACACTTGATCAATGGGGAAAGCTCTTTACACCCCTCAATGCTATATGCGAACCCAATGTCGTCGATCGATTGAACACTCTACTAGTCGACATCATTCAGTCCGAGGACGAAGATGGCGAAGATGCAGAAACATTACAGTTCGCCCAGACGTTCATGACTCGCTACATATCTTGTGGACGTCCTCTTAGTGGATATTTTATTGTGTGTTGCATCATCGAAACCTCATGGACGATCTTGGCGCAAGTACTTGCTCCACCTGCTACTGCTTTCACCGACAGGAACTCAGAAGCCGCAGCTGCTAATAAGGCTTGGAACTCACTCATGCGTAAAGCTGCAGTCGAAATCGAATCTCCAAGGGAGAATGTAGTCGAAGCCCTGAAGAAAGCGATCAATTATAGCATGCAATGCTTTAACGATCTGCTGATGCAGGTTGAGGAGATGGACACTGAGCCATCGATCGATACATACACATGGGAAACTATGTCCGAGAGCTTGGTACGTACTCCATTCGTACTCTTATCCGTTTTACTGAGTGAATATAGAAACTGGCTACCATCTGTTCGGTGGTCCTCAAGGAAATTAATGACAAGCTGTACCCTCGAATGCTGTTTCTCCTTAGTGATAAATCTCCCATCTGTGATCATCTAGTCCAGGAAGCAGCTTTGAAAGCCGCTACGATCCTCGTTCAGAAGTAAGTCGTCAAACACTGTTTCTCGCAATCCTCTCATTCATTCTGGGGTAGCTTTCCAGACATCGCACCCCAAATGGCATCTCACTTACGACGATTTGTCACTTCGCCCGTGCCTCTCTTTGAGTTTGAGTTTGCAGCAGAATCTCGAGCCCCCCCTCCGCTCGCTGCCGCCGCAAAATGCTTGGCGTTATCCATCAAGGTAAGGCGTCGACTTCAATGTCTATACTGGATGACTGACCCTCCGACAAGAAGGCTCCCGGGGACGACCTCATCATGTCTAACATGTACTCCCTTCTCAATTATATTGCTGCCACAAGCAAGGAAATCTCAGACTCAAACGCGTCGCACGCCATGAATAACCCCCTTCGGAGTTCTGTTGATCGGTCCTCTATCCTATCCACGGATTCCGTAGGTGGTCTATCTGAAGGTGAAAGACGACTTGTTGGAATCACCACCATCTCAGTCGTAACGAAACTCGCACTTGAATTTGATTCCGAAGAGGTCTGTGAACTCTTCTACTTTCGCTGGCTCCAAGCTCAAGTCAAGCAGGTTACACGGCTGACTATCTCTATGCTGCTGCAACGGTTGCGTTCCGCAGAACCAACCGTCGAAGCTGCTATTGCATACAATCTTGTGGATCTGGCCGTGTCAGCGCCCGAAAGTTCATTTGTGGATATAATAAGGATGTTCTCTACAATCAACCGGTCGGCCAATCCTGAAGACCCCAGGTTCTCCAATAACATGGTAAGTGGAATCTATGTGGCATTCCGACCCCTCTCAGCTCTTTTTGCATTCTTGAAGGTCCTAGCCGCGCAAACAAGATTGGCTCAAGAACTCCATCGACGCCCTGAATTATACGAGCTGTACCTTGTCGAGCTTCTAACTCTTTTTTCTGACAAGGGAGTCGCAATCCAAAATGCCAAAATCGCTGATCACCATGCAAAGGTATGTATACAGTCGTTCTGAAAAATGAGTTTGTCTTGAGCCCCCAATCTTCTCATTCACGTTAGATCGACAACATGACTGAACAGCTCGCAGGGTTGCTTCTGCCCATCGATGCACTCCTGTCCCACAAAGACTTTAATCCACAGATCGACACACAACCAACTTTGGTGTCGCTCTTCCGCTGCACTTGGTTCCTCTGCGTTCTATTTCACTTCACTGTAGATGAGAAGGAAGTGAATGCAATGGAGTGGCTGAGGCCTGCGTTGGCACGTATCGCTGTTAAGACTCCTGCGACGGTTTGGGAGGAGTCCCATGAGTCAGTTACAAGTGATGTGGAGTACAACACCGTTATAAAACAAGATTATGCTGAAACGGTGAGTATCTATCAAGTCAGGATAAGTAATTGTCCCTAGAACACCATCACAGGTCATTCAGAAGCACCGCGGTTCACTCACGAAACACATTTCACTTCGCAGCAGTGATATTCGATACCTCTCCTGCGGGCAAGTGATATTCCTGTTGACTATGCTCGACATGGAGAGTATGCGCTCCGCTGCAGGTCTTCCTTCGTCCTTGGTCGGTTACTTTGTGAATGACGTTTTAAATCGACGTCCTGGTTTAAGTGCATGTATGGAATCCATCGCTGAGAAGGTGATTTGTCTTTTCATTGAATTGATACTCGTTTCAATGACAGTTATTGTGTAGGTCATTCGAGGTTCCATCCCAGACTTGAACACGCAAGCGTCACAGCAAGCCCTTCCGGATACGCTCTCTTTTGAACTTCAGAAGCTTCTTATTTTAAGCACACATCGTATAGCGAAGGCTCGGGATGTCGCTTCCAAGTTTCTCAACCGCTTACTGTCCTCATTCCCGTCCTTGATGTGTGATCCACCCTTAGTATTCGCCATCTTGGAAACTCTGACTCTCCTCCGCCGTGCCTGCGAGAACGAGTTTGTCGACGAGGTATAGTTTTTAGTCCTCCTTTCGCCAAATACAGTCTCTGATGAATTGCGTAGTTCAACCCTATCTACGAATATGAGTCTGACAGGATGGATAATATAGCCTTCCAGCTGACTGATAACTATGAGGTCCGCAATGACATACTAGCTCAGTTGCAGAGGAATGCGAATACATGGTTCGAGTTGGCGCTCAGTAGGGCGCCAGTGGAACTACAATCTACCTTACAGGCACGCCAATTGCTATAATTCTTTCATCACATTCTAATTCTTTTGCACAGAAATATCTTGCAGTTGGTCAAACTACCACCGGTCCCTCGGATGCCACAGAGCTAGGTGCTTCCATAGCAGAACAATTCGCCAAATCTGTTGGCCCCGTGAGTCGCCAACTCAGTACGTTTGACATCTTGCGGGCTTTGTGCGTGGTGTTAATTTTCTCATTAGTGGCACTCTCGAACTTGTCTCCCTGGAAAACCGACAAAGCCAAAGTTCTTGCCAGTCAAATTGCTAGCAAGTCGTACTTCTCTGGCGAAGTTGCAGGTCTCAGGTTGGCCAGTCGATCTGGTGAATGTCTTGCTCTCTTCTCTGGGCCGTCCTTGCTTATATCTTCAATAGTTTCGGAACAAATTGAACTGCTACCTCCTGAGCACGCTCCTTCTGCAGAAATCGGTGCCTTGAAAGACAAACTTTCACGTTCGATGAAAGAGATCAGAGGCAAGTCTAGCAGTTTGACTGTGCAAGATATGAAGCGACTGTTGTTCCGCTGCGCTGCCACCTTGATTTCATTGCCACAGGTGATTCTGGTTTCTGTTTTCATTCATGGTCAATACTAAAAGGTTTCGTGTCAGTGCGATTACGAACTATTACACTACCTTGTTTCTCTCCCTTTCGAAGTTTCCACGCCTTCTTCCATTTCTGCCGCCATCGAGGTTTGGACCTGGGTCATTGCAGAGAAGCCAACCGTTGAGGTCGCGATAATGGGTGAAATTGTCTCCGCATGGTCCGATACGATCCGACTTGAAAAAGGGTTGTTTTCGCCGAGTATCAAGTATCTTGTCTCACTTCACTGTAGTTTATTGGCCCTGAAACTTCTCTTTCTCAGCCACGAAGATCCCTTCTTTCACCCTATCAGTTACAGCCCCACCACCAAGGAGGAGATCGACCGGGATGGAAACAACGCCCGTCGCCTGATTAATCCACATTCACTCGTGTTACAGATGCTCTTCAGTCGGTTACAAGCTGCAAGATACAGGCGTCCTGGGGTGATGTTCTTGATCCAACATCTGGTGCTGCGATCAGCAAGGGCACATAAATCTTTGAGGTTGGGATCTTCGATGCTTCAGATTTGAACTGGCGCTGACACGCAATTCTAGCACCCATGCTCTTGCGCGTGAAGCCCGCTTCTCTTTCCTCTCCTTTGGTTTTGAGACCCTGAGGAGTTCACACCTCGATTCTGTTTGTGAGAGCACTTTACGGGAAAGTTTATACGGCGCTGCCTATTCGTGGTTCTCTGTCCGTCCCCAGTAGGTTCAGAACAGTACTTTCCCACCTTCAGGACATACTTATTACGTCTCTCAGATGGTCCTATGGATCCAACCGCGTCCAGCTTGACGCGGATGTACGGGTCCTCTCAGAATTCTTGTCATACCTTCAAACGGATTCTATCCGATCGACGTTGGCTATCACAAGCTTAGCGCCCGTTCTGTTGACCTCGCGTGCTGCTTGTGAGTCGTCAAGGCCACCTAGAGTCGCTGAATTGGAACATTGACTTTTTCCCAAGATTACTCCGGTCGTCTCAAAGAAATGAATCATCCACTTCGGCTGTTGGTCGAAAACGAACTTTTCCGTCTCTCTGTTTGGGCCAATCCTATCATTGATCCAAAGCGTGGCGCAGATCATGTCAGCACGATAGTTGAAGTAAACCCTTCCATTGCTACATTGCGTACCGCTTATTGTGTTTCAGCATTCCTGGACGAGTGTCGTTCGGACGGTTTGGCACATCGACCCAGCAATCTCGATTCACTTTGCGGAACGATTCAAGGTGCCCAGCTTGCGCAATGAAGTGGCCAAACTTGTTCGATCCTCCTGCGTCGACGTTCTCGGAGTCCCGGAAGCTATCGGGTTTTTGTTAGGAGACAGGATGGAACCCATCATAAACAGAGACCTAAAGGTATGTCATGAGCAAAATCCTCTGATGAGTTGGTTTACAGTAGGCGTTCACAGCTTCTCATATTATGGGCGCCCGTACCGCCCGTAATAGCCAACACTTTCTTCGAACCACGATACAAAAATGACCCGCTTGTCCTGCAATATGCTCATCGAGTACTGGAGCAACATCCCGTTGACCTTACCTTCTTCTATGTTCCGCAAATGGTTCAAGCTCTTCGATATGATGAACTCGGCAAGTCATTTCAACTACTTCAGCAGGCGCAAGAGCTCATCCTCTCCTTGTAGGATACGTATCACGATTCATTTACGAAACAGCGAAGATTTCGCAACTTTTCTGCCACCAGATCATCTGGAACATGAAAGCGAACACTCACAAGGACGATGCTGGAGAAGAGGTTAGTGTCATTCAATTCCGTACTGGTACAAAGCCTTGAAATGAAAAATTCAGGAGGATCCACTCAAGCCTACTCTGGACGCCATGGTCGATATGATAGTGCATTCGCTGTCCGGAGACGCGCGAAGTTTCTACGACCGCGAATTTGGATTCTTCCATGAAGTTACCTCAATATCTGGGAAGCTAAAGCCGTTCATTACTAAACCAAAGCCAGAGAAAAAAGTGAGACTTCGTCCGAGTCTCTGTTGAAGTTAGAGGTAACCCTTTGTGTCAGGCCAAAATAGATGAAGAAATGTCGAAGATTGTGGTCGACGTGGGGGTCTATCTTCCGAGTAATCCCGATGGAGTTGTGATAGACATTGACAAGAAGTCAGGTCGCCCTTTACAGAGTCATGCCAAGGTCTGTGGAGCCAATGAAATATCTGCTTTGTTGACGGTCCTGCTAGGCACCGTTTATGGCGACATTCAAAGTTCGAAAGGAAAAAGTGGTGATTGACCGTGACCCTGATTCTCTTCTCGATAGCGATGGCGCTGGCGTCGAGAAACGCGAGGAATACGAGGTCTGGCAGCAAGCTATCTTCAAAGTCGGAGATGATTGCAGGCAGGACGTACTTGCTTTGCAGATCATAGCCATGTTCAAGAATATCTTCACGAGTGTCGGTCTGACCCTTTATCTCTTCCCCTATCGAGTCATCGCCACTGCTCCTGGGGTGAGTTGAAGTGTTTCTCCTTTCTCCGATGGTTTCATAATGTTGAGTTAGTGCGGAGTAATCGACGTTGTCCCGAATTCCACCTCCCGCGACGAAATGGGGCGATCGAAGGTTAACGATTTATCGGGCTTCTTTGCATCAAAATATGGCGGACAGAATGCTGTTGCCTTCCAGCAAGCTCGCTTGAATTTCATACAATCTATGGCAGCGTACTCCGTAGCTTCCTACATCCTCCAGATCAAAGATCGTCACAATGGGAATATCATGATAGACGGCGAAGGTCACATTGTTCACATAGGTATGGACTCCTCCTCACGTATCGAGTCTGGCTTCTGAAATACCTCCAAGACTTTGGTTTTCTATTTGACATAGATGAGTACTCTATTTTTTTCCACCTCCTTCCGTTTTGACTTACAGTACAACGATGGCGTTAACTACGTCCCGGAGTGAGTGATTCGTGTTTTCGAGGTTATACATCTGACCTTTTGTTGCAGGGCGTGAAATTTGAGCCATCGTCATTCAAACTAAACCGCGAGATGATCGACCTAATGGGCGGTCGATACTCCCAAGGTTACCATATCTTCCAACAGCTGACTGTCAAGGCTTTTCTTGCCATCCGGCCTCATGCTGATCAGATCGTGGACATGGTACAATTAATGCTCAACTCAAGCTTGCCTTCATTCAAGGGAGAAGGAACAATTAAGAGACTTCGAGACCGATTTGCACTGGGTTTGAATGAACGACAGGCGGCTGAGTATATGATGGGTGTCATTAAGAACGCACAAGAGAACATACGGAGTACAGCTTACGATGCGTTCCAGTTGGTAAGTCGTCGTGTATTGCATCTCGTTCCATGTTTACGATCCGTGTGACCCCCACAGATGCAAAACGGTTCGTTTAAGTGACTGTGTTTCGACGTCGCTCTGCTTATGTTTTGATCAGGCATTCCGTACAAGGGGAGTTTACTACCACTAACCAACTAACGATTTCAACGACGACATGAGGTTAGATGGAACTGAATATGGCACGATGGATTCGTGTTGGCTTTACATACTATATACAGTTGAACCTCCCATAATGCATATATAACTTTTTTTTTTGCCTTCACCAAATTCACAGTACCCGGTTACCTTTCTCAAGCTCACTGGTGGTTGCATCATAATGAATGGATTGTAAGTGAAGGGGTTACTATCAGTCTGGATGACATCAAAATTAACGATACCCACAACAAGTCCGTAATAATAACAATAAACAACACCCACCGAATCCGTCGGTAAAAAGATGAGATATAAAAATAAATTAGGAAAACACAATCTAGACTCAGCCTCAACTTCACATAAATAGTACAAATCCGACGGTCATCGCGACCAAAGTCATCGAAAATCCAATCTGAACACTCGAAACGGCCGAGTTGGAGCCACCAGAGCCACCAGAGCCGCCACCCTGCGTGGTGTTGGTGTTGTTGGTAGTAGCAGTGAGTTTAGCGAGTTTCTGGAAGTTCTCAAAGTTGTTTTGACCGCTTTCAACCGCATTGACCGAGAACACCATTCCTGAGGGAACCATTATGAGAAGGCGTGGTTTCAGACGGGGACTCTAATAGCTTTGGACCTACCTTCACCACAGTGAGATTTCGGGTTGGTTTGAGGGCAATAAGCCCATATGGGAGCGGTCTAGTCGGTGATGAAACATCAGCTACAGCTCTCAGACGATCGCTAGTAGTAGCAGAACATACATCGTTAACTGCGATCGTAAAAATGGGCTTGTCGGCGTCTTCACTAGTTACGGGCTTGCTAACAGGGGAAAGGGGGGGGGGAATTGAGTATACTGCCTTTCGTCGGAACTTTGAAGTCTACACTTACAATCCTGAAGCAAACCCGTTTGACAACGGTTCACAGGGTTTTCTATCCGCCTATCAATGAACTGCATAGGTTTCAAACAAGTTTGGGTTAGAAAACTCACGAGAAGGACGACTGAGTAACACCGTGGGCCTTGGGGTGAAACTCGAAGACTACGGTATCACCCAGACTAGCACTGATGTTTGAAGGTTCAAAACCGAGTTTTCCATTTGCACCAACTGCGATCTTGTGAATGACCGGCTGAGGAGCGAATGTGGGTTCTACATGACCGTGGGTTCACTGAATCGAATTTGGATATGGATGGTTACGACTTACGCGGAGATCCTTCGTAACTGGTGTAGGTAGAGGTCCAAACGGATGTGCCATTGGTAACTGTTGCGGTGGCGGTCGCCCACGTCTGAGGGGGAGGAGTAGTAAACGTCGCGGTGGCAGAACTTGCAGAGCTTGGTCCCGTTGCGTTGCTCATGGCTAAGGCTTTGAATGCAGAAAACGAATGGGGGTCTCCCTCAGGTGGAGGGTTGATCGCAAACACCATTCCTACGCCCATGATTGGCGGTTAACTAGGTAGCCCGTATTTGATAGAGTTGTGGACATTTACCTTGACTACAATGAGGTGATGGGTTTTTTTGCTTACAGTAGAACCATGTTGGTTTAGTATCGCCGACGGTAACGACGAAGGGTTCCGCCGTCGTGTTGGGGGAAACGGGTCGGCTATCGAGAAAAGTCAGCGATGACACAAAGAGGCAGGAAGTGGAGGAGGGCTCACAAGCCACTGTCAAAGCCATTCTCTGCGCGCAGACAGGGCTGCGAGGGTGATGGTTATTAGAATCGAAGAGAGTGAGGAGATATAAATATAGAGGATACAAACGTTGTCAAATGTGGATCTGAGAGCAGGAAATTAGTACCACCGTCGCTTTCGTAGATCCAAAACTTACTGTGTCGCTGTGTGATTTTTCGAAACGCTGTAACTCCGGTAAGAGAATGTTTAGAATAAATTTCAGAAACTCACAAAGTGAAGGTAACGGTATCTCCCTGGTTTGCAGTGACGAATTCTGGAGAGAATGCCAGCTTGTTATCACTACCAACAGTAACCGGGATATTAGCCGCAAGGACAGTGAGGGGAAGTGAGGCGAGGGCGAGGGCGGAGAGTCTGTATATCATGTTGAATGGAATATTCGGTGAAGGGGGAGAAAGGTAGTTGAGTTGGGGGATGGAAGAGAGGTCATTTATATAGCCTGGATGTAGCAGTAAAATGGCTCAACAGTAAATGGCTCAAGGGTCGGCCATCCCGGCGATTTCGGATTGGGATCGTTTGCGATCGACCGGGACTCCCGAGACCTGTCCAATCCACCGACGGGAGGCTGTGGACGAGCTGATAAGTACAAAGGACTTCATATGTAAATCCCTAGTAATAATAATATGGGAAAATCAATAGGTAAATCTGAGAAGATTCCACACACGTTGGCCGGGTTGGCGGGGTAATAGCCGGAAAAGCCGAGAATCTCGGCAACGTTGCAAAATCATCGGCTCCCCTGTCGAAATTCGAAATCGTGGCTTGGTCGATCTAAGGATTGTAGGTCCACCATGAGTGTGCATTTTCATCAAAATTCAGGACCTACAGCCGACGACGCAGTGGCATGCATACCGATGGAGGCAAAATTTGAAAACTCGATCGCCTCCATTGTACTACAAAAAATGGAATCGACAGAGGCTGTACTTCCTGCTTAGAGAACTGGGTACCAGGGGTTGAAATCTTCCAGGACTCCTTTCAGAATAAATTTTAATGGATAACTCTTTGCTTTCTGGATTCGGACCAAGTACTTAGACTTCACCGTACCAGAAATTGACCCGGAATACTAGCTCTATCCAAACAGCAAGGTCCAGTTTTCTTGTGAATTACAATTACATTCCAGGACCGATCTGGCATGTGGATGTTTTTTGCCAATAGCATTGGGATATCCAAAAAAAAAACGATTGGCATTCCTTTTCACGCGTAGGTTAGAGTCAGGGCGAATTGAAAAAAAGTGTGGTGACCATCACCTCGCAACACACTTGGTTAGACTTGGCTCACATTGGTGTTCAAATGGCAATCATAGTTGGGCAGGCCTTAGAAGAGCTCCGATGTCTTAGTAGGCTTGGGCAATGAGGTTAAAGCTTGACGTACTTCCAGAGTCCTCGTACTCCCGTCACCGAGCCATTAGGGTAATATTGGGTATATTGGGTTGGGTGTACATCCTGGTGGCGGCTATGGTCCATATATAATACCATGAAAGACAGACTGAAAAGCGGTTCAGCATACTGCTTGTCGATGTGCAGATTGTTTGAACAATTTCAGACATCTGATGGGGTAAAACAGCGCTCTAAAAAGAACGTGTGGAAGAACAAGAGGGTCTTTACTATTCTGTTTAGGGATATGCAACATTTTCGAGTACCACTTCCACACACCACTTACCGTATCAAAAATTTGACTAGAGTATTTTAATAGTGCTCAAAACGTTAACCTGAATTTATGAGGATTTTAGGATAGCTGTAAGAAACCTCGGAGAGTGTCCGAGGGTGATTCGAGAAGTGCAAAGCGTTTTTTCACGTATCGTCACGTCCGGCAAGACTTCGGCAAGTAGCAAAGCTCGCGCCAGGCCAGCTCACTGCCGTCTCGCTTACAGGTCGATTTGGGACCTCTGCTGTATCGTTTGGCTTATTCCACACTACCGTTCACTCCCCTGCCTCTGAAACCTTGTATTTAATGCTAGTGTTTTCGTTTACACTTAACTACGTATCTAAAATTTTGAGATATATTCCGGAATGTACCGTTCCTGGGCTGTCACGCTGTAATCACGACCAGATCTGAGCTATATTTTAAATTTCATTTCATATCCTTTGTAATTCAGTGGCTACAACTGTACATACAAGCTCATGTGTAGTCTACGGATCCTAAAAAAAATTGCCGAGCCCACAAATAAACGGGAAGACCAAGTTTTATCCAATTTTGCATATCCTTGTCATTTGCACATCGGAAACCAGAATAGTACCGATTCGTACACATGTACACGAAGTGTCGAAGTGTCGCATGGCAAACTGATAGGCGAGGCGGCACGACTTGCCGATTTCAACATCGTTTTCTTTCCCTCGTAAGTACTTACAAGCTTATGACCCGGCCCTTTGTGCCGAGTTTTTTTGCATGTTTATACACCTGCTTACTTGCGCTCTGTAGGAGTTCTGCAGGTAGTGAACAGCATGAATCACCCATGGGGGGAAAGTTTGTGTCCCTTGGCCCACTGTATTCATATCACATGACCTGTTCTGTGAACATCCTGTGTCAGAGGCGTAATTACACCTGTCCTACCCGTTACCCATGGAAAAAAGTATGGTGGGTATGGGACTTGTACAGGGTGACTAATCCATTCCAGCCCCATCCCATGCACAGGAAAACCCACCAACCCGTGCTGTTCCAACTTCCCTATCTGCAGGTATGGCCATGCTCTATCCCATTTTACAGGTACAAACCCATGGGGAAAGTATTCTGTGCCAAATCAGTACATGTTGTATAGTGGGCGACATAAATAGCAGGTGGAGGACTTGTACTGTGTACAGAACTTTGTACAGGGTGGCCTACCCCATTCCCTCCCTGTCCCATGCACAGAAAAACCTGTAACCTGTGGAAAAACAGTACAGTTAGAGAAGGGGAGAGGAGACAGTGAGAGATGACAAATTATTACCAAAAAAGTGTGTGGGAATATAAAAGTTACATCTCATAACAGTTGAAGTATAGATGCATGTCAGATAACAGTAGGAATAAATAAACAGGAACATGAAAAATACTATGTTACTGTAGCTCAAAGGGAGGGGACATTGTCGTGCACGCAGGAAATTTCGATCTCCGCTTTAATTTACCCTGGTCCTGTCGCATAGATCATTTTTTGGAGATAATCGCTGATAATCGCTGATAATCAGGTCTCTTTGTCCCATTATATATAGGATTTAATTCCCAAATGTTGAACTTATCGTTTAACATGTGACCGTGTCAGTCACAAGACTTAGACACAAGACTCCATAGACATTAGTAGTTACTCATGTACATACGTCTGTCACTATATTTACACTATCATTCACATGGATAGTTTACTTATCTACCAATAGCTTATAGACCTCACAGTAGATGACTGAGCATTCTCTCACATCTACTTATATCTACCAATAGCTATATGACCTCTAGAGATAACAAGAACCTTGTTACTCAGACACATTCATTAGATACTATCTTTAGTTCTAACTCTCACAGACGTGCTTAGCACGACATAGCACGATATAGCTATTATTATACCTACCAAGTAGTATAAAAGCTAGATAACAACAGCATGTAAATACAGGCTGTTCTATACGAATATCCTACCACTTTAACTCTAACAAGTTATCATCTCAAGTCCTACAAAGTAAGTCATCCACTGTGCATATAGGCTGACAGCCTTGCACCCTGCTGTTTCAATAGGTTATGGGCCCCGGACGCCACAAAACACCCTAGTCAGTGTCAACGGCGGACAGACCTATGACCCTTTGCGGGACATAGAGAAGTTCACCAGTGGATATCAGATATGGCATAAAGGCAAGAGTTATTTCATTTATCCCTTTCCCTCTATACTAGTATCATGGGCCTTCACTTTCGTACAAGCCCTATATCTACATTTTACACTTCTTACTCCTCTGGTCGTGCCCGCACGCTTGTGCAACGCAGACTGAGAAGGTTTCATCCATTTACACGGATGATTCACTTGGGACAACCGTTCGGACCCCAAGTTAGATAACTTGTAAAATAGTCACGGTCACTTTCGTATTTAAATAAGTAAAACCTCCACTATATGCTATCAGTCATATAAACGCCTAGTAGTTTATAAGTTTGTTGTTTTGGGATCGCTCGTTGGACAATGCCTAAACATGAACCTGCGGGTTTCATGTAAGAAAGCTTGTGTAACTGATGCAGATCGATCAACAAACTTTAAAACAAAAAGCTTTCTATTGGCATATAGATTTTTACTATACATAGTGAGTCCGGGATTGAGACCGGATCACTGAAGTGACACATGACACATGGAATTAGTTATCTTAATTGATAACGACCGTTTGTGGCCAAACGGACTCATAATCTAGAGAAAGCAGATTGTTTAAAAGCTTTTGCTTACAATCTTATTTCTTCTAGCAAATGTCTTCTTCCGAAGAATCAGGTGTTTACGTCAAAACTCCCACTGGATTTAACATTCCAGTAGTCTCTGGTTCTGACAAAGCCTTCTCTGTGAAGAATGATCCAGAATCAGACTTCCTTATTGCCAATAACAGGCAATATCCTCTTTATACCCAAATGGTCAATAACGCCGAAACTCCTTCTACTGCCGGAATCTCTGTCATCCCTATCTTCGATGGCAATGCACGCAAATGGGAAGAGTTTTCTGATACATTCACGAACTACTGTAGAGTACAGAAATGTGTAACCGCATTGACTACTGCGGCACCTACTATTGCTGCTACCGATCATGCAACTTACCACACTTCTGTCTCCAATTACAATACTTGGTCTGAGAAAAATGAGCAAGCCCTTGGTTACCTCCACCTTCGCACTTCAAAAGCTATTAGAATTTCATACGGAAAAGACAAAACCGCTATGCAATTCTTCGACGCTTTAAAACTGGCATTCCAATCCAATAAGGTTGCCAGTGCGAATGAAGAATATATTAAATACAACAATATCTTCATTCAGGATGGTGTAAATCCAATACCTGCCATTACCCAGATCACTTCCCATGCAGCCAGACTCCAAGAGAAGGGATACCCGCTTGAGGATAAGCTCATCGCTTTCCAAATTGTCAGCAAGCTACCTCCTTCTTTCGGGAACGTCATATCCATCATCAACAATCTTACTGAGCGGGAATTTACCACTCAAAAGATTATTGAAATGGTATCCACCGAGTGGATGCAAAAACAATCGATGTCTATGGTACAATCGAATACTGCGAGAGTCACTGGACTGAAACATTTCAATCCAAACTTTAGACCACAATGGAATAATGGTCAAAAGAATCGAAACTTCAACCCGATTCAACAATATAACCCTGGTGCTCAGCAGAGCAACCAGAAAAAGAACTGGAAAGGAAAAGGAAAGGGGAAGCAGCCACAGCAGAATCCTGGACAGGGTTCTAAGAAACAATTTAATAATAACAAGAAGCAGAAAGGGGGAGGAAAGAAAAATAAAAACTCTTCCGCAAATCATTCTGCCCCTGTTAAAATAAATTGTTCACGACTAGCCAATGAGCTCCAACTTGTTGAAATACACATGAATCGTGTTGGCTACAGTTGGGATGGAGAAGAAAGACAAATTGCGTCTACTTCAAATATTCCTAGCTCTACTACCCGAGACCTACAAATGATAGGAACGTCTACAAGTCACAATCTTGGACGACCACTTTCTGATCATGAACCAGTTTCCGACCCAGATTTCAAGGACTTAATGGAAACATTTGGTGACAATCCAGATTTTTTCAAACCACCACTTGCTCGGTGTACCATTAGTTCCACCGCATCTGATATAAATCCACAATCTGACTACCAGGTTGAATTGGACACCAGATTGCCAAATACTGTTCCACCATCTCCCGTAATAAATCCTACTGCACTTCGCTATACACAACTCGAAGCCACGCAGCAAAATTCCTTTGGAGAACCATCACGAGCAGAAATGTTGATCAACGAAATGATTTTCAAACTTCGGAGGAATCTTAGGAACAACATTATAGACAACATTCTCCTCACTGATGATGAAGCAAAAAAGAATAACCTGCTTCACGAACTAGAGGAACTGAACGTCACTGGAATTCACAAAATTATTCTATCACTCAGTTCAGAAGCTGCAGATACTCATCGACGAGAGTACAATGTCAATATCTACAGGATAGATAATATGACACCACGACAATTCATCTTCGAGAGCCTGATGGATCAGGACACAAAAATCGAAAATATTCGAATTGAACCACCACTAATGGTTCATACTTCATCACACCTTTATCCATGGCAAAGCGCCAATGATATCAGACGACTAGTCAGGGATATCTCTCTGGAAATCGTATCAATGAACGAGCTTGCCAGAAGAAACTATCCTGATTTTGTGCGACTCTTCAAAAACAATTACATATGGAGAGATAATGCTCCAATTCAAGTTCGTCTCCCACAATGCTGGAAAAAGGTTGTGGAAGAAAATCTAGAGTACAAAGCTCTTGATTGGTATCTTCAGAACCCTCTGAAGAATAAAGTCGATGACTATAACATCGATCACAACTGGCTTACTCAAGTCAGATGTGTCGAACGATACTTTGGTCTTACAAAAACCCCTTCTGAAGGACTATTTGAAGTACAAACACCACACCAAATGTGCCCTAACTGTAATCCAGAAGAAGAAGAAGCAGAAAGGATTAGACGATCTGCTTACTCTGATTGGATGGAAGGTGATGAATACGATTCGGACACCTACTACGAGAAAGATGATCCATACCTATTCCAATTTGGTCCATCATCCGACACTCCAAACAATACTCCTGAAACAGGAGGATTAGTCCAACCATCTCCTGAACCTCTTCCAATGCAATTCAGTTCTCGTCTCCAAGAAGAACTTTCCAATGTTCATGCAAATGCAACAATTTGTTTCCTAATGGAAAATTCTCCAACTCCAGTATATGTCAATATAGAAGAAACTTCTAATACAGAAGAAGATACCCATATGGAGGAAACATCAGATCTAGAATGCGAAGTCATCTATGTATCTGATGATGAGCCAGAAATGTCTCTACCAGAGAATGAAACGATTGATCCAATGCCGGATCTTACGGATACAAACCCGAATCAAATCAACTTTGATGATTTCTCAATCAACAGTCCACCTCCAGACTTACCCGATCCAGTCATAACTCAAGAAGAATATCTTCCCGCTGTCATATCTGAACATGATGTGATAAGGACGGATCTTGATCTATCTTGGACCCCTCTATTTATAAAAAATGGGTTTTACGTTGAACCAATGGTCGAGAAAGTCCAAAGATTCAGAAACGACATGTTAGATCTTGGAGAAGAGGAAATCCTCAAAGAGTACCACAGCAGAAGAACTGCTGGAAAATTTGTGACATCAATGACTATAGGCCAAGGGAGCAATTCCATGGAACTCTTCTCACCTGCTCAAGAAGTAGCGTCGATCCGAAGATCCATGACACTGGCAAAAGCTTTACCAGTGAACTGCATCAG
Organism: Marasmius oreades; assembly: GCF_018924745.1. NCBI lineage: Eukaryota > Fungi > Basidiomycota > Agaricomycetes > Agaricales > Marasmiaceae > Marasmius > Marasmius oreades. Next base: position 2,900,490 of record NC_057327.1, on the reverse strand, counting down.
GAACGAAGTTGATCTTGATGATCCACATCTCACACCTTGGACCAGTCACAATTGGTTCCATATCAAGCGACGATTCAATCGGAGATATGAGAAAAGGCAAAAATGGCTCAAACGCAACAGTTTGAAGAGGAAAAGGGAGGCATACGAGGAATGCAATACCGGATTCGAAGAATCTGACTTTAATGAACATGTCAGGCGCATAAATCAATTGGAGAAGGACAGACATCGGTCAGCTCTGAGGAAGATTAAAAATCAGAGAAAACAGCTAAAGATAGGCAAAGACGAGATGTTTTGCTATATCTGCGAATCGGTTAAGCACTCTCGTGCTAACTGTCCCCTCAATCCACCTCAATGGTGTTCTCACTGCCGAAACCCCACTCATCCTAGTCAAAAATGCCGAAAGCTTCATCCAATGGTTGAAGATTTCAACTGGCCACCAGTTGATACTGGTAAAAGCCCATGGAAAAAGGAGAGCAGGGTAGATTACCTAAAAAGAATGGCAGAGGAGAATAAAAGGCGAATTTCCAAAGCTGCAAGAATGAGTACTGGCGGACGACCCCCCAGACCACAGCTCAGCAACAATTCACCATTGCAGAAGAAATGCTACAAGTGTGGAAGTACGGAACACGTCTTCAGGTACTGTCCACAACGCATATGCTTCAAATGCAAGCAAATTGGACATAGCTGGAAGGATTGTACTAGACATGGAGAAACTTCGCAAGGATACATCAGGAGACATCGTTTCTCTGATGGAATTTCCTACGAAGATCGACAAATGGAAGAGTCCGAGACCCCCAATGACTATCACAACTACAACGACTACGAATACAATGGTGAAGACACCTATGGTCGTGACTATGAATGCTGGCAAGATTTCTCTTTTACTTCAAAGCTCAATGCTAATCACTCACTACAGAACAACACTGATCAAACTTCTTGTATAACTACAATTGGTTGTAACAATGTTTCTGTATGTAACAATATATTTGCGTTTTCTACAAATGCAATGAGTGATAAGCAAGAAAAGCAAGAGAAATGGCTACTAGATAGTGGAGCAACACATCATATGACTCCAAATATCAATGATTTTGTTGACTATCACGAATTAAGCAACCCGATCGCAGTTCAGACTAGTGCAGGCAGTGAAGCTAACACGCCTATTACTGGTCTCGGAACAGTATTCATAGAATGTCATAAACCTAACGGCCACAAATGTGTCATAAAACTTTTTCCAGTCATGTACCAATGCCATAGTCCATATCGAATACTATCCACTGGTAAGATCGAACAAGAAGGGTACTACACCTTATCTTACGATCGAGCAACTTCTCTCAGATCCAAACGAGATCATTCTGAAATCCTAACTGGATATCCCAGTAGTGGGACAGATAATCTCAAATGGGTTGATGGAAAGGTACTCTCCAAGGAGAAATCACCTTCAATCATAATGGCTTCTCTTGCAAACATAGATTCATCTATTTGGCATAAACGTTTTGCACACGCATCTTACAATGTGCTGCGCAAGTGTCAAACTTCATGCAAAGGTTTCACCAAATCTACGATTCGTGAACCAACTACAGGAATCTGTAAAGGTTGCGCTAAAGGAAAGATGACAGCTAAATCATACCCATCTTCTAACAAACGCGCCTCTCAGAAATTAGAATTAGTTCATGCGGATGTACTAGAATTTCCAACCCACTCATATCAGCAAAACAAGTATTGCTTAACTATGATCGATGACTTTTCCTCATTAGGATGGATCTTCCCTATCCGAAACAAATCCGATGTTTTCCAAAGGCTAAAAGAATGGAAGACATTAGTGGAAAACCTATCCAATCTAAAAGTCAAGAAGCTACGCTTCGATCGAGGGGGAGAATTCTTCTCTAGGAACTCAGATGAATTCTTCAAACAACATGGAATTTCTATCCAGTCATCTGCACCGCACATACATGAACAAAATGGACGAGCAGAACGTTTCAATCGAACGCTACGAGACAAATCTGAGACACTTCGGCAGCAAGCCTGTGCACCAGAAAGCTGGTGGCAATTTGCCATTGAGACAGCTCTTCATGTATACAACAGAACTCCAATTCATTCCAGAGATTGGAAAACACCTGTAGAAATTTATAGCAACAAACAACCTGATGTTTCATACTTCAGAACCTTTGGTTGTGGGGCTTATGTTCATAATCATAAAGAAGTACGCAAAAACAAACTAGCACCACGATCAGAAGCAATGATCTTCGTTGGCTATGAACCAGGATTGAAAGCTTATCGTTTTATGCGCATTACTAGCAACTCTATCGTTGTTAGCCCCAATGCTACTTTTGATGAATCATGGTTTCCTAAATGCAAACAAGAAGCACCTGGATCTATCGAGATAGACAAATCTTCCAAACCAATCCATTCTACACCTTTTTCCCAATACCCTTACGACGGTCATGATCACAATGATCACCATCCAAATTCCAACCAAAAGGACGCTTTTGACGAATTTTGGAATCTTCCCAATGATGACTCTGACGATGAGACTCCTATACCGGATCCTGAATGTAATATTCCCAAGGATGAACAACCTCAGGAAAAACCTCATGAACAGAATCATCCTCCACAACCTCCTCCACGAACTCATAAGAGATCTCAGAAAATAAGAGATCCTTTGCCACCTAGAGAAGTCGAACCTAGAGTTCGCATACCTAGAATACAAGAAGGAAACGTCTACACAGGCGATCCTCTTGAAAACCAACAACAAGGCATGCGAAGTTGGCAAAAGACAGTTAATCCACTTGGAATACCTGAAAAAATACCAGTAAAACCAAAAGAAACTGTCATTCCTGAACAAGGAAACTCCGAGAAAGAGCTTCTGACTAGACTTATTCAGGAAGGGGGAGAACAATTCATTAAAACATTTCTTTCATCCGCTATCAAACCAGATTTTGATACAGTCAAAGACTGGTCTTATTCTGAAATCCTAAATCTTCGCCCAAAAGAGGAACAGATAGAATGGTTGAAAGCTTGTGGAGAAGAACTGAAATCACTAAATGAAAGACAAGTATTTTCAGTAGTAAACCGTCCTACACACAAGAAACCAATCAAATGTAGATGGGTATTCGACAAGAAGTCAGATGGACGCTACAAAGCGCGATTAGTAGCAAAAGGATTTTCACAAATCCAAGGCATAGATTACGACGAACTATTTTCACCAGTTGTACGCTTTGAAACAGTACGACTACTTCTGGCATTAGCAGCACTAGAAGACTGGGAAATCTCAGCGCTCGATGTCAAAACCGCCTTTCTATATGGCGAGTTAAAGGAAGAAATCTTTATGGAACAACCAGAAGGATTCGTCAAGGATAAAGACAAGGTTTGGAAGTTACGCAAAGCATTATACGGCCTGAAGCAAGCCAGTCGAACTTGGTGGCATACGTGTACACAATCAATGATGAAAATGGGCTACACACGATGCACTTCAGATGCTGGCGTATACATCTTCCAAGAAAACGGCAAAACAGTTATTGCCATCATTTATGTCGATGATGCCCTATTTATGGGATCCGACAAGGACCTTCTCAATAGAAAGAAGAAGGAATTTATGAAAGTCTGGGAATGCAGAGATTTAGGAGAACCGAAGGAATTTCTTCGAATGAGAATTAGGAGAGATCGCAAGAATCGAAAAATCTATCTTGATCAATGCGACTATCTTGAAAAAATAATCCGAAGATTTGATATGACAAATGCAAAATCAGCAAACACACCATTACCTGGTGGATATACGCCAGTTACCAACACAAATACTCCAGATCCAAAACTTCGATCACAGTTCCAATCAGTAATAGGATCACTACTTTATCTCATGCTTGGAACACGACCTGACATTGCACATGCTGTTATCAAACTATCACAGCATGGCGCAAATCCATCCCGAGATCATCTTGATCGATCAAAGTATATCCTCAAATATCTTAGAGGAACTTCCAAATATACACTCACATTCGATGGAAAGTCTAACATGGGATTCATGGCCTATTCCGACTCAGATTGGGCAACAGACCCTAGTAATCGAAAATCACACACTGGATATTTAATCAAGTTTGCCAACGCACCAGTCTGTTGGGTTTCTCACCAACAAAAGACCATTGCATTATCATCTACGGAAGCCGAGTACATGGCACTATCCGACTGTGCTAGACAAATTAGATGGATTGAAAACCTCTTTGGAGAAATAGGATTCCCATTAGAGTCAATTCCACTAATCGGCGACAATCAAGGATCACTATTTCTAAGCAGTAACGAAGTACAAGAAAAGCGAACCAAACACATGGACATCCACTTTCATCACATTCGCGAATGCATCACTGAAAAGAAGATTACACTCTTCTATTCTCCTACAACAGAAAATCCTGCAGATCTCCTCACGAAGAACCTAGACAAAATCAAGTTTGAAAAATGCCGTAAAGAACTTGGATTAACTTTCCACTGATTCTGTATTACTATACCACATGAATTCAGTGAGGGGGAGTGTTGAACTTATCGTTTAACATGTGACCGTGTCAGTCACAAGACTTAGACACAAGACTCCATAGACATTAGTAGTTACTCATGTACATACGTCTGTCACTATATTTACACTATCATTCACATGGATAGTTTACTTATCTACCAATAGCTTATAGACCTCACAGTAGATGACTGAGCATTCTCTCACATCTACTTATATCTACCAATAGCTATATGACCTCTAGAGATAACAAGAACCTTGTTACTCAGACACATTCATTAGATACTATCTTTAGTTCTAACTCTCACAGACGTGCTTAGCACGACATAGCACGATATAGCTATTATTATACCTACCAAGTAGTATAAAAGCTAGATAACAACAGCATGTAAATACAGGCTGTTCTATACGAATATCCTACCACTTTAACTCTAACAAGTTATCATCTCAAGTCCTACAAAGTAAGTCATCCACTGTGCATATAGGCTGACAGCCTTGCACCCTGCTGTTTCAATACCAAAGACACCGAGAAGGCTCAAAAATGTACCTACGATAACTCGATAACCTGTGAGACGGCGAAGACGCAGAGAAATAACTAAAACTGCAAGACGTTGTTTGTGATAGCGTATATGTAAACATATCCATTTTAGCTTGAATTCACTGGGAATAGACTATTGAAATTGGCAGACATTTTAGTGGAGGAAGAAATTGTTCCGGCCACGCTCGATTGGCCAAATATGTTGACCGTGTGATATGCTTGCTTCATATCTAAACTTTGAAAATTTCGGCCAGCAAGGTAAGGAAATCCGACTAAATCACAGCGCTAGCATGCTAGAAGTTCCGAGAACAGACTCCGGTCATTCAAAGCAGTCATTTCCTGAAGTACGGTGATCATGAATTCTCGATTACCCGCCGCGTGAAGATGGGTTGTGATACTCGTGTCTTCACACTTCACATTTTGAACAAGTAGACACCACTGTATTCTTGACAATGCTCAACACATAGCTAGGCCTATTAGTCGATATAAAATAGGGTTGCGATCTCTTGAGCAACCGTACATTTGATTCTAACATTTACAACAAGGTTTCACCTGCCGGAATGTTTAAACGACGAGTTACCGGGAAGAAATTCCCACTCACCTAAGGCTGAGCGGGCCAGGGAGCAGCCTACGGCTACAGTCTGCGCGACCCCCTCACCATCAGCTAATGAGGGGTTGACCTCCTGTAAAAGGGAGACGAATGGATAAGGCCTTGAAAACCGCCAACAGTGGTGATCACCATACCATTATGTCTAAAGCGGCGAGCAAACCGGTCTCCCAGATAGCCTCGCATATATAGTGACCCTCTCTAAAGCTGAGTCCACCACGAACCTGTGAGGGAGACACCATTTCTGTCAACCATGGCTCAAACAAAAAATTGCAAGCGGAGAATCATTACCGGTGTTCCAGTCGAAGGAGCAACACTAGGGTCCAACGCATCCACATCGAAACTCAAATGAATGGGTAAATCCCTGTTGGGATTCACATGATCCAGCGCCATCTCGACAACCTTCCCGATCCCATATTTATCAACGTGGTGCATACTGAACGCTTTGATATTGTTCTCTCGCAGTATACGCTTCTCACCGGCATCGATGTCACGAAGACCAATGTACACAATTCGGTTGGTTTTCAAAGCTGGTTTGACCCATGCGAATTCGGAGACCTTCTCGCCAATTCCGATGAGGAAGGATACGGGCATGCCATGAATGTTTCCTGGCAAAAGCGGATGAGGGATGATGAGAGTGGAGATTTATATAACCTTACCGGAATCTGTCGTCTCAGCGGTGTTGATATCAGCATGTGCATCTATCCAAACGACACATGCGTCTGGATGAGCCCTGTTCAAAACACACGAATAAGTCCCTCGCTTTCTCCGTTGTAAACGATCGAACAATCTCACTTGAGGGTGCCCGAGATTGTTCCCATTGCCTGTCGATCCTCAGATGAGTTCTCTCTGAAGACCGGGGGGAAGTGTGAAGGCACGTACCAATGAATGGTCGCCGCCCAAAGTAAGAGGAAGCTCCCCATTCTCAGCATGTCCTCCAACAACTTTCGCTACAGATTCACAAACTTTCGAAACTAATCTCGGATTCTTTAGTTTCCCAATCGGTGGGTCATCCGCGGCCGAAATTTCTTCGAATTGGTGGTGTCCATCGAATTTGACGTTCCAACCGAGTTCTTTGAGCTGGTCGACGAGTCCTGCTTCGACGAGATGGATTGGACCTTTGTCGACGCCAAGTTTAGGCTGATGAGCAGTTGAGTTTGAATTTCGATGTCAAGTGAGCCTGATTTCTAAATTTACCTGACCGCCCCTGCACACAATTTCCCATCGAGTAAAAAGTCAGTTCGTTCCACCATGGTCATTACTGGATGGTATACCTGAAGGGACACCCCACAATCTGAACGAATGTTGCGATCAGTTCATGCCGTTGGGAAGGTTCTACACCGACACTTACTGCTACAGTCTTAGCCTTGACAAAACGCGGTGAAGGCGACATTACGATGATCTAGAGAGAGGAAGACGGGGTTGAAACTGAATGAACGGCTTATATATATGTGGCGAATAGAGTACAGAGGACTCGTCCAAGATCCGAGCTGTGTTGAGTGCTGTTAATTACTGTAGAAGGCGAGTAGAGAACCCGAAGTTTAGGGCTCCATATGGTCCGTACCGAACGCCCCGGCGCATGAATCATGACATGGCCTTGCTTCATCTCTATACGAATCGGAATATAAAAGCTGGTATAGCATTACATAGTTCTTTGGAGATACGTATGATACTCATGAAGATCCAGACAGAGGGACCCTTTTGAAAACGTTTCGTGTCAATCCATCGCTGGCGACTTCCTTCTCTCGCACCAGCTTATAATGGCCTAAGAAGTACCCAAACAAGTTTAGCAAGCTATTCATCGAGAAAGTATTAAAAGCTGTAAAAAGTGCTCACCTATCTTTGGCAAGATCACAGCCCATACAAGCCAGTACAAAGCCCCGAGGAAAAGTACACCAAACCCGACGACGACGTGTAACCAATAGGGCAATGTTTCGTAAGGTCCTTGTCCTGACGGTGGAACTAAAGGAGCAGCGACGAGGAATAGGTTGGCTAGAAGGAAGAACACTACGACCGGTAAGGAAGCCTTGACAGGTGGGTTCCAGCTGTACTCGGCTCTGTGCAAATAGATCCACAGCAGCCCAATACATATCAAGGTGTTGACGATGTTAAGAGGGTACGAGATTAAATCTGCATGGGCATTAAAGGTCAAATGATATCAATATAACGAAGCGCAACAAGTACATACTGAGGATGAAGTTGTAGGCGTCACCAGGGGGAGGCTACAAATAAACTTCAAAATGAAAATCATAAGCGAATAGAAGGACGAGTTAACTCACAGCGAGTATAATGATGACAGTCACTATCCATTGAAGACTCAAGCCAGCCAAAGGCGAGTTGAACGGTTTGTTTGATGCCCAAATTTTCGAAAATGGCAGCACTCCCTCACGACCTAGTTCTTGATTGATTCTTCCTTGACTGAACAGGACCGCGAGGACGTTTCCAATGGCAGAAAGTGCAATCAAGACAGAGACAGCCCGGTTGGCCTTTCTACCGAACATGGTCCCGAAGAACTCAGCGGCGAGAAGTCGCTTTGACGTTAAAACGGTCTCCTAGAGAAGCGGAACCAGTAGTAAGTAGGAACGTTCATTGTACCAGAAAAAGAAAAAGGATGGATCATACTTTTGGGACGGCGGCAAAGTATGCGACGTTTGTCAACAAGTAGAGGACGGTGACGACGATCATAGCCATTGGTGCGGCGCGTTTAACGGTTAGAATTGGGTTACGGATTTCAGACATGGCATAAAAGGCGTTGGAATAACCTGAAGGGGTGGTCAGGAATTGATGCATGTACGAACAGCGAGAAAACGAAGATATCCGTACCCACGAAAGACCAGATAACATTGTACAGAGCCGAAACAAACGCATTCGCATCCGTTCTCGTTCCTGCAAAAGCATTTGTGTAGTTATCTGGGGCACCACCGGGAACACGCTGAACCAAAAGATAATCGGTCAATCACGGTCATGGCAACCTTGTATATAAGGAATACGCACTCCAGCGAGAGCAGCGAAGCCGGTGCAGATGATGAAGAGGAGGACAACAATCTTGAAGAGCCCCAACACGTTTGAAAGGTAGATCCCAAACTTGGGCGTAACACCGTGGACGAGTAGTGCGAAAGTGACGACACCCAACCCGATCCCTCGTTGATTCCATTGGCCGACTTCCACATCTACGGCATTGAGCAGCATTTCACCCGCGCTACGGCATGTCCTCAGTATGGGTACAAGATCCACAAGGAAGACAGGGACATACAAAACAGAGTTGCCCGATGGCCAGCCAAGTAGTACTGCATACATGGCATATACACAGGAAATGAAATATAGCGGTTTTAGGTAGAAAAATTCCAGGTACTGGAAGGTCAATAGATCAGATCGTCGATATCAGGAACTATCGAGGAAAGAGCACGCACGTTTTTCTCTCCCCCAGAGCGCGGTAATGCAGTAGCCCATTCCTAACCCTCCATGAGTACAGTCGGGATGGCATGCTTCCAAGAAAAATCGAGTTCACCAAATACAATGCAAGGCCTGCAGCGGCGATGATACCACCTATTACCCAAAGGAACAATGCAAGGCCTATGGAACCGGTCGAGCCAACAATTGAGGCGGGCGTGGCGAAGATACCCTGCAGAACAAAATATCACTCAGCACGAAATGGGAGGAAATGGGTTTGGCGAGACGTACCGTTCCAATCATCCTGTTCGCGATCAGCATCACCGCAGAGACGGCCCCCATCCTTCTGTTCCCTTGAGGAACTTGGTCAAACGATTCACCATCTTCAGAGAAAGGTCCGTTGGACATGGCCCTTTGGTCAGGGTTCTTGAATGCATCCTTATTGTCGCGAACACTTGAGAATGAAGAAGGCATCGCGAGTTCGAAACGACCTCGATGGAAGGGAACTTGTCGTAAGTGAGGTTGAGAGGTCCATTAGCCTGAAATTTTTGTCTTATGAGGTATAAGTTTTGTCTGGTTGAAATCGGAATTGCGCAAGATGGCGACGCGGCCAGTCTGAGGGCAGATGGGATAGATGGATTACACAGCATGGACCCACATGAGAGGGTGCCTAACTTGGCACTACCTTTCAGGAGCTGAAGATTGAAATATTGATTGCCCGGTGGCGCACGAACAGTAACATTTCGTCCATCAGGTAATTGGAGGAAGAACCATTACTTCGTACTAACGCGTATGTACTTCCGCTTTGACTGTGTCTTATAATCCTATCGAACAGAACGAACACGACCACTAACTGTTCAAACCACCAACAAACCACGTTGGTAAAAAGTGGCAGAAAGAACTCTATATCACATCCGCGGTAGCGATAAAGGTCGACGGAACGAAACAAATATGCGTACAACAAACACCGAGCTCTAGTCTAGCTATCTTCTTCCTCAGTAAATCCACCGACACTTCTTATACCATCAACCAATCTTTTATACTCCGTTAAGAGTTCGGCGACATCTTTCAGACGTAACTCATCCACTGAAGTACATTCTAAAAATCGTTTCTTTGGCGGTGCCAAGCTGAGCGACAATGTTATGGGGTTAGCTGTAGGAGATTGAGGACGAGACAACGATACAGGGGCGTCAAAGCGGTTCGAAACAGGAAGTTGTGCACCTAGCAGCAAGGAACCCGCCGTTGGTGAGTCCGACTGTAAAGAAATCTAGGAATAAATTGAAATTAGCTGACATGGACACATGAGAGGAATGAAGATAAAAGATTACCTTGGTACTACCGGACCCAGTCCTACCTCCCCCTCCAATTCCACCCGAAACCTTGGCCAATCTATCACTTAAACTCTTCCTTGCTGCACCAGCTACTTCCTTTGCCGATCTTCCGAATTCTGATCCCTTACTAGCGTTCTTCCTGCGGGAACTCATCATACTCTCAAAGCTCCTGATACTTCTGGCGTCTCCCCCACCGCTAGAGAAATAGTCTTCTCCTTCACGATCGGCCTCATTATCACCACCTTCATCATCCTCACTCCCACTATCCTCTTCATCCTGACCATCGTCATCCCCTTCCGAGTCGTCTTTCTCATCGACATCCTCATCCTCATCCTCGTAATCCGAAGCGGCCATCCTCGAACCAATCGATTTCCTACTCCTCACACTTCCTGGTTTTGATACACTCACCATCTCTTCCTCTCTTGCCTTTCCGCTGCCACCACCAGCCCCGCCTAACCCAGGCAACTTTAACCCTCGGATCGAAAACCCGCCCGTATCCCGCCTAACTAACACCTGCTTCCCTTCATTCCAAGGTGCAATAGTCCCATCCGTCTCTACTGGTACGTACGACTCGGCCTGAGATCCAACCTTGATCGCCGGTAAAGTGAAACTCTTGAACAGCTCAAAGGAAGTATCCACTACCCCAGTAACGCCCGTAAGAACTTTATTAGCAGAATTAGACAATGCATCGACCTGTTGTTCCACACGATGACGTAGAGTGAAGGAGGTTGATGATAATATCGATGTAGAACCAACAGAACCCACAGGTGTAGCTGGCAGAGGGACTTGTGCAACCATCGATAAGCGTGAACCCGGACGACTGGTGGGAGCAGGTATGGGTATTGGGCCAGATCCTGGTGCTCGTGAGACATCCCCTTCACGGTTAGAAGTTATCGTCATGGGATCTAGTGCACCAATGAATTCTGCTACAGCCATGAGGTTGACAAGACAATAGGCTTCTTCGCCACCAAAGGAGCGGTTTCGGAACCTTTGAGTATAGAGAAGATGTGAAATAAGATGCGGTGGGTTGGCCTTGACGACGGAGAGGATGAGGAGCGGCATAAGGGTGTCAAGGGATAGTGCTTGTTGCCGCGGATTTTCGGGTTTTGCTGATAGTGCTGATGCTGTAGAAACCGGAACAGCTACCCCTTCAGACTGAGGGGACATAACCTCTTCTCCGCCAAGAATAGGTGCACGATCACTAGTCGCAGGCTCCTCATTCACCTTCACCTTCTTCCCATCCCCCTCTAATACAATTTCCTCTTCACTCTTCATGTGCACTGGCTCAGGTAGCTTACCCAGACCATCCACTAGTGCCTGATGCGCCCTGACTAATACAGCGGCCTTGTCCTTCGGGGAAAGAGCGCCCTCTAGCGTGCTCAACGTGTTTCCACACTCTTTCACGACGATAAACAGCGCTTCTTCCTGATTTTTGGAGGTGGGAGTGTCAATATCCAGATCAGTTAGACCAAGATCAACGAGATTGAGCGCAGCAATTCGTGAAGCCAGAGCTTCATCGTGAGCAGAATCAGTCGCTTCAGTTTCTGTAACATCATCTGCAGATGGCGGGGGATGTGGGGAGATACATTGAGGGGAGGGCTGGGGGAACAGTCTGTGGTCGAGTCCAGTATAAGTGTTGGTTCGATCGTTCCGTGTTTGATTGAGATCCGCGATGGAAGATAGAGAGATTATGCGTGGCGAAGAAGCAATCAGCGTACAGTGAGGAAATTAAACGTCCAGTTTTATACCTTCCATATAAACCACAGCAAGCACAGACAACCCTTTCCACCCGTTCCATGATTTCTCTAACTCTTTTCTCTTCCTCTTCCTCTCTTTCGTGCGCAGTAAGAAGCATTTTCTCATCTTCCTCAACGTCCTTCTCACTACCAACCGAGGTCGACACCAAGGATTCCTTCTCGCTCTCATCCACCAAGGCCTCCTCGCGATCCTTCTTTTTTGAAGACTGCGGTTTATTTTGCTCCAATTTCCGCGGTGCAGCCCTAACTTCGTCCTCCAAGTCCGCGTAAAAGATCTGCCACCTGTCAGCAACGTCCTCGATATCTCTCCAGAGTACACTGCCATATCCATTGACTTCATATCTATCCCTCTCACCGCTCTTCCGTCTTCTAGAGCGTAGCGAACCGCCCAAATCTGAATCTGACCTGGTGGGGATTCTGAGAACGGGGAAAACATGACCTTGATCCATGAACTCCAATACACGCTTGATGACCAAACTTGGCATCGAGAATAAGGTTGGCATTGGTGATTCCCCAGAAGACGGGGAAGAAAGAGCGACCGTAACATCACTGCAACATCCACCCCATATACCCCTTAACACTTCTTGCGTATGGATGCTAGTCGAGACCGAGTAGGCGGGAACTATCAACGATGAGGAGGATAATGGTACTACACCAGCGTCCTCATCGATGCTCGCTTTATCTGAGACACTTAATATAGATGGAGGTCTACTGCCACCGGGTGCACCAACGAACCCGTCTGTGGACGCAGGCGAGGACGATAACTGTGGGCTATTGTTGGACGATCCTGATCGACCAAAAAGGCTGACGAGACCCGCTAGGCGTCCTCCACCGCCGCTTGGTGTTGAAGGTCCCTGGGTAACAGGCACAGCCGTCGAAGGGGTGCTTCCAGGCCGACGAGGTGGCAATGGAGGTTTCTTGTTCGGGTCATATGGGGAAAAGGGACTTCGAGGGGGAAGTGTGAAAGTTTTGGTATGCGTTGGCAAGGTATAAGTTGGGTATCCCGAAACGGAGGCCGAAGAGGATCGTTGAGGGAGTAAGGAGGCAAAGCCGGCAGCGCGAGTGTTGGGGTGTGATATCTCCTTGAAAGATCTTGTAGCTGGGTGGAGGGTTGAGTTGATGAAGATTGAGGCGGACTGCGTCATTGGACTATTTTACGATTGAGCGGGAAGTAGGGAATTCATTGAAAGTAGAACGTACTCGGGCGATGAAATGAAACCTCTGAGGCCAGATAGTGTGACGATCTGAGTCAACCCATTCTCCTTTCTATCCGACGGATCGATGAACAGTATGTGATTTTTCACGAACTCCGGCGAAATGAATTGAGCATTTATTACACTTCCCCGAGAGCGATCCCTTTCTTTATCATTCCTCGAAATCGACATGTGTGGCCCCAGAGAGCTAAGAGGATCTAATGGAAGAACAAGCGTCGCCTAGATCTATCAGCAACTTTGAATTATCAGGAAAGGAAGTCATACTTTTCCGTTGCTCAGTGTAACCCATATCTCTCGCCATTCCTCTTCCTCACTTTCGTTACCAGAGCCACCAACGATGCCAACCAGTCTCTCGACGATTCCCCATCCGGTGCTACCAACATCCAATCCTAGCCCTTGGGCAGCCGACTTCAGGCTCATTAACTGTAACTTGGCGGTGGCATCACCGGGATGATGTGACCCGCCTATTCCAGGACTACGGTTGACGACATTTTGTATGTGCGTGGCCGGAATGGCTGGGGTCACCAGTACAGATGGTGAGGGCGATGTCGATGTCGATGTCGCAGAATGGCCGTGGCTCAAATGTGATGAAGGTGGTCGATGTCTTGGCGTATAAGGAACATATCCCAGTGTCGTTGTTCCTCCTGATGGGGAGCTAAAGCCGTTGTCCCAGGCAGTAGCATTCAGGTTCGTTGTACTGGAGCTTGGACTCGCACCAGTCGTAGGACTGGTCGAGAGAAGTGGGTGTGCAATGTTTAGGGATTCATGAGACGGCGTTCTACTGAGAGTATGGTGAGCAGTGCCTTGTGCCGAAAGAGAATTGAGAGAGCGAGGTCCGGAGGTGCGGCCGATACTTGCTGGGGAATTTGAATCTCTACTATTCGTCGACTTGGACATCGAGCAACTGCTTGACGTCGCGGTCGTGGTGACTAGATGGGCGCTTAAAATGTGTCGCACGGACCACACGTGCCTTTGTATAAAAGTTCCAAATTTAGCTCAAGTCATTTCTCCAGAATACCAGAAATGGCTTAAAGTACAGATCGAGGATGATACATCAGCATCGTGGTTACCCAATTACACCTTTGACTCTTCCTTTCACCATCACTGGTTCAATCTGCACCGAGTGTAAGCCTTCCTTGCTCCCTGCTCTCCATCTTTCGACCAAATCTTTTGCTTCAACAGCTAGGATGCTGTCATCCTTAGTCCCAATGGTGATGTGCAACCTCTTCCTGATATCATCCCGGAGCTTGCTGACAAACTCCTCACCCTTCTGCGAGCTGTCGGTACTCGCCCCATCCAACTTGATATTGCCCACACGTAGCGCCATTACTCTGTCGTCCCATACCACATCACTCAACTCGAATTCGAAAACAGGTGGTTGCTCTAATTTGTGGAGTTCCGCACACCTCTCCCACAGCTCTATTTCTCCTGGTAGCGACTTCTTATGGACCAGCGTGATATGGGGGCGCTGTGTCACCCGGCCCGTCCGTTTGAGGTGCATCCAAAGGGTGTACGAATCGTTATCCCCCAGAACCGTATTCAGTAGTTCATCGACCTTGATCTCGGGGAGCAACGCAAAGTATCTCGGTTCTTTCACTTTCGCCTTCGGTGCCTCATCTTTTTTCGTCTTCGTTCGAGCTTTGTAGTTCAAAGCTGCGTCAATTCCTTCGCGGATATTCTCTGGAGTAGGTTTCCGCAACTTGAGGACGTCACAAATACCATCGACGGCACGCTGGAGGGAGGTTTCAAAGTCGTCCTCGAGATCCATATCGATAATATTGTCAACCTCGTTGGTAGCTAGATGTTCCGTGTTGGTGATGAATTGCCATAGAACGGCTTCGTGGGATTTCGCAGCGTCTGCGCGTAACGTTTGGTGGTTATCGCCCCGACTTATAACGCGGTCACCACAGACGCGGTGAATAGCTGATTGAGGTTTATCAAGTGCCCAGTTAAGGGCTAGCAGACGAGCGGGTGGGTTCAGGGACCGCGCTATCTCCTGGAGCTGAGTGCGGTGTTGTATCAAGTGGTTGTTCCTATTCGATGGTAAATGCAAGGGGGCGAGAACAAGAAGAAGTAAAATCCCACTTGTCAGCTATCACCACGTCATGTTTTTTCAGGAGTTCGTTGACATTTTTGAGGAAAACAGGGGCAGCTTTCTTTGCTTGAACATCATCGCTTTGTGTATGCCCAAATCCGAATATGTGACAAAGGGCTACAGCAACAGCAGTTTTCCCTAATGTTCAACCCATATCAGTAAAATTTTGGACGGCTGGACGGTTGGAGAGTCGTTAACTCACCACATCCAGGAATGGCTACCGGAACAATGATGGTTTTGCCAAACTCCTCTATCTTCTTCGGTTCTGCCTCCTCGCTGTTGCCCCGGACAGTACCAGAATTCGTGCGTAGCCAAGCCAAAAATCTCTCCCTGGTGGCAATTATTCCTTTTCCCTTCGCGTACTCATCGAACTGTTTCCTATCCCGTTTGATCTCCCCAATCACCCATTTCACATACTTTTGCGTCTCTGGGCGTTTCATTTTATTACGGGGAAGGCTTTGCTCCGATAGAGGTCCTTTTTGTCTGAGAAGCATCTTCGTCACCTCTCTCCAGTCTCGGTACATCATGTAGGGCTCGTCAAATTTGATTTTGAAGAAAAATGAAGAGCCCGGGGCATAAGGAGATGCATCACTGCGTGCACTACCTCCTCCACCGTCAGGTGGCTGAGTTACGTGGGTACGAACCACAAAACCTTCAACAGCTTCACCCTCCCAATGCTGAGTTTTCGATACCTCTGCAGTAAATTCTTGTATTTCGGAAATAGAATTGAGCTTAATGGATTTAGTTTTAATCAAACCCCATTCGTCTGCGAAGTCGTCGACAGTAGACTGTGGAAGCGTAGCAAACTCCTTTGTACAGGTATTTAGTCCGTGGAGATGGAGGCCAGTACGCTCGGGTGTGTATGCAAGGACGTGTTCTTCGAAGCTGTCGTCACATAGCTGGTACCAAAGTTTAAGGGAAGAAGGAACCACCAAAAAAAACTAAACACATACTTCAGCAACGGCAGTCCAGTTGTTGTCCCAAAGCTTTTTTGCAAATTCTTCCTCGCTCTTTCCTTTGAGCGTGAAATATTTCCTGAGCCACTCTTCTCCAGCTTGAGCATGAGATTTTTCAACTCCTCCCACCGGTCCAACCGAATGTTTAGACGTGATGAGAAGCTTGCTGGGAGTCAAAGCACCGATGAATATAATGCATCCGTTTGATTTCAGAGAAAGGGTATATGGTGCGGCCGTGTGGTCGGTAAGTGAAGCCCACTATGAGTATCAGCCCTTAATCCAACTCGATCGACGCAGGAAGAAAGTCCAAACGTACAGTTGTCCATGGGACCTCTCCGATGTTAAAAAATTTGTCATATCCTCTAACCACGATTCGATATTTGTTGGTATCATCTTCTTTCCTGGATTCGCTATCCACCTCATACGTGAAGATACCTCTAGCCAACGTTGGAAATGGAGAGGGAATATCATAATACTTGAACTCGTTCATCTTCCAACTGTTCACCGTGATGTCGGGATCTCCAGGCGCGGTATAGGCATTAGGTTTGACGAGTTTAGGTGACTTTTTGGCAAGCTTGAAAAGAGATGCGATTAGCAATGAATCCTCTGGCTTCGTTAACGGGTGTCGAAGAGCTTTAGGAACTTTCTTCGTTGAGGTATCGTTGGTCGCCGTCGGGTGGGGTTCAGTGGTACTCATGGTGGGTTTAATATTATGAGAGAATTGGGAGGTAGAGAAGACTCGAGAAGCTATGAGGTAAGGCTTGAGCCTTGATATCGACAGGCGTAGTATTTTGAAGTATAAGTTTTCGGTATTCTGAAAGAGATGAGTTGTGAGCGTCGCGAAGTCGGAGTCATGTTGTAAGGCTGACTCAAACGCACACTGCTTGTGTCACTGTCAGCTCTGAGTAGCAACGGTTGATTTCAATGGGCGCCCAACACTGGCGAGTATTTCAATTGATTTCCTTCCCCCTACTGTAGTACAATAACCGTGGAGTAAAGACATACGCTTTCAGACATTCCGACGCCGTGTCAAATGGAAGATACAGGGTCTAAACATTGGATATCACCTCTTTCCTAAGATCAATTCATTCCATCCATGTCGTCGAGATCATTTGCAATCAGCGGGGACGGTATCGTCGTCGAAATCGGGAATGGCGTTCAGTCCAAGACCTTTCTTGGCGAACGATTTCCTCAAAGTACATTCGTTAGCACCGTTGTTGAGGTTCTTGTCAGCTTGAATAATGGCATCTCGAGCGGTGAGGACGGTCGGGTTGCAAGGGCAGTCACCATAAGTTTCACGAAAAGGGCGTTTCCTTCTTTGGCGTCGGGGTTTGTCTTGGCCTCAGCGGTGAAACCGAGGTCAGTGCCAAGATCTGCATAGACAGTGTGGAGGGTGTTGGCCCACACCTCCCCAATTTCTACAGCATCTAAGTATAAGAGGGGGTCTTAGGCTGTAAAGAAAGCGAAAGTACGGTGAACCTCTCTCCGCCTTCCGACGTCAGGATACTTGAGCGGGTTGACCTGGGGGGTTAACAGAGTACGGCCGTGATCGAATGCCGTTGACTTTGCCAGTGCCGCCTTGTTCTTGGTGTCAGCGGAGGTTTGCGCCATCCAGCTAGGCAACGGAAAGTTAAAGAGAGATTGACGGAAACGGCACATTGGTAACACGTACTTGGCAACAGCATCAGACCATCCCCCACCCATACCGCGGGGTCCTTGAGTAGCACCAGACCATCGCTTGTCAGCTTCTTATCCATCGGAAGGACTCTGAACTGTTGATTGTATCCTTTCCTTCAGTAATCAGCACCTTAGCCGATTCAAAAACCACCGACCGTGGCGTCAGCAACAAAGTCGTTGACAGAAATTACCTTTCCGGAGTGTGCATCGACGAACGCCTCAACTAAGGACAGGACCTCGTCATTTTGGACTGGAATGGCGTGTACAAGAGCCACGGAACCATCGGCTTGAGTAAGGTATTGCCAAGCAGGTTCAATAACGTTGTGGGTACCACCAAGGGTGGTTTCTGCAGTGGCGATAGCATCCTTGAGCTTGACGTTGGGAGTAGAGGACGCGACCTTGGCTCAGGCTACACATGTTCCGGGTCAGCCTCCGTGACTGACGGACGGAAAACCAAAACCTCGGAGGAATTGTAACATACCGATGTCAACAAACGAGTTACCAAAAGTGACTACGTTGTCACCCTTGAAAGCAACATTGGCAACAGCGTTCGCGAGAGGAATACCGTCCTAACACACAAAGGGTTCATCAACAAGTCTAGCAAAATCAAAATAGTATCTGCTACGTACGTGAACCTGCCTCACATACCCGAATGAATTGCCGTTTGTCGACCAGCCCGACGTCCACTGCAATCGGGAAGAATTCACTTGCAGGTTATTAGATGGCGTTCGACTTGAGCCTGTCCTGTTCTGCGAAGCTCTTAGCATTGGCCATCAATTTCCCTTCACCAAAGGTCTAAACTCCGAGTTTATCACTGAGCAACTGGAGAGAGTAGCATAGGTACGAGAACGTACCTGGACTTGAGATTGTGGGTAATAGGATTCTATTTCGATAACACGTCCAATCAAGCGTTTTCGGTGGGTTGCATGCTCCGAAGTCACACGCCACGGAGCAGCTTCCGATACAGATGCTCACAGCACAGAAACAAGGACAGAAACAAAGAAGAGCTCTTCAAAACTCGCGTCGAATGAGTGGATAAAAAGAACGGAAGGCTCGTGAAAAGAAGATAGGGCCACTGGGGCGAGAGAAGAAGCTACTCGGCTGTGGTTACCGTCCTCCTTTTATACAAGAGTTGCAGGACGATGCTTGGTCTTGATGGCGACGATTTGTTATGACCAGCTGCCTCTGCCCCGGGTCCCAGAGTCCGTAAAAACACCCATTCTGCACGGGCGATGCACTCAATTAGGTGACTAGGCCTGTGATAAGGATTGCCTAGAGTTAGTAAAGTCTTGGCAATTTTGGTTGAAAAATATCTGCGTGGTTGGTTCGCAACTGTGTTCGCCGCTAACCCACGATCAGCCAACCGAAGTTCAGATCGTTTCGCCTATGCTCTAGTGGTCTGGCATGGTCAAGAGTATTATCGTCAGATTAACTAAATTATCGAAACGGAAGCACTCAATCTAGATTCTAA
This sequence comes from Marasmius oreades, assembly GCF_018924745.1. Lineage (NCBI taxonomy): Eukaryota > Fungi > Basidiomycota > Agaricomycetes > Agaricales > Marasmiaceae > Marasmius > Marasmius oreades. The sequence goes on along the minus strand of NC_057327.1, from coordinate 2,880,956 downwards.
GCAGTGAAAGATCAGCTGGCGTGGCAAGGTAAAGTCACACTCTAATCCTCGAAGATGAATCGCCAAAGCGCTTCATGATCTTGATAATCGTGATGTAAAACGTTCACAAGCCACATCTCTTGCCGAACCCGATCCAACAGCTCTCGTTCTCGAGAGCCGGGTCGATGAAACGAAGCCCAAGTACTCCAAATCGAGAAAGCTTCTTCCTACAGCCATGCAGTAGTCAGCAAAGAAAATGCAGAATCACGCTTGCTTGCAACTAACCTTCCACGATAAAAACGAATCTCTTTCAATAATGGTCGTCTGAACAATCTCTTGGCCCGGGAAAACACCCCATGTTACAGCGTTCTTGCCATGTTCAGGGACATTGCTGCGGCACTCGCCCTATGCGAGCATTCAACTACTCTTCAAGCAGTCAAAATGCTAAGGTGGGAAACCTACCTTCCAGTTCCCCGCAAACCAATGTACCCATCCGCCGCCTTTCTCTTCCACTTTCCTTTCTATACTCTCCACATCTTTTTCACCACAGAAAAATTCTACGAACCCTTTTTGGAACACATAGCCTCCCCTCGGTCCCCACCCAAGAACGATATCTTCCGATTTTGCCCCGTTAACCGCAGGCTGGGACCCGACTGTCCACCAACCACGTTTCGTGAGCTTTTCCAGATGAGGAAGGATCAATTGAGATTCCTCGGACAAAGGACCTGGCGAGAATGGAGTAGTGGCAATTTCTGACTGGAGATGTCTCAGGAAAAGGGACGTCAAATCGGAAATGGACTTGGGGGAGCCCCAATCTGAAAGGACTTCCGATGTCTGGGATGCTGCGATTCAGCCCTAGGCTACGGATAGCAACGAAAGAACTGAATAGTAGCCTCACAATAACAACAGCGTTACCCCACGGATCCTGAACACCGAAGGCCGGACTCTTAAAGTCACCAAATCGTCCATTCGGAAAATCGTCCCAAGAATCAGCTTTATTGAGCTCTCCGCTGCCGGCCTCTTTGTCAGTTTTAGGAAGAGTGGACAAGCCCTGTCGAGCTGCGTCTACAGCCGTCGACGGTGAGATGGAACGTGCAGAATCCCCCTTGACTTCCTCCTGCAACGCCAAATGAGAACGATTGTTAGCAATGAAAAGCAAAGACATGCGATTAATCGATTCTGTGAATGCTGATGTATAGGTTTATTGGCATCCGTCCATTGTAATACCTCGAGAACCCGCTGAACACTTTTTTCGAGGTTCAATGTACTCAAGTGAACACCGGTTATGGAACCGTCCATCGTTATACGCTGGATGGTCTCCACAGCTAGTTGGACACCGTAATCCTTGACGAGCTGATCATCGTGCTGGTTGGGAACTGATTAGTTTACTGAGAATTTGATTCGGATTCCACGGATTGGGCACCTTGATACTGTCCATTTTCTCCATGACAGATTCCGGGACACTGGACCCACATAGCTTGATCAACCTCACAAAAGACGAATAGGTCTGTATCGGCATGATTCCTGGTATGATAGGAACAGTGATCCCTGCGAAACGCCACTATTGGTTACCGCTAAATATGAAGAGTGAAAACAAACCTTTAGCCCGAACTCTCTTGACCCAACCCAAGAAATGTTCTGCATCATAAAACAGCTGCGTGACAATGAAATCTGCGCCAGCGTCTACTTTCTCCTTCAGATACGTGAGTTCAGTAGCTTCATCGACAAGTTTGTCGGGATGCCCGTCAGGATATGCTTTGAAATTGCGTGGATATGGATAGAGAATGCATCTTAAAAAACGAGGGCCACACACCAGCGACGCCGATACAGAACTGAGCCGAGAATTCGGGAATCGATCGAATGTAAGAGACCAAATCAACACCGTGCTGAAATCGAGGATCGACAGGCATCCATTCTTCTTTTCCTCGCGGTGGATCTGGATAGCACTTTTCAAGTATCGGTCAAACTCTGATAGCCAGATCTGGAACCGCACCTCCTCGGAGTGCTAGAATATTTTGTATGCCTCTGCTCTTCGCTTCCTTTTGATCAGCATGAGCGACCTGGGAGCTTGTGCCAGATGGACCGAATAGTGAGCACGCACTCTCAGCGCATCATCCACCATTCCTTGCACCATATTCGTGCATGTTATATGCAAGAGGGTTTCCAGTCCATATTCCTTCTGTGTCAGCCCAGCCAGATCCATGCTGCGCTCCTTTGTACTTCCTCCGGCACCCCATGTAATACTGATGGCCAACGGTTTGAGCTGAGCGAGGCGGGCGACACGGGGAAGAAGGTTCTCAAAACCCTGCAAGATGATGAATAAATTGAAGGTGAATCTAAAACAATCACAAGATTGATTACTTGGTCTGTCTTTGGTGGGAAGAATTCGAAACTGAAGAACGGGTGAGAAAAGTTACGCTTGTGCTGTTCAATGGCTTCGATGAGCTTCATGGTTGGAGTTGAAATGGTTCGACTTTCACTGTTTACGTGAAAGAGGAGTTAGGCGTAACGCGTGGTAACGCGTCTTCCGATCCAAATCGATCTGCTTCATGCTGGACGGCCACATAAAGAAGGTTCAAGGCGTAATCATTGTCACGGAATGTTGCTATAAGGGCAAATGTTTTAGAGAACGAACTTCATACTTATCAAATCTGACTGCATTTCCCTTCCCTTTGAGCGTGTACACATGCTGGAAGCTTAAAGGCGTCACCGCTAACTTACTCTCCTCAGAATTTAGTGGACCAAAATACGCCAGAATATCAACCGTATTTATTAATTCGTTTCGTTACCACATACCTCAGACAAGGAATCCTGGCTATCGATAAGTAGACAATACGCGAACGATGTACGGTGGAAAGGGAGATCGGAGGCAGCGCGGATCATCCACGTGTAGCCATTTACAAATACGGCGCATGATTCCGTGCCAGTGAGCGCCAGTGGCCACGGTGACGAAGCAGACTCTATATTTCGCATTCCTTGTAAGCAAATTTACCAAGGCATGGAGAATCCATCGACCCCAGTGACCGCGGATTTCTCTTCTTCTCCTCCGAAACGTACAAAGATAGTCCTCCTTGGTGATCAGAGTGTCGGGAAGACCAGTTTGATTACAAGGTGAGCAGTTGCAGTTCGGTGGGGTTTTCGAGGGGCTTATTACTTCTATAGATTCATGTATGATACTTTTGATAACACGTACCAGGCGACTATCGGCATTGACTTCTTGAGCAAGACGATGTATCTGGAAGACCGAACGGTGCGGTTACAGCTTTGGGATACTGCAGGACAGGTGTGTGGTTCCTCCTTTTTGTACTCGTCTACACATACTCAAAAATATGAACACTAGGAACGTTTTCGATCGCTAATACCATCATATATTCGAGATTCATCGGTTGCAATAGTCGTTTTCGACATAACAAGTGCGTCCTTTCTTGACAAGGCTCGTGTGTTCAAGGATACTCATCTTCAGATGGTTGTGATAGACCGACAATCATTTCTTTCGACCTCTAAATGGATTGATGATGTTCGGTCGGAACGAGGGAACGATGTGATAATTGTGCTGGTCGGGAATAAAGCAGACTTGTCGGATAAGCGGTGTGTCAGATCCTTCAAATGCAAGCGCAGGCAGAAAATAACCTGTTATGTGGTTTAACTAGACAAGTAACTCTTGAAGAAGCTACCTCAATGGCAACAGGACTCAACATCATGTTTATGGAGACTTCAGCTAAAGCGGGACATAATGTTAAAACATTGTTCAAGAAGATAGCAATGTCATTACCTGGAATGGAGAAGGAAGGTCAAGCTGAACAGAATGCTAGTACGTCCAGACGTAGTCCCGAATATATTTCTGTATTGAAGATCAATGTTCCTCCTCAGAAATCGACGTCACAACAACCGCAACGAATGAGGTACCAGAAGCCTCTGAGTGCAATTGCTAGTCCCCAATTACATTGCTCACCCCTACGACATTCTCCTTATCCACCCACGTCTGCAAATATTTGTTTTTCGGTGTACCATGGTATACCGCCATCGATCACTGTGTTATAGCAGCATTGCCAATATGATAATTACTCTCCTGGAATCTCGTTGGATTGCGACTATTGCGCGGGGAAGGCAAGCCCACACGCACCTTTAATTCTAGACCTATTGTCCGACTTAACCCAGAATCTTCGGCGACCGGAGCCTGGATTATGCTGTACGCGATGTGCCTTTAAATCATCGCCGCTGAAGAACAAGCACGCGGGGACACCTTCAACCACCGAAAAGGAGCTTTTCTGACCCGCCTTCATCGACGTTTCGGTTACTGTTATCGAGCATTTCACTTTTGCAAGTAATTCTCGCTCGGAGACTATTACCAGAACGTGCACGCTGTCACTCTGAGCCCATATGAGAACACGTTATCCAAAGGGGGGCAGATAGGCCTCGTTATTCGAATATCATACTAGGTAGAGGAGTCTGACTGGATATCGTGACAACGCGAAAATGAGCATCGATATCTTTGAGAGTTGGGTATCTCTGTCAATTATGATCGTAGTAGGATACTTGATTCCGAGTACTTGTTTAAGTTTCTTGGTAAGGGTATCCGACCTTTCCCTGGTCCTTGCGGCGCCAGACTTTCTTCCTTAGAGAGCGTCAGAACAGACGAACATCAAATGAAGGATCAACTCACTTTTTTTTCGTAAGTACGTGTTCGGCCCATACTTCAACGCAATACTTCTCTTTGAATTCGCGAATGAAGCGAGGATCCCTGAAAATGATTCAATAAGAACGTAAAGCTGAGTAAGTACGCGCTGCATACCAAAGCTCACTGGCTATCCCAAGGTCCTTGCAGCACCGCATGAGTGCGTTACTTTTGCACGCTTCAGTGGCAGTAGCTATGCCTGACGGGTCAAAATATTCCTGTTCCCCGCGTGCGATAGCAACAAGTCTGAACAGGCGTCAGTGTCAGTTTTCAATCTTAGAAGATGACTTGAGCCACACCTTCCCAAACACACCAGTGCATACTCTCTGCTCACGACCTTGACCCCAACGTTAGTTTCAGTTCGTGGTGCAAGACCCCAGCCCCCTGGACCAAAAGCCTTGTTGAGGATACGACGGTATTTAATTTCTGGTAGATAAATCATCCCATCTTGAGGAAAACACAAAATTTAGAATCGGCAAATTCTTGACGAAGGTACATGCTCACCCTGCTTCATTTCGACGTCCTTTGCATCTATCGGTGCCAACAGCACGTCCGCCGCCTCTTTAGAAAACGGTCGTTCCGACAATCCGGAATAGCTCCTCGACCAATCAGTCGCTAAGTCATTGGGTGTTGGTAGAGGATCCGTGGCGGCTGGAGCTGTTCCTGCCGATGACTGAGACGAAATAGAAGGTTCTGTTTTGCCCTCTGTCGTGGTGGTCGCATAGCCAGCACGCCTGACTTGAAGAATAGCTGTAGCTGTACTTGGGAGGTTATTTCTGAGGAGGTTGGCCCTACTGGAGCTCAGAACACCTCTAGTTAAGGATAAAATTCGAGGTGTGAAAGTCAGAGTCATGGGGTGAAATTGAGGCGTTACTGTTTAGCGCATTGTGTCACATCACGTTGAAGCAGTCACGACGCGCCGACCGGCTCGCCAATGCCTCCGGAGCATATATAACTTGTGTTCAAACGTTTAATTGGCTTCCACGCAGAACATGAAACGAGCAGCCAGCCTCTCCCGAACTCTAACGCCAGAGCTCACCAAGAAGATCAGAACGTCCTCTCCTGTCCACGATGCGACAGTGGTCTTCGCGGATCCGACCCAACTAGTCTACGTGACTGACCTCAGAAACTGTACAGAGGCCTCCGGGTACATCCAAGGAAGAGTTAACATGAAATGGCCACATTCGAAGAAGCAACATATACTCCTCGATACTTTGGAGAGTGCCTTGGGCAACAAACGTGTCAAAGTGGACGTCTATTTCCAGGCAAAGTGCGGGGAAATCTTGGAAGAACGTGATGCTCACATTGAAGTGGGTGACGAGATTGCGCTGAGTCTTCAGGGTGTGATGATAGAGGACAAATCGCACAAGGGGCCGACAACGTCCTTCAAACTGACTCTGAGGTACTCAAGGGGAGCAGTATTCAAATTTGTGACACGCAGAAATTCGGCGTCCTGCGGTACTGTGAACACTTGGGTTGGTGAGTTGCATTTCAATCATGCTGGTGGTTATACTTATGCAATAGTGGAAGCTCCATCTGTCCCTGAAAATTCAAGTTCGCAAGACTGGTTCGACGCCCCGCAAACACATCACGATACACTTGACCAAAATCGTTCTCTGTTAGCTAAAATTCCCGTGATAGCTCCCATGAACGAAGATGACACGAGCCCTGCACCCAGCCCTCAACATGATATCGGCCCTATCTTAATCAAGTCGGAACCTCGCGAGCCAATCGTTGAAGATGATCCAGAACCAAGGACTGATAACCATACTATACCGCCGTCTGCGAAACCCAATCCCTCTATCCAGTCCACTCTTGCTGAGGAGCCACCTGGTCCAACCATGGTAGCGGTTCACCACACTGAACCTTTCCCTCCTCTTCCTCTTCCTCTTCCTCTTCCTCTTCCTCCTCCTCCTCCCGTCCAGGCTAATGGGATTGATCCCCCACCCAAACTCTCCAAAAGACAAGAGAAACGTCTGAAGGATAAGGAAAAGCGAAAGATCTCACGCGCGGAATATGTTCGTTTGAAAAAAGCGTCTTTGACTGAAGGGGAACGCATGCAACCTCCTCCATCGGAAATCGAAAAACACCGTGATTCGCCCAAGCCTGCGAAGACAATCGAACCAAGGCAGCCCGATCCCAAGCTCGTACCGGTGGTTGAACCGGTAACGGCCCCGATGCGGCCAAGGTCCCCCCTTGGTCCTCTTGCATTGAAACCTGGGCGCAAAACTCGATTTGTAAGTCGCTAGTTATCCCGGAATCCATCGTCTGCTAATATCCGACCCAGATGACCTTCGCGTCATTATCGGAAGCTCGTAATCTCTGCACCGTAGCAGGTGTCGTGGTATCGGCCTCGACCCCCAACACAACAAACTCTGGAGGTAGAACTATCTTCCTTCGGGCTGGAATTTCGACCTCATTTCGACGTTTCCAGACTTTCATTGCACCCTTTGCATAGTAGACCCAAGTATATGCAAGATAGAGGACAATACCTATCGTGATCCATTGCGATGCAGCACGAAAGTCAACTGCTTTAGCAAGAGTCACATTGATTGTTTGCCTTGTCCCCAATTGGGCGATGTGGTCATTCTGAAGGATGTCAAAGTCAGTCCCTCAAACTTGGTTCTCGCATTGATCGCACTAACTTGGTTTCAGTCCTCCGATTGGAATGGTAAAATGAACTTGGTTGGGTATAATGAAAGGTTGCAATGGACGATATATTCCCAGGATCGACGAGAGATTTATCTTGGTGATGGCGCCGAGGCACAAAAGTCAGACCTACAGCGGAAAGGTGCGATATCGATGCCCTTCCATGAGGTCCGAGATGGGGAAATTCAGTACTGCGAGGATCTGATCGGATGGTGGCATGCCATTGAGGAAGAACAGAAACGATTCAACTCAAGTATCATACACCTTGGAGGTGAAGAGGCCCAGAATGACCCACAGCCACTTGTGAAAACACCTCGTCCACACTGGCTTATTAAGGATATACAACCTAACGGTTTTTCCAACGGCTACTTCGACGCGACCCTTGAGGTAAGGAGTACAAAAAGTTAAGCTTGTTGCATTACTAAAAGATGGTGTTTCGGTCAGGTCGTATATTGTTTCAAACCCAACTTGGGGAATTACTATATCCTCTTTGTCACCGACTATACCTCTAACGAGGGGTTGGAGCCGTTTAAAAACGCTGGTGTTCACGCCTCGCTCTCCACGTCGGTTGCCAGATTAGAGTGCTGGGACCAGGCGCGACTAATAGCCACAGCCATAAATATCGGCGATTACATTGCCATCAGGAACGTGAGATGTCGCATTGACAATCGTGGTTCATACGAGCTCAAAGTCCAGGAGAATAAAATTCGCATACTAAGGGAGGCCGATGCCCGGCATCATACGGCCCTCGCCAATCTATTGGAGTAAGTTTATTTAGTGTCATTGTCTTGGCGTGAGTTGACGTTTCGTAGGCGAAAGAAGGCCCACCAGGACAAACATGGTTCCAACGACCCCTCTGAAATCGAACACCGACATATTGAAGGCGCCGAAGACAACAAGTTCTTTAGCTCTGTTGTGGAGGTCGGTCGTTCGTTACTTGCTACAGTCTTCTTGCTGAGTGATTGGACAGGTGCTTTACATAGAGCCACTAACGCCGGAGAGCACAAAAGCGGTTTTATATGTGACCGATTATACACCTAATCCGCTTCTGCATGAGACGCTACTTCCCCAGCCCATCCCGACATCGTTAGGAGGGAGAGTGCTGAAACTGGTACTTTGCGACAACCAAGCTCAGGTAGCAAAACAATTAAAGGACGGAGACACCGTGTCGTTACACAAAATGCGAATTACTAAGAGCTACGCTAACGGTATGAGTGCTATGCTCGGCGGGGATGAAAGACTCGTCCACAGACTCTACCTCGGGATCGAAAACCACAAGGCCTCCATTGAGGGATTGAACAAGTTGGTATCGATTCCGTCAAACTTGATGATCATTTATGGATTGACGGCCCACAGGAATAAAGAGAACTGGAAACAGTGGGTGCAAAAATCATCCATTGCTCCTCCACCAACCGGGCCCCCCGACAAGGCGCAACATGTTCCACGAGAGCCACCGACTCCAACGACTCCGAAACATGTGATTGAGATGTGCCCAGTGGACAATAATGAACTGCCCGAACCAGCACGAAAACCTTCAGTACATTATACGCCGATCAAAGAGGTGATGGAAGTTGAGGCATGCCCCGCGAAGTTTCGCGTTTACGCTAGGATAGCAGACTTCTTTCCCTCTGTTGAGGATTGGGTGTATCGATCGTGCAAGAACTGCAAAAAAGAGTTCGTTACTGTCATTATCGCCATTTCTGGGTACTAAAACGTCAATAGCATTCCTACCAAACCGATGAAACGGCGAGCTTGCTTTGACTGCAACGATGTTGACCACGAATATGTCGAGTTCAAGTACAGGTTTTGGCTCTCGTTCGAGGATGAAAAGGGATCGGAAGTCATTGTCTCCGTAACTGACGATGTAAGTTATGAGTTGAACTTTTTATGCTGGCCTCCGTTCATGCCATCCTCAGTGCCCGATGTTGGATGGCCTTCCCCGTACAGACCTTGGTGAGGACAAAGCGGCCTATCAAGCGGTACGCGACCACCTTATTCCTTTTGGCGGAAATGTTCAAACGTACATCTCCGATAAACTCGCCGGCAAAGAGACGAAACTACAGAGTCCGTTCCTGCTATGTATCCTCGTTTCCTGTATGAATAGCGAGAATGAGAAGCTGTACAGCCTAGAGGAATGTTCTCTCCCATCATGACGCTTTCGCATACACTACGGACTCCTGCAGTATTATTACTCAGTATATGTTTATAGACTATTTATTCACATGGAAAACGCGGTTTCTTCTATATAGTACTGATGCAGAGTTGCCGTGACTACGAAAGTGTTATTCTCTCAAGGACTCTCCAACTCTCCACTGGTCCTTCACATTCCACAATCCAGACCTCGGATGCCATGAAACCCGACAACCAATCTTCTCCTTCAACGCCGCAATCCAACTCAACTGTTCCCCTTGATACCTCACGAAGTTTTCCAGCCGCTTGTAACTCGTCGCGAAATCGCTGACGTTCTCCGTGTCCGGCATCGGTGTCTGTTATGTAGCACAACGAGATATGGGGGAATAACGGTGTTCTTGGTTCCAGTTGCAGCGCCTCATGAACACAGCGATGAATTTCGACCAGTTCTGGTGTTAGAGTGACGGCGATGTAAACCGATCTGAAAAAGTGATCGCCTACATCAACCAACCTGAAGTTGACCTTGAGAGAACTCTGATTTTTGGGTAAAGACTCGCGTAGCTGAGACAAAGAGATATCTGAGGGAGACGGAAGGGAAGCTAGAGTGATGTGGGGGTCGAATTTTGGGTAGGATATGGTTTCTAATGCAGGTTTTCCGGTGGGGCGAATATCCATGATTCTTTTCAATTTGAGCATATCTCCTTCACACGGCACAACCCAGAGAGTGATTCCTTTCAATTTGATGGTTTTAGCCTTAGCCAGCGGTCAGGATACCAGCGACGGAAAGTACTTGCCCATGATGACGGTTAACGTTCACGATCAGAAGTTCAAGCGGCAAGCAGGGAAGTGGCCCGGACATGTCTACCCCTTCACTTCCACAACTATTTGCTCGAAGCCTTGCCTCTGCCTCAAAATCCCTCGGTTTGCCCAATATAGAGGATGAGGCCCAGGTAAGGCTTGCTATCTGCAAAAAAAAACGATAATGTACCTCAGGACTTTGGCAGGAACTTGTGCAATCAAGTTTACAAGACCTTCTTAGCCTTCAATCACGAATAACCGGACTCTCACTTTTCAGTCCCAATGAAACGCTTGAAGATATCTCGACCAGGGAACTCGTGTATCTTTTGTTACCGTTTGTTCTCTCAGAGGTGCAGGGACGTGTGAGGACAACTGAGAGAGAGGATCGATTGGAATCACTGGAAAAATCGCAGGTTCGTTGTTCGTATTTCTGAACCCACGCTGAGTTGAAGCAACGCACTCAGAAATACCTGAAAGCATTTCTTGGACTCCTGGAGAATTACCAGATCGTACCCGAAGATGAAGTCGCGCTGTACCAACAGAACTCATCCTCCGTTACCAATCCTGCAAGTCGTAGGGAATTGAAGATCAAGCAATACCAGAAGGAGAAGGATCTACGCGCTCGAATACAAGTTTGTTATCTCTTAGCTAAAGGTGTGGTTTGAAGCCAATCTATAGTCCTTCAAGGTGATACGGAAGCGCAGACACCAGGAACAGTTACAAACAGACTTCCCTAACGACTTTGACCTCATTGCTTCCTTATTACCTTCCTCAACCACGAATCAGTCAGATCAAGAAGAAGAGGAAGACACCCAGACCGATGATGTTCTTCGTGAAGCTACACTCCTCCTTATCCGACTATGCTTTGCTCAAGCCCATTCGCAGCTTCAAAGTATGGATCAGGAAATCGAACTTTTGCGAACTGCCCCTCCGAGGATAGCACCTCCAAGGCCCGCCGAAAGCTCTCCGGAGGGTCAGAAAGATAAACAGAAGGAAAGCGAGAAAGATATGTGGAGATTGGATGCACCCCGTGCCTCGGGTGGTCCTGACGGTAGAGGGCCGTTACTTGATTCTTCGGGAAGAGTATGTATTCTGTCTGTATCACCTGGAACGCACATATCAATAGTTCTATCTAGCCCCTGCGACCATTCACGATCCTTCCATCTGGCGCAGGCGATCGAGCACGTCTCCAGGCCCAAGTCTTCCGCCCGGACCATAATTTGCCCACAATGTCAACCGATGAGTATCTTGAAATTGAACGTCAACGCGGGAAATTCATATCAGGAGGAGGGTCAGTCTCTGCACGGTTCTAGACTTGTGACAATTTGCTGAAAATAGTCTAGCCCGGCATCCGAAGCAGCCCTTACAACCTCTGAACAATTGGCCCTGGATTCTGAAATGGACGGAACCAGGGAAGGAGAAGAGAATTCGGAAGCCAAACGACAGAAAGATGAGAAGTGGGCCATCTTTACGGATGAAAATCCCAGAGGAACTGGGAACACGATGAATAGAGGTTGATTGGCAAGAGCGAGCGAGAGGATATAAGAAATCGATGCTCTGTATTTTTGTGAAATGCTGTATAATATTCTTCTTTCCCTCCAGTCAACCCTCATCTGCCTTCCTCTGCCACTCTTCGCCGCCACAGGCGAAGTTGACTTTACTGGGAAGTTATCAACCTGTCTTGGTGACGCTGGGCGTAGTATCTGTCCTCTTCAGTAGTTCTACTCCAAGTCGTCCACAAGTTGGTGCTAACCAGCTAGGTCGGCTTGGTGCCTTGAAACGTCGATATCGAACGATCTTGCACTCAAGTCGCTACGCTCATTAAGAACGGTCCGAGGCACATGATGGTGATGAAGACAATGTAAGTCGTGCGGACTTGAACGAAACGGTCAAGGGCCACCAGCACTAGCAAAGTCATGGGTGATTGGTTGATCATGATCAATCACATCCGAAGCTCTGTAAAAAGGTAAAAAGTCCGGTACCCTCAGCCAACTGCAGATTGTTGTCTCGCTCTTTTCTTGAGTGGCCAATCTCTGCTAGAGTGGCGAGCATGCTTGAAAACTGTAACATCCAATCGTTGATGGAATGAAGCAAAATCCGGTCTGTTGCTGGCTGTGGAAGGGCGCAAATCATATAAATAGCTCCTGTTACACGCGAACAAATTGATAATAGTACTGGGTTAGTGCCTTTTACTTGAGATGGTCATATAAATACTATCTAGTGTTCTTGACGTATACCCAACTCGGGCCCGGGCTCGTCTCGGTAACCACCACGAGAAGATGGTTCATCCTCGTCATCCAAAAATCCTGAATGGAATCCTAGACCGCTTGAGGCAACCCCCGTCGTCCTGTCAGGTTGTAGCCTCGTTGCTTCGTCGGCATCGTCATCATCATCGGAAACCTCCCCGAACGCATCGTATAACTCCCTGGTGGTGCCTCTGCCTCTTCCAGCACGACCGCCGGTTGCATGATCTCTTCCAGTCACACCACTGTTACCCATGGAGCTCATGCCCACAATTTCCTCTCCGGCAAGGCTTTCGTACTGTTGCTTTCGTTTCTGGTTCATTGTGCGTCTCCTCCAGAAGAACAGTCCAACACCTATGCCAAACACGGCGACAACTGCGATCCCACCAAAGAACCATTTCTGACTATTACCCAACTTGTTCATATCAGGGAACCATCCTTCGTCTGCGGTCGGGGTACTTGTGGGTGCAGCAGCATCATTAGGGAAAGCAGGTTTTGTATTTTCTCCTTCTGCCTGACCATGATCGCCAGGAAGGTGTGCGGTTGGTTTGGTAGGGAAACGAGTCGTTGAAGCACCACCAACCACAAGAGGGGGGTCGTCATGCGGTGGAAAGATGGTATCCTCCTCCGGGAGTTCATACAATACAGATTTCGCAGGATCGAGAGCAGACCCCCAAAACATCATGTTCCAACCAAGGAAAGTACCGTTACGCCCAGGAATATTTTGATCTGTTACATGAATCGTCCAGTTACCCGCAGGATTTTCGTCCCTATATAATCTTTTAGACCTAATGACGTGGATGTGGGGTGCTTTGACATACCAGTGCTTAACAGACATGAAAGTCCAACCTGGATAACCACTGCCATCTGCATCGTCCGGCCTTCTCCCACCAAGAACACTTTTGACACCTGCAGGACTGACAATCTCTACTTCTACATCCCCTCTTCGTGCATGAGATATCCATACTTTCACCTGTATATGTTCCAATTTCTCGAAATTAGCGGCATCAAGCATTTCCTGTGTGATAGTAATGGTGCTTTTAACCCCTGCATTTGGATCCGATCGCTCGCCTTCCCCTTGCGGATTCTTCAGCTGAGTGATGAAGACGCCTCCGCTATATTGCTGTTCCTCCGTCATCTTCCCGTTTCCCAACACTACCGTTGGCGTTTTCAACCAGACCTGTGGTTTGACATTCTTCCACTCCTTCGCTGTCGGAACGAATAGCCCTGCATCCAACGCTCCAAAACCGTACTTATAGCTATAAAGGCGGCCTTGTGCAGTTTTTTCCCAGTCAGGATCGTTGTGGTTGATCATGCGGGCAGTTCTGACGCAAAGATGTTGGATATCACGCCACGTTAGGTCCGGTCTACAAGCAAGGCAAAACCAATTAGAGCTTTAGCCGAGCAATCCGATGATGAACTAACCTGACTTCCATCGCTAGCGCGATCACACCAGCGGCATTAGGGGCAGCTGCCGAAGTTCCTCCATGGTTCCTGGCGCAGGCGTTTTCGCCCCGATCACTCGTGACCTAAAAATATGGTCAGAGCGACGACAGATTGATTTTGAATACCGATCACGTACGATGTGTTTACCACTACCGGAGCTATATGCGACGACCATGTTCGCAGCACACGCCTCGGAATAATATGGATGTAAGCCTTTATAGTCCACAGCAGATATGGTAACCGAATAGATACTGTTGGTGTAGCCGTCAAAGTTACATTGGTCCCCTCTTGCAGCACCATTTCCGCTGGCAAACACGAATATGGAGCCCTTTCCACCTCGACCATTATTAATCCCATTCAGAACGGCTTTCTTAATGAGTTGAGAAGGTCCTTCCATTGCTTGCCCATTGTCTGGAGGTCCCCAACTGCAGCTATAGATGGAAACGTTTTGAAACCCGAAATTCAAGGCAGCAGCCTCGTCGACGTCAGAAATCGGTCCAGAAAGAATGCGAACTCCAGCAACTTTCGACTCGTAAGCAATACCGATACCGCACGCGGTGTTCTTTCCAGCAGCAACTTGACCAGCACAACGGGTGCCATGGTGGTCATCAAAGAGCTTCGGGGTTGGTAGGTCGGTATGGTCATTGAAATCATGAGAATTAACCGCATCCTTAAGAAGGATTAGACTGAAACTCTATAGTTTAACTTAGAACTCACGAAATTTTCCTTTAGGTCGATATTGGTATAATCCAACCCATCGTCTACAAAAGAAGTTATGACGCCCTTCCCAGTAATGCCCGAGTCCCACACAGCCGTCACGTTCATCATATGTTCCGGCTGTTCGTTATTGACTAGATGCCATTGTTCTGAGAACAGCGGGTCCTGTATACCCATCCTCTCTGCAACACTTCCCGACGCATCAGATGTTATAGGCGGTGGGGCACGTTTTACTCTTTGTCGCAGCTCTTGTCGAGAGAGATATTGGACGGAGGAGTCGAATCGTTTAGCTAGACTCTCCTCACTTGAACGAATTAATAGATGTGTCGATGAGGCTCGTGCTCGCAGTGTTTTGTACTTTTCCATAACATGATCACCCGGTGTTTCCGTTCGTGACACGAGTTGATTTTCTGTCCTAACTAGCCAGTGGTTGGCGAGCTCGCCGACCTTGTCGACGACTTCCACTCCGAGGGTATTGGTGACCTCCGCCAGGGATGCGGGACCTGCTGGATTGTGTTCTAGCACATAGTAGTTGTGTGTATGATATGAATGTGGATATTTCAACGATAGGACTGGTGAAATTGAAGTTAGGAGAGTTATAAGGAGGGAAAGAGGAAGGCAGCGCATGATATTGGCACTGCAGGCTGGCCTGGATGTGGTGGTAAAAAGTGAGTGCAGGCACAGCCACGGTCAACACCGCTATTACACCAACCTCCACCGAACGTCTCACAGTACGACAGTTGCCACAATGTCCGACGATGAGATGAATATTGACGAAGGTTTGTTTGAGTGTCTAATATACAACGGTTTATTCTCTAATGATCTAACTCAGTTGCCTCTGGAGGAGCCGTCAAACGAAAAGGAAGAGGTTTTCAAAACTCCGGTTTGTGCATTCTTTCAGGCTATTGTGAACGCGTTTTTTCAAATTTTCTATGAAGGAGGAGGGAATGAAGCGAGCACAGGCACAGAGCCCACTTACGACCGCGTAGAAACACATACGAAGGACACCGACTCGAAGGCAGCACGATGTAAGTCGACTTTTTTTGCAGGCGTTGAGACTCAGCTGACAATTATCTCATCTTCCTGTCAGCCGTTGAAGGATGGATCGTTCTTGTCACAAATGTGCACGAGGAAGCCACCGAGGAAGAAGTGACCGACAAGTTTGCGGAATACGGAGAAATAAAAAACCTCCATCTGAATCTAGATCGAAGAACGGGTTACGTTAAGGCATGTTCTCTTTGTCGAATATTCGATTTTTGCTCACCTAGACATTGAAGGGCTATGCTCTTGTTGAATACGAAACCATGACTGAAGCCCAAGCAGCGATTGATGGCGCGTCGGGATCTACTTTCCTCGAACAAACAGTTCAATGTGATTACGCATTC
Organism: Marasmius oreades; assembly: GCF_018924745.1. Taxonomy (NCBI): domain Eukaryota; kingdom Fungi; phylum Basidiomycota; class Agaricomycetes; order Agaricales; family Marasmiaceae; genus Marasmius; species Marasmius oreades. The sequence goes on along the minus strand of NC_057327.1, from coordinate 2,864,934 downwards.
GTCCGCCCGCCACCCTCTGGTCCAAAAAGAGGACGCGGTGCCCGTGGTCGAAGTGCTAGTCCCAGTCGACGTCGATAATTTATCTGCCTTCCAATCTGTACTCACTTTTCCTTACTTTGTAGTCGGCCAGAAATTTGATGAATGCTTAGTTTCACGTTGGACTATTGTTGCCCCGATTCCAAGCTTGATCCAACATTCAACTATTCCGCATGCGGACTCTCACCCAAAACTTTCAAAATAAGGACGAGCGACCAAAGCTATTCCGAAAACATCTCAACAAGCAAGTGCCTCAGACGCCTGCTGGGTCTTACTGGGTCGGGTGACATGCAGCGAATATCCACTCATGCTGAGAAATTTCCAGCGGTGCCAGAAGTTCTCGCAATTATCTGATGAAACTTGAAAAAGGAAGTCTCTCAATGAACGCGAGAAAAAAACCAAGTTTCCTGAACACCTAGGTCTCGGTCGTATTCAGGACATAAGATCCGATCGATAGGTCCTACCGCATTGTCGGAGAAATATCAATGCACCGCCATACATGGGGGACACCGGAAGTTTGAAATAGTGAGGACTCCTTTTGGCGTATTCCCAGTATTGATGACTCGGACACTCTGGCAGGAAGTAACATTATCTTTATCCCTGAGCTCCGTGACCAATATCAGATCTGTGTGCACAAGTCCACCAAATCTGTGACCTGGGGCGAGCCGGATACTGAGATCTGAGAGCCTACGGCGAGGATGTTTTAATCCCGATGGGTCACGACTGCTCTATTTTGTCCACTTTAGTAAGTAAATCATACATACATAAAATTGGAAACCATGGGGTGAAACTCACTCCGCCGACCGTATAACGCCTCAAAAGCTTAGCTGCCCGGTTCCCCTGACTCTTGCACTTACAGCGACCGCTCCCACTACATGTCGACTTTTACCGTATCGCACCAAACGAAAATGCCTCTGTTTCTTCCACGTCTCGTTCCTCACTTATATCAAGCAGATGAGCCTGCGTGTCCCAAATATGGCGCTCTGTAGTGAGCATTATCCAACTTGGCATCACGAAACATGCTGAGCCGCAATCAATAGCGTGCGGGCTCGAAGTCCTCTAGCTCATACTGAGCATAGCGAACATCGGGACCTCGACTTCTTCCTCGTTGGTACCGGAGGTCTGCTGAAGTCACACTCGATGTAAGATGCCTTCCCAATATAACGATGATGGTTCATGTACTGAAGTGCGCACAGGAAAGGAAGAATTTTTCCTCCGGAAACTCTTACAGCGATGGCGATGAACAGCGAAAAAATGCGACGCGTAATCAAGGGATTGAACGGTGTATCCCTCGTCCAAGTGGACCTGTCAACCCTCGCAGAGTGGGTCCTTTTCATCCTTGACCCATGAACTAACCTATCGTCCTGAATCTCGTAATAATTCCTTTGGACAGGGTGGTTAGGTCCACGGAGTTCTCGTCGTACTGTACGTCACATCAAACATGCTATCACAACATTCATTTGACCAGTGACCTCTCACGATCTCAACGTTTCAACGGCTGTTCAGACCACGGAGTCCCAACTCTTCTTCTGACCATCATTGTGATATGTTTAAAGGACCGATTCAATTTTCCCTTCAAGACTGAGGTCGTGTTTGAAAATGCGTTGGGGGTGAAGGAGGCGACCAAGAATTCCCAATTATAAGTACCGTTGTATTACAGTAAGGCAAGAACATCAGAAAACATTGCTATCTTACCCTCACTTCGTCACACTAGACATCAGATCCATTCACGGCAGCTCGACACTGCCAGATCTCATATATTCAAAACAAACAAACCGCGCCAGAGGACCCTTTGTTCGGCCCAGCCCGGTTCATCTCGATTCCTTCCATTCTCATCACAGTCCAAGGCCCCGGAAACGTACGCTCATTTCGAGGAAACCCCCACATCTTCACATTTCAAGCCCAGGATGATAGCTCCACCAGCACCTATTTCTTTAAAAAAACACGCGTCCCATACCTGGTTCACGGGTAGGTATCCCTTATCCGGGATCCTTCATTGTTTATTAGCGGCCGTGCGAGCGCCCGAAACCTAAATTCTGGAACGCACATATCTGAAGCCACGTTTTCGTATTTCTTTGAGATTGAAGTTGTGCAGCAGTTTCTTTTTCTTCGATTGGATAACAAATCAGCAACTGAATATTCCGTCGAAAACCCTTTTGAGGGCACAACGGGTGGACAATGGATACTTCTGCTATGTACGGGAGATTTGTCCTCGCCTTCCATGCCGCCTACCTTCAAAGTTGTTTCCTGGACGCCACAAGGAAGAGATTTAGGTGTGGATTTGGCGTATCATGGAGTGGTTGCTGGACAGTTGTACCTTCCTGTGCAGGCCAATTGTGAGATTACGGTCAATGTTTGGCAAAAGGCTCGAAGACTGTGGAGCACAGATACACAAGATATGCAACAATGCCAGGCAGAGAATCCAATCGGTGGTATATCGGGAAGTACTCCGGACGAGGGTTAATGTCTGCGATCGATCCGACCTCGCTAGGGACTGAATGTGCTAAAACGCGAAGAACGATCCCATCACTACGGTGGTCCAGCTGCCCATATCCTGGTACTCCATCATCAGATGATTGGGGCCATTATTTTGGAGACACTAGTATGCTTCACCAAGGGAAACAAGGAGCGAGCGACGCAGACAAGATGCTTATATTAGACCGACTACCCATCGCCTCAGGCCTTCACGTCTCTCGATGCCAATGCCTCATCGATCTAGCGATGTGCGAATGGTTGAAGAAGTCGCCGTCAAACTCCAATTCGTTTACAGCTTGCTTGATAATTCACGGAAACGTACAACGATACTAAGTATCTATAGTATCCTCGTGAAGCAATGAAGTTATTTAGTGTGAACCAGGTTAGAAAGGCTTGTTGCGCACCGGACTAAAGGTTCGATTTGCCAAAGAGTGGTAAGAGTCATATTGCTCTTCGGCGACCTCATCGTTGAATGGCTTGACCCTCGAGTAAAATGGTCGGATAGATATGTGGGGAGATGGTGGAAAGTGACTGAGTTTCAGTTCGCTTTACATCAGCCGGTGCAACCTGCTCTTGTCTCCCATGTATCGACTTTACTGCGACTCAAATTGAGCTTCCAGGCCACTCACCCATCCTCGTCGTCTAATTGTGCGCATCGGACGTTCAAGAAACTTACGGCCTGAACCACACAACGCCGATCCTGGAAAACGGACTTCCATCATGATCATAGTATTAGTACGTCCTGGGATTTGAACACCCGGCAACGTATGCTACCATCATGATTCGTTACTCTCTCGAGCAAGTTCCTCGAACCAATAAGAAACGCCGGTACCTATTGGCACGATATATCCGATGGCTCGAATACTCATACACAAGGCTGATGTTGAATTGTTTCGAGTTTACCGCCACAATCTTACATGTCAAGTTTTTTTTTGGGACTTCCTCAAGAACCATATGTGTGGTCCCTCTCTCCTCAAACGGTTCCAAGGCGAATGAAAAGCTGTACATCTAAGTTGGAAGTACTCCTTTCGGTAGGACTTCCACGAGTGCTATAGAAAGTAATACGCGAGCAAAATTCGACGTGAGCAAGGTTTGTGCCGAGGTCCACGAGGTTGTTCAGTTCCTCGAGCTAAAGTTTGGTGTGTATCCCCGTACTATCTTCCTCTCCGCAGTCTGTAACTCTTATTTGCCGAAGGTGGATGTTCAAGTAATGATTCCCGCGCAGTCCAGAACTGCAACTGCGGCTGTATTTTTGACCTTCTGGTGATATTCACATGGCAACTCAAACCAGCTTCCCAGGGATCTAAATCTTAGATATCCAAATTTAGTGAACCAGCTCATCCCGAGTCTCGTCACTGTTTTTCGGTATATATAGAGGATACGGGTTCCTACAAATTCTTTCTTCAACAACAGCACGATGCCCAACATCTCCGACTCTAACCTCCCGAGCTACTGCCCTTGGCACTTTGCGCCATCTCCTCCTCCACAGTCGCTCGTTCTCCCAGTCCCCGCTATGGCGGCTGTCTTCGGAGACAACCCGGTTGGTGTTTATAGATCTTTGTCGGCGTTATTATTGTTGTTCATCATCGCCTTCCCTTCTTGGGCACCCATTTCTTTTTCTCTAACCCAGACTGTTCATGTTGTTGTGGTCCAAGACATCCCGGGTGTCGATTCCCCGACTTCTTCGTCAGGAAACGATGCTGAGGCCTCTGCCTTGGCAGAAGAATCGGCTGTACATCGTCAGATATTGGAGTTGATCGAGCAGTTGGTCATAGTGAGTTTCTGAGTATTTGCCTTCCACGCCACACTATAGGGTGCTCATACAATTCGTCCATCTTCGTAGAACCGGATTTATGGCGTGGTTCGCACAGCTATTGTTTTGTATCTCATTAACACTTCTCTGCGGATGACGACTTGACTTCAAAACTCGAGTATGTCTTTTCCCCCTAATAGTGATATAATCTCTTAGTCGTCGCATCTATGTTGATATGAATGAGTATAGTATTGCCGATCTCCAAAAACGGCTGTATAATCAAAGATCGTCAGACATCAAATCAAACCTCGAGATCAATGATAGAGGCGTAAAATACCCCGCATAGAACCGAGTCGTTGTCCATAGCGTATGCGGTAGATGAGATATATACGTATGCATGTCAATCACCGAGTAGTAGGACTTGGAACTGGAACTGGCATTGGAGGAGGGGCCGGCGGCTTCCTCCGCGCTCCTGCTGTACCTATTCCCCCACTGCCTCCTACGGTGCCGACACCACCATTCGCATTGACTCTACCAACAGTAACGTAAGACCCAAATGTATTGGGGGGACTCGGCGAAACAGATAAAGAAGCGGGTCCCGAGCTCAGGGAGGAGCTTCCTCCAAGTGAAACAAACGAAGACGTCGACGACGTCGGAGAATGAGACTGAGGAGAAATCGGTGGTGGTAGTGGTGGTGGTGGTCGAATCGGAAGAGATGGGGGGTTGCTAGAGCTCGGCGGCTGTTGCTGCTTGGGCTTTACTTTCGGTTTCAGTGTGAAAGACGGCGGACCGGAAGGCTGTTGTACAACAGGAGGCATTTTCATGTATTTGGCAGGGTCTCTCTGGGCCCTCCTCAACTCTTCGTCAATCCGCCACATTCCTGTGACAAAAGAAGCTTTGTCTAACGATCCCGATTGAGTAGGATCACATTCCGTCCTTGAGAAAAGATTTATCAGGCTCGAAAATGCCAATCAGTAGCGAAGGAACTTACCATATATCCTTCAACCTTTCCCTCCCTAGCCGGGACTGACTCCATATTATCTTGACCACACATGCTTCTAATCTCTCAAGGGTGTCCACAAGCCGATCGTCGTCTCCATCGATATCCTCCTCTAGTGTAGGCCTTCCATTTTCCTTCTCTTTGTCTTTCCCACTCTGTTCGTTGGTACTCAGATCAATTGAAAGCCCTCTCCAGCCAGCTGCCTGTCGCGTCTTCTTCGCTTCTTCAGGTGACAATAAAGCAGGTTTCCCATCGTCACCAAACAGGAGTGTCTCCTTATTGCGTTCTAAAGCACGCATTTTTGCCCTCTCTTGTTTTGCTCTCCTCGTTTGCTTTATATTCCCATCAAAGACGCCCTCATAACGCTTTCGAGCAGCGGTTGGCACGGGTGTGGGTCGAGAAGTGGACGCAGTGGACGCCTGAGATAATGTGTGTCTAAGATTCGCGTAACCCACGAGATTTTGAGGTTTGGATTTAGGTAGCGGTGGGGGTGGGGGTTTGTGTTTGTTGATACTGTTAAAAGACGAATTGGAGGTCGAGCGTTTGAGGTAAGGATGATATGGAGGATTCGACTGAGGTGGAGGAGAGGAGGGTGAAGGAAGTGTAGATGTAGAATTTGATGGTGTGAGTGTCCAAGATCCTGACACAGATGAATGGATGGGAGGGGGTAATCGTTTGGTGGGGCTGACTGGTGAGAGAATCACAGTCGATGATGACGATGATATAGATGTTGTAGGTTTGTTTCTCAGGGAATCAGAAGAATTGGATGACGAGGAGGGAGATCTCTGCCCATGTTGCCCTCCTGTGGCTACCGGTGGAGGTTGTTTCACCTTAGGACGCTGCGATAGTTTGGATGGCCGAGGCTTGTAGGATGTATTTGGCGCTATGTGTTTCTCCCAATCCATTGCGAGCTGTTTCGTTGAGGGTCCTGTAGAAAGAGGCTCAATTGTAGACACATTCTCAAACGACGAATCATCTAAACTCGTTTGACTTTGATTGGTATCCTCAGAAAATCCTGTAAAATGGGAATCTGCTGTTCCCGCTGTGGTGCTTCTGTCGTCGTCCGAAAGAGACACGGAGTGAAATGAAGAGATTGAAGAGGCCGGAGCATGGCCACGACGAGCCGGTGGGTACGTGTGCTCTTGAACGGTGAGTGATCCTGGTTTGGGCGAACGTGTGGGAGAACTGGACGTGTTTCTCGGTGGTGGAGAGCATTCTGAATGAAAATTAATCAAAGGGGGGTCATCGAGAACGTTCCAATCCTTGAGGTCGATAGTCGTAGAAGTAGAAGGACCATTGCTGAGCGACTCGAACGCCTTCACTCGCGACTGTACCGACATGATGGAGGTCAAAGATCAAGCCGAAGCTCCACAAAGGCCATACAAAGTTTCGGCTGGCGACAATGTCTGCTGAACTGACATCGTGGTCGTTACAACTGTGCATTTTAGATACAGAAACAAGGTATGTACGGTCCAGCTAGCCGAAGACTATATCCGACCAATCTCGACTCGGAACTATGGTCGCATCAGTACTGCTTCCTAGAACCTGATGTACAAGGAGGCTACCAATCGACTGATGCTTCTTATACAGCTGTTTCCGAATGCTGGAAGAAAAGTTGTACATCTCCACGATCGTTCATATACATATCGTGTAACGATCATGTTACATTCTTTCAAGTCTCACCTGCCTGTTTACGGACTGAGTGGGGGAAAGCGAACGAGCAAAACAACCAATACACCCAAGTCCTGAACTATTTTCTCTCTGCTGCCAAGATATCCTCTACCCGTTTCAATTTTCCTTCGTTTCCAGTGCCGGGTGTGATCTCTCTGTCTGTGCGAGTACCAATACGTATGTCAGTTGCGATTCTTTGAGCACCTTTCGCATGGACAGCAGCATGACAATCATGGATCGCTTTGGATACCTCCGACCATGGTCCCTCTATCTCGAGAACGATAGGTAACTCAAAAAGCTGCTTCATAACAACGACGCTCACCGAGATTTGTACCGTAACCGCTACAGGTGCAGGGATCTAAGCACGAACATTCCTGGTTGCCTGGAGAGACGTAGAAGCTCACTGCATCTGTCGGTTGTGAAAAGTGGTTAGCTCTTATTCTACTAGCATAGGAAACAACGGGCACTTGCCTTGTACGAAACACCCAATTTTTCGAGCACGCGTTGGCACTCGGCGATGTACTCGGCGACAGAAGATTCACCGGTGCCCATTGGGATGAGACAGAAGTCTAGAAAGTAAAATTCGAATAAATTTCGCGGTAAGAACTGATGGAGGACGTAGGTACCTGCTACAGCATAGAGGTCGGATTGCATGGGATGACGTTCAATTGAGAAAAGCGATTCCGGCCCGCTCACAGGTATAACCAAAAGAGGCTATGCGTCTACACCTATTCCTCTCTCTCTACATCTACATACATTCTCTCCGACATTTACTGGATTTACTCTAGTGTATCAGTCGCCCCGAATATCACTAACACACGGCACCCGAACCTAATACCTATCAATGAACAGGACTACCCTCCCGCTCCTCCGTCTCCCAATTCACTTTAAGTGCTTCTCCCAACGCCTTTCCCAGGGCTCTTGCCAAAGGTACCGGAACTGCGTTCCCAATTTGGCGATGCATCTGTAGGAAGCAGTCAAGTCATTACCCCGGAACGATATATAGCAAGACGGAAACACTCGCATCCTGCACCATCAAACTGGGATTCTTTGTATTCTCAGAACAGAACATGTAGTGGTCGGGAAATCCTTGGGATCGAGCTGTTTCCCGAACCGTGAAGATACGTTTTTGCTGCAACAGAGAACACTTGTGAGACCGGGGGATAGCTGGTTGAATATCAAGACGCCTACTGAAGGATGAAGGGAAACCACGCCTTTGATGTTCGGTGCCACTTTTGTGAGTGCAGTACAGAAATACTGATTACCGTCACCACGAGCGTAGAAAGCTGTTTTGTTTGGGTTTTTTTACAGCTTCAGAGGCATGTAGATGCCAGAAAGTGACAACGAAAAACCCACATTTATCTTCATGCCTCTTGCCAGGTCTGGCACACGGCGGCCGAAGGCATATGGGCAAATCTGGGTCAACAGGTGAGCGTGTTTGAATGTACAATGGAGGAGAGAAGATCCATACTCTTATGATTAGCCTTGACATTGAGCGGAACGTTGACGGTGCTTTTGCAATCGCACCCAGATAAGCACATTCCCAATCATCCAATGTATTTATCGACCAACCTTTCAACAATAGACGAAAGGTAACGCGTCGTAACATGGCCTTTAACATCTTCTCCTTTTCCTACCTTTTCCCGCATCCATTTCTGATACGCATTTAGAGGTTGCGTTGCGTATTTTACACCGTTCGGAAAACCAGGCAAGTCATCCCATTGACCAGAGTGCCCCGACCTCACGGCTTCACACTGCATAATGCCCTGTTCGAACCGAGCCTGTACTTCGGCTGTATCGGCTTGTGTTGCTGCCATCGTTGCATGAGGATTTATCCTATGATTTGGAACTTTCAATAGCCACTTGACCAAACGACAAGTGTGCTTACCAATCGAAGGGTGGCTGAAAGAATTGGAAGGAAAGTGTCAGCATAACTAGATGGTTGAAGGGTAGCACTAGCATACCAAATCATTGATAGCATCAAACACCGTGACGTTCTTCAGAGGTGCATAAGTATACTTCCCATTCTCGATAACATCTGGATCCCGACTTCGTGTAGCAGGAGGCAACGACCTTCCCGTCTCACAAGGAAGCTTCCACATCCATGCTGATTTGGGGAACGCATGCGTGGGAGCAGGGAAATCAGGTAGCTTGAGTCCACGTTTGGCTCCCCAGAAGATAACACGTTTTCGACTCTGCGGAGCGCCGTACTGTCCAGCTTCAAGGATTTTGAACCGGACCTGATAACTGCACGCGGGCTTTCATCAAACTCGAGTACTCAAAAAAAAAATCGAAACTCTACATACCCGAGGGCGATCAACACCCGGACGATCATCTTAACAACTCCCATCTTGATACCACCCACTAACCGGTTACCATCATTCTTCGATTTGAGCGGGAATCGGAGCAAGCCCGTCACATTCTCCAAAAGAAAGTAGTCAGGTTCAAACTCTTCTACATAGGAGAGCATGTTGCATGGAAGCGAAGACCTGGTTCTAAAGTATTAGCTTGAGGTAAGAAGGATTATAAGAGCAGACCTTATGTCATTTGCTTTCTGTAATGGAACGATAAGTGGAATGACCTACATCGATCACCAACAAAAACTTACCGGCGAATGGTTCGCGCCACTAAACGCTTGACACGGGGGCCCTGAAGAAGAGGTGAACGGCTCATGTCATGTACAGTCGGATCGAGTTCGTAACAAATGGACACACCTCCGAATATAAAATCAACCTGTCCCTTCTTCGGCATCTCAGGACAGTACTCTTTGACACTGAGATTCGATTGCAGCGGTTTAGGACATTTACCCTCTCGAGTCTCGATTACATGCTTCAGCAAGAGATTGACGTCTTGACAGTAGACCTTGGTCTGGGGATGATTCGCCCTGCGAATGTCCCTAGCGTTCGACAACAGTACTCACTTTCAACATAAAGTGAACACTTACTGATAGGTCCTTGCAGAGGAAGGAGAAAATTCTACGGCCCATTGCGTATCCACAATCCCAGAAAAGTTCATTCCTGTGCCCAATCCGCCACCACCTACAACATCATCGTGTCAAGACATTGGGTAAGTTTAAATTCGAGATAAAAATCTACTGACCGCTGAACAGCTCAAGACCACGTAGTTTACCGCGTCGCTTCAACGTTTCCTTGAACTGGTCGATATCTTCTTCCCGGGACACCAGACAGTATTCGCACACTTGAATCCTCTCCGCTGAAATGGGGACGATCCTACCATCGGCGTTTTGCTCCTCATTGAAGAACCAATGATCATCGCTTTGTATCCACTTCTCAATCGACTTGGGTTTTGATAGGTGTCGAACGAAGCACTTGCCATCCACCTCGTCGAAATCAATTTGCTTTTTGCTCCGTGTGCCAACGAGCCGTTTCTTTGAAAAACCACATGAAACAAACCGTAAACCCTGAGTTGAGGATAAAACACACCTCTTCCACAGGCTGTCCCTCTTCACGTTCTACAATATCGTCACGCCTCGAAAAGCATTTTACAGAAACGGAGACGTTTTCGTGACCTTTCCGTTTCATATCGAGGATCTGTACAACTTCCAGAAGATTGGTATCGTCGCCATTCATGACGTATACAAAGTCCTGGACATGGTACTCGACACCGTATCGCGAAAATCCACCACCGCTCACTTCCTTAATCTTGGTTTCATCCTCGACTTCGCATTGTAGAGCACACCCTAGACATTTTTTGTGGTCCGGTTGGGATTCACAGAGTCTCTGCATAGTGTCATCACTGGGTATGTTGACAAATGCGCATTGGACTTCGTCCAACATCAAACTACGAAAGGATTGAGTAGGTAGCAAAAAAGACAGGTCAGAGGACTTACGCGCAATGAAACTCTGCTCCCATGTGGGCTTTATCATCAACATCCTCATTCTCTCCAGGTGCCAAAAATTTTATTTTACACCTTCTAAAGATTGTGGCCACATGATTATCATCGCATTTCGGCAGTAAGAACAAACTGCGAGAATGCGCGGTTTCTTGCAGATAGGTCTTGTGTCCGTGGTTGAACCACTGGCCGTGAAACTTTTTGATCGGTTTCCTGGTGCGTGGATCGATGTCCATATAGTCCTCGAAGAAGTACGAGATTTTACAAAACCTCAACGTTGAAAAGAAGTTAGTACTGGTATAAACATAACTATAGATAAGGCCACTTACCATACATGATTGGCGTAGTAATTGCCTTTCCCAGTTACACCTACAACAGAATCCTCTTTTCTTAAATCTTGTCCTTCGTCCGACATTTCGGGATCTTCATAGCCAATCGAACTGCCGATTTGGTCCTCCCCAACGCTCACCATAACGTCGTCACCTATCTGTGTAAAACCGTCAGAGGGTGAGGGGTGCTAAAGAGAAACATTCAAAACCTACCGTATACACTTCTCCATCCAAATAAACGCTCTCATAGTAATTTTCACAGTTCATAATTTGTTGACCCCATTTGATACGTTGAGGATCCTCATGGTGTTCAATCACATTTTGAATCTCCTTCGCCAGTGCCTCGTCTTCAGCTTCCCCTTCCTCTCCCATCGTGGAAGTTCCAGCAACCTCTAAAGTCAGATCATACAGGTCCCTTACGATCCGCTCCACAACAGGCGTAACAACAGTGTCATTTTGGTGCTTCAACACTTGTAATTCCATGTTTGAAGTAGATCGACTCTGTCGCGGTCTGTCTGAGGAGGGCTTATGTCGGGATTGCGACCATTTAGAGCACGTAGTGGTGGCAACGATTTCCGCTTTTTCAAATTCGTGTAGTCCGTGTAGGAATGAGACCTGAGGTATCGTCACTGAAAGATAGGCCTTCTAGAGTGGCAAAACAAAATAAATTAGCAAAAACGACCCTAAAGAAGTACAGTTTGCACATACTACTGCATCACGCTGTAGATCTTGGCCGTTCAGTTTCCTACCTAGTATGCAAAGCACACTGGGGACAAGACCGGTGTCATGTTGACCCTGAATACGTTCCAATGATGAGGTGAATTCTTCCGTACTGAGTTCAATGTCCAGGAGCAACCGGCTCAAGATCAAATGACAAAGCCGATGTTGAATAAAGAATGACTTGAAGAAAGGCATATACATTGGTGATGGGCGGTCTAAAATGTACCATGCGTAGTTGGTACGTATATAAATCTTTCTGCAAAAAAAGTATCCAACTTTGATTGTGCCATTATTCAAGACGGTAAGAGAGATGGAACATTACATACCCGTCGAACGATCCTCTACCTTCTTCATCGAGGCTGTAGTGATGTATGTCGAACTCTAGGATCTGGGACAGTGTGACGGAGGGGAAGTCGTTGTCTTCTTCGCTATTATAAAGTTCCTCCTCCTCCTCCTCCTCCTCCTTCTCCTCCTCATGTTCAACCCAAGGTTTAACGATACCAGTTGCTCCGAGAAACTCCGTTTCGAAATCCATTCCGTTCAGAGATGACAGAGAGACCAGATCCTTAGTGTGTCTGTGGTATATTGTAAATTCGTTGAGAACTCGAACGGGAACGATTTCGTCGTCGTCATCATCTTCGAAGCTGATGCCTCTATTGTCCTCTCCTGGGATGACTAGGTCTTCGTCTTCCGGCATGTCCGCGTCCGAGTCCGTAGATACTTCTACTACTGTGAAAGCTTTCTCAGCGCAGTCAGAGGGTAAATGGGGGAAAAAAACGCTACGTGGGGTATATAGGATTTCGGGCCCTATAATGTACGATGAGGAACCTGGATAAAGAGCGAAGTTGAACATACTAGAGTCTCCTAGCGGCAAGTAATGATTTGGGAATTCCGGTGACACTGAGCGGCTGGGTGGTACATGCTGTTATGATGGTTTCAGAGATTTGACTTATAGGCGTTCTAGTAGAAGCGATTCACATGGTTGGCTAAGTCGCTTGCAGTGGGAGATTGGCATAAACGAAGCTGCGAGTCTTTACCATTAGTATCACGATGGTCTTTGAAGCTTGGTCACTTACTTGAGTCTCTGAAGCTGTAGGTGACTCTTGTCTGTGATGGGTCTTCCGAAGATCGTAATGAATTAAATGAGAACCATAAAAAACCTATCCCACCGTTGAAGTATCTAATTTCCTGCGTCGTTTTCGCTCTGAAGGGTTCGTCGAGGCATTTTCTACTCTCTTCTGAGGAACGTGTATCTCGACATAATCGGCAACTTGAACAGTCCTCTTCGTACGCTTGGACTTAGGCTGGTCCGGGTGTACAGGGGTAGTTGATGAGCTCCCGACGCGAGTAGTGACTGTAGACTTGCGATCGCGTTTTAGACGATGTGGGACGGTGTAAAGCCATTTGGGTGTTGTAATTTCTACGAATGGTCGTACTTGGGACTCGCGCACCATCGAGAAAAGTGCAGCTGAATGTTGGCAAAACCAACTTTTGTTGATCTCAAAACGGCCCGGTGATTCCAACCAACAAACCCTAAAATGGCTTTGATGACAAATAATGCGAAAGTGTGTGAGTCATAAAGATTAATTTTAAACTGTATTAGATGCCGATTTATGCCTCGTCGGCATCAAATAAGCGCTTAACGGCACTCACCACCGGCATTTTGTTGTCATGTGGCAATTGTGTTGTCTATGTCATGTCGTAGTCATGTAGACCCCATGTGGAAGTGCTCGGTGTGACCGAAATGTGACTCGAACAATGAAAATTGATCGAAGTTAACCTAACCAAGATTATGATTTTGTAGTAAAATATGTTAGTTATTGTGGCCAATGTGGCAATCATTTGTGCGTAAAAGAGGTAGATAATGCACGGGCCAGTGGCCAGTGCCAGAGCACTTAATGAACAAAGCGTCGACGCGCTTGCCTTGGTCCCATGGCCGTGCTAAAACTCCGCTCGGCCGACGGTCACAAGACGTCAAGTCGGTCAAAAACTTTTTGTTCACACTGTCACTGTGCAACGATCCGCCCTCCTCACCTCGCTTTTTGACGGTTGAGACAAAATAAAATGGAAAATTATTCTTCCAATTTTCGAAGCCAGTCGGTTGGCTGTCTGTTCTTCAAGAAGCTTAACATTGACTCCCAACATCGAGTGTGATGGAAAACTAAAATATCAACACTGTCCACTATCTATTCTGAGTTGGAGCCAAAAGCAACCCTAGAAGAAGGGACAAATTTGAAACCCCTTTTGAAACACAGCACCAAAAATAGTAGCACAGTAAATAAATTGGTCCATATATATCAAATAAATCTGAGATTGACAAACCTAAACAAAAATTGAATTAGAAGGAATCAGAGAGCATAGAGTACATATAAAAGCCAATAAGCTCACTAATTTTCAGACCTTAGAAGTGACAGCTGCTCCATCTATAGCGAGTCGTCGAGGAAGAGTAGGAAGGGACGAGTCATTGACACGTGTCCTATCATATATACCATCTAGTGCCGTGTATTCTGCTACTCTTTGGCAATGTGACATTGTGTGACTGATATTTTCAAACACCTTTTCAGAGCCCTCTCTCCGGCACCTCTCTTCCTCCCTGTCCACTCGACAAAATCACTAGAAATTCGGGATTTAGGTAACACAGATATTGTTCATCTGTTGTACCAGAGCTGACAGAGGAATAATCATAGTAAGTAATAAGTATGAGTCTGATGCTCATCTTTAAAAATTTTTAAACTCAGGGACAATAATAGTATGTACACATATAAGCAACGACATAGACAACGCAGTTGCCACATGACAACAAAATGCCGGTGGTGCCTTTGGTTTCTACCAAGGATCCCTGCACAACTGCTGTCGAGGAGAGGGTATAAATCATAGGTAGGAGAGAGATTATGATTGTCACGAGGTCACACAAACTGCTGTAACGTTGAATTAGCATTGAGGCATCTTTGTGGACACTGGATCGGCAGAAAGCGGCATTGCCGAGAGCTGCCGTCAGCGCTCATTCCATTCATTCGGTTTTTGGCACTGCCCCTGGCCCTTGCTTTATCTTCGTCTTTTTTGCCCAAACGATCGCTGCACTGACCCAAATAACTATCATAATTTACTACAGAATCGGAATCTCGTTTAGGTTAATTTTCATCAATCCCCATTGTTCGCGTCACAATTCGGTCACATCAAACATCCCCACATGGGCCTTACATGACTACGACATGACATAGACAACACAGTTACCACATGACAGCTAAATGCCGCCAGTGACTCGACGTTCAACGTTTCAACATTCGGAATGAGCATATTCTCGCAATCATTATATTCAGCAATTATTAACACCTTGTGTCCGAACTCCGAACTAGTTAACCAAGATTGATATATCGAGAGAGGCAGCGTGATAATCTTCGCGGTTACCCACAGCCCAACTCACGAAAGACGATGTACAGATGCAGCCGGAATGTATGTTTCGACTCGCTACCCAAAATATCTTGGAATGGCATGCATTGACGCATTTACATCCGTTCGGAGACGTCCATTTCTCGCACACCCGCGTATCAGGAACACGACAAACGGACGAGAGGTCATGGTAATCTTACAGATCAATTACAATCACAGCCCATTTAGATAGCACAAACGAAAAAAGTAGGGGGGAATCAAAAATCTTCCAAACCGTCGATAAACCGAAGCTTAGAACCATTGGCGACACGCACGAGGACACCCATATCCTCATACTACGTCGCACGAAGCATATATCAGCATTAACTGATGGACGGCCAATCAAGAAATCTCACCTCTAAGATAGTCTCATTCATCTGCGCCTCACTAAACCCTCCTTTTGTCACCCTCGCCCGAACATCAATCATCGAAAGCTCTCCATCCTCCTCTTCATCCGAATCATCGACATCCATATCCCTTTCCCCACCTGGCCCCTTCCCAAGCCGTTTAGCCCTCGTTCGCTTAGGCCTACCTGCACCGGCCATACCCTTGATAATCCTAATAATTTTACTCTTATACGACCGATCAGGCTCGTGTTCCATGTCCCCATCCTCATGCAAACTCTCTTTACTACAATCCATTAACCTCAACGCTTCGTCGACATCGGGATGCTCAACAGCAACAGAGAACCGTAACCGTGCAAGTGCTTGGGCGAGACGTAAAATCCCGAGTAGGGTACGGGCAGAGGTGTAAGTGTGAGAACTATTCTCTTCTTGGTCCAACTTGGACTTTTTTCGCAGCTTGACATAGGAGTCCACGATGTAACCGGAGACTTCGGGGGAAACATTTGGTCGTATAGTCCGAGCTTTTGCGATATAGTGCCTGTTTAAAAATTGGTTGAGACTGGTTGACATCGCTTTTTTTGGGGGATACTCTTGTCCGTACCTCATGATATTGGGTTCAACGACGTCAATGCCCAGATCGGGGTGTCTGTTGTGCATGTGAACATGAGTGACATGTTGTGCCAGACGCTCATCATCATCTCGAGAGGGTTTGTCAAGGATGAGGAAAAGAAGGTCAAAACGAGACAAAAGAGCCGCCGGAAGGTTAATATTCTCCACTGGGGACGCTTTGAGGTTGTATCGGCCGTAAAGTGGGTTGGCTGCAGCAAGTACAGACGTCCGTGCATTGAGTGTCGTGCTAATACCTGCTTTTGAAATAGATATCGTTTGTTGTTCCATAACTTCATGAATGGCTGTTCTATCCATCTCTTCCATTTTGTCAAACTCATCAATGCAACAGATTCCGTTGTCGGCGAGCACCAGAGCACCGCCCTCTAGGTTTGTCTGTGAGCTAATGTACGCATATCCAGGTGGAACCAAAACTCACCGAGCACCATCTCATCCGTGACCGGATCTCTCATGACGGCAGCCGTCAAACCTACCCCAGACGAACCCTTTCCTGTGGTGTAGACTCCACGAGGTGCAATCTTGGATATATATTTTAGAAGCTGCGACTTTGCAACACCAGGATCACCCATCAAACAAATGTTTATGTCTCCTCTGATTCTAAGCCCATCCGCGGTGACCTTGGTGACTCCTCCCACTAGTAACAAAAGTAGCGCCTTCTTGACATCTTCGTGTCCATAAATTTCTGGTGCAATACTCTGTGCAAGCTTTATATAGATGGTGCCGTCACGTCTCAATTGTTCGATAATGAGGTCCATTTCCGGGGTGAGAGTGAGCTCGCTGTACTGTTTCTTTACTTGGTGAATGTGGTGAGCTTCGAGGTAAGTGTCGGTTAAGAGTCCTGCGCGGATGGCCTGGAATCCGGTGTAAGGTATGGGAAGAAAAATGCCTCCGAGGTGGACGATATCGCCTGGGTTCATTTGACGCGTCAAACTTCCATGGACATGTACAGTCATTGAACGAGGAATGTGGCCCACTGGTACTTGATCAGCCTAAACAAAACAAGTTCAGGTCAGACTTCTAGGTGACACTTATGTCGACTCACCATCTCCTGAATCTTGACTTCCTGAAACGGACTAAAACGACAAGCTCGTGTTTGCATGTGGAGTGTGCCTCTAATGTTGTTCTTTTTGCATTGCTCCAAGTTCTGGCAGTCGGTGATTGGCATGAACGTCTTATTAGATATATCCTCAAACGTCTCTGCACCGCATATGTCGCAAGTATACGCGTTAACTTGTAGAAGAGGCTTGACTTCGGATACTCGCGTGACGATTCCTCGAACAGTCAACAGACGACCAAGATGGGATCCTCTCACTTCACGCACAGCCATAGCGACATCACTTTGGAGTGGCTTAAAATACACGTAACTGTTTTTGTTTGTCAAAGGTTGGTTCGAGAGAAAAGTGGCGACACGTACTATCGTCTGAGCAGGTGATCCGGAAACCCATTCTGCGCTCCATCAATTCGGGCATTCCTTTCTCGACGTTGATGTAGAAGAACGTCAATGACTTCGTCTTGGTCGCTGATATCTTTCGTGGGTACAGGCATGAGCTTGTCGACCACTTCGCTGAAAAGGCTGACATAGCGACGCGCATTGTGTTGAATTCGTTCCACGAGTTCAGAGACGGTTCCTTCATGCTAGAAAAGAATGAGCTCATAGAAGCATACAAATAATAGTGGTCCCACAGCGTGAATGTCCTCCAGGTCCACTACTAGCATTTGTTGATCTCGATTGGCTATTTGTTGCTGCAGAGTTACGAGGTGAGAAAAGCGCGTCAAACGCGTAGAATTTCGCGCACCAAATAATACATATACTTGAGAGATAGTCTTTCCATATGTTCTTGGTCGCCTTCATCTTCGATGGTGATGTTGGAGAAAGTGGTGTTTAGGTCCTTTTCTGTTGACTTGAAATTCGAAAGAAAATTGCTTATTTTTTCTGTAAGATCATTAGAGATACTATAATATAGATATAGGTAGATACGGCATACCTTTTTCTACTTCATAGTCAATGTCTAA
Source organism: Marasmius oreades (assembly GCF_018924745.1). Taxonomy (NCBI): domain Eukaryota; kingdom Fungi; phylum Basidiomycota; class Agaricomycetes; order Agaricales; family Marasmiaceae; genus Marasmius; species Marasmius oreades. The sequence goes on along the minus strand of NC_057327.1, from coordinate 2,846,684 downwards.
ATGAAAAACGGGAGTCGACATGGTGGTGGTGGTCGAAGGACCTGGTTGAAATGTTAGGGTTAAGGTTGCCTTTTTGGCTCTATGGTCCGAGGCGGTCCGACCAATAGCAAGAAGACTCCTAGTGCCCAACCTACTAAAAAGTTAGTAGCAAGGGTAAGAAACGGTAAGAAACGGTAATTCCGGTAGATCTCGTTGAGGGTCCACACTGTGTTTCTACCTACCAAACGAGTTTGGGAATCACGTGAGTATTTTAAAAACTTGCGAGGTCAAATTTTCGCAATGCTAACGTGCAAGCAGCAGTGTGTGTACTAGATACAAAAGATATTTCATCCGGAAGTATAGACCCGACTTCCATCTCCATTGCCCGTACTTCCCTCTCCGCCACCAGGTTCATGATGCCCTGTGAGCTTTGTGTGAGCTTCTTCCCGGTAATCCCCCAAGTCATCGTCCGTTGAAGGAGTCCTCAACAGAGGTTGGCCAACCTCAGCATCGTCGTTCCGAATGGTATCATCAACTCCTCGCAGCGTCGTTTCCTGGTCACCGTCGAAAGATCTCATAGAGAAACCATCATCGCTATCGAACTCAGGCTGCCCCCGTACTGAAACTTGCCGTCTCCAGACAACTATGGTTACGGTAATCCCAAGAACTGCGAACAAGCCAATCCCAGCAAAAACCCATCTCTGACAAGCTACGAGCTTACCGAGGCCAGGGAACCAGCTTGAACCGTATGGTGGAGAGTTCGTGCTATTTTCACTTCCAAGGAACGAAGTTGGCTTGACGTAGAGGCGCGTAACGCTCGCTGAGGGAAGAGGCGGAAGCGCTAAATCATCGTGGGGTGGAAATACAAAGTCATCTAAAGGAAGTTCGTATTTCTTGGCTCGAGATGGATCTATAGCTGGTCCCCAAAGTAACATATTCCAACCCAAAAAGGTTCCATTATGCTGTTCGTTGACTGCATCCCAAACCCGTATGGTCCAATTTCCGACGGGATCCTCTCCCCTGAATGCGAGATAGGGAAACGGGTGTACTTATGAACGATAACTTGGCTCACCAGTGTTTCACAGACATAAAAGTCCATCCCGGGAAACCAGTACTAGCAATATCTCCTTTCCTCGCTCCGGCGAGTATACTCTTGATACCATTCGGGCTTACGACCTCTACTTCCACCTCTCCCCTTCTTGCATGTCCTATCCAAACCTTCACATTGATATGCTCTATTTTTTCAAGGTTATGCCTTAAGAGATCACCTTTACCGATCGCAATCGTACTTGTCACTCCATCCATAGGGATAAATGCACCTCCAGTAAAATTGCCGTCCTCCGTCATCACCCCATCCGCCAACTGTGAATTTGATGTTTGGAGCCATGATTGAGGCTTGACGAGTTGCCATTCGAGGGCTGCTGTAACAAATCTGTATCCGTCCAAAGCCCCATATCCATATTTGTAACTGTACTTTCGTCCAATGGCTGTAGTTTCCCATTCTGCATCGGCCAGGAACTCTTGGCGGGCAGTCTCGACGCACAAGTATTGAATGTCGCGCCATGTTAGATCTGGTCTAGCATGTGCAACAGTCAAAACAAGTGCAATAACATTTCAAGTCAAACGAACCTTGCTTGGAGGGCGAGTGCGAATACTCCGACTGCATTAGGTGCCGCAGCAGATGTACCACCATGATAATATGTACATTTACTTTTACCTTTGTCAGTTGTGACCTATCATGCCAGTGCTCCATGAGCTCGATGTATTCATCACAAAGGGAAATCTGAACTTGGCTCACAATACTTTTCCCGCTACCTGAGCTGTACGCAACGGCCATATTTGCCGCACAAGATTCAGAATAATATGGGTGTAAGCCCTTGTAGTCCACGGCGGACACTGTGACGGACCAGATACTGTTCGTGTAACCATCAAAATTGCACTGATCTCCACTGGCGGCACCATTACCGCTGGCAAACACGAAGACAGACCCTTTGCCCCCTCGACCGTTATTGATACCCTCGAGCATAGCTTTCCTAATGATACGATCGGGACCCTCCATGGTTCTCCCGTCATCGGGTGGACCCCAACTGCAGCTGTAGATAGAAACGTTCTGATATCCATAATTCAACGCAATGGCCTCGTCTGCATCAGATATCGGTCCCGACAGAATACGAACACCAGCCACTCGAGACTCGTAAGCTATTCCAACTCCGCAAACACCATTTTTCACGGCAGCGATTTGCCCTGCACAACGCGTCCCATGTGTATCATCGAATAGTTTTGGTGTGGGCAAAGCGACGTCGTCGTTAAAATCGTAAGAGTTGGCGGCGTCCTGAGTGGTGTAATTCAAGAGAAGCCGAGGCAATAATGGAAAATCTTACGAAATTGTCCGCTAAGTCGCTACTGGTGTAATCCAACCCATCATCTATCAAAGATGAAATGACACCCTCTCCTTTGTACCCCATTCCCCAAACACCTGTTACATTCATCATATGTTCAGAGAATTCATCATTAACCAGATGCCACTGTTCGGGAAACAAAGGGTCCTCAATTCCCAATTGTTCAGCAACGCCTAAAGCTTTTGAAGGAGTCGGAATCGGCGGAGATGCACGTTTGACCCGCTGTCGTGGAGTCTGGAAAGAAATGGACTTGAGCATGGCAGTGAAGTTTGTGGAAACGCCATTTGAACGAGACCCAATATTGTCCGGCGCCTTCAAAGAAAGAAGTTCTCTAAAGCGAGCCAAAACGGAATCTTCGTGTTCCTGTGTGTGTCTGCTAACTTTCTCTTCGGAGGATTTCTTCCTCCTGACGAGCCAATGGTCCTGCAATGCTCCCACTTGTTCTACGATTTCGACTCCGAACGCTCGATGGATGTCTTTTAAGGGCACACGGATCCCTTCGGTGGACTCTTTAGCATACTCGAACACATAATAGGTGTAGCTGTCATAATCTCGTCCTGCATGGATAGCCGAGCTCGACAACAGCGGTAGCAACCAAAGGAGAAATCGCATCTCTTCTCCAAGTTGAAACTATCGCATCAGATGCGGGAGGAAGTGAGAATGTCCAGTGCTGCAATATAATTCCTCCATATCTGATTCTGTCACGATGGTGAGAATGTGGGAGTCTGACTGAGTCTGAAGAACCGCCACCTTGCGTGGGATTTTTCGTCAGCTTGGTGCAGCCGAACTTCGTAGAACTCAACCTTTGGAGCTTCATTGTTGATCACTATCTATGACTCGAACCATAAATACAGCTTCAGCGGTCAAAGTATCTGATGAAAGGTTCGAAATAACAGAGTAAGTTTTAAATTACTTGCCCACTTGTACCACTGGCGCCACCGTCCAAGCGTAGATCAAGTACTCACGTACGGGACAAGTAAACTGACCTTTAAACTAGATCTTTGGAGCTCGCTCTAAGCATGTTATTAGACTTGCAATCCTACGCACGAAAATCGAGATACGGAGCCTTACATAGTGAAAAAGAACCAGGAGAAGTGATCGGTGTAGAACCCACCTTCGACGATATTCTCGAAATGTCAGAATTTGGAGTGTCAGAAGATCCAGATGCACCCGGGGATTCTGATCACATCACAGCTCTGCCACCTCAGAGTCAACTGGCAAAATGTTTGAAGGATTTACAGAACTACCGCGCCACACCTCGCGACGTGGCTAGTATCGTCTCAGACCGCCCTCGATTAACGCGTTACCTTCAGACCTCATTCGAATACATTGCGAGTCAGAGGAAGACATGGCATGAAGTTTCGCGAATTCAGTCCGACGGTCGGAGCCGTCAAGGCCAGATTCTTGAGAACATCGAAACCAAACTCGCCCATCTAGTGGGAAAATGTAGGGTTTTGGAACGAGAACTTAGCAGAGATAAAAAATCATACACAATCCAAGGGGAAGTGAAGGAGCGGCTGAAAAAGAATCAAAGTTCATTGACGTATTTGCCCTCGCCGTGTGCTACCGCAGGATCTTGCTCTGACACTAGACTTGCACATGATTTCAATATCGAACTCGATCAACAAATAGAAGAATTATCGACGGCGGGCAATATGGTTTCGGAAGTAACGACACAGGAGTTGGCGTTGGTATGTTTGATCATATCCTTGTGGACATAACCCCCTTCTAAGCATTCTCAAGCAGCTCAAGGTTCGCCTAGAGACGTTCCAATGTTGGCATGAGAAGGACGATATGAAACTCAGCAACGCTGAGCAACTGGCGGAGGAGTGCCAAGAGTCGTTTGAAACCGCAGTCCGAGCCGTGGTGTGGGGGCACGAAAACTTTCCGGATTTCCAAGGGTTGCTGGAGGACTTGAGGTTGAAAATGGCACAGAGAGAAGAGTCATTGGTTACCAGGTGTCTGAGGGATATCGAGAAAGTCGAAAGGATGGATATCATCGGCGGTACAAACACCGATAAACCAGACGATCAACTCGTTTAAGCTTTCGTGGTTTTTGCCACTTACATCCTGGATGACATTTGTTTGTGGTGAATGGGGTGTATTATCGAAGAGGAGGTGTTGTACAATTTGAGTATTTTGGGGTGCAATGTTGTGCCTATTTCCTGACAGCCTTGGTCCGCCCCCTTCTACTGATTGATCATATTCGCAATTTGCAACATCTGACAATACGCCTTGGTCTGGGGATTGGAAACAGGCCGTGCTGTAGAAAGACTTCCTGTCAGAAATGGATTACGCAGAAAAGGTGCGACTAACGTTGTTTGAACTTTTGAGAACCTTCAGAACCTGGTGGTGGTGCAGTTCTGACGAATTGCTGAGTACTGGAGATAGGTATGGTGTCGGTGCCACCTTTAAGAAGGTTCGTCTGAACCCATTCACGTTCCTTGGTAATCATTTTCCGGGCTTGGTGTTCCGCAGGGAATGGTTTCTGAGACTTTGTGAGGGAGAACCAAGGATGAAACGCGCGAGTAATTGCAAGCCATTCTGGATCAAAGCATAGCTCCGCAGAACGCTGGGAATTTGTCGATATGTTTACGACCTTCGAAAATGTCAGTAGAAGAACATTATTGATCTATTAGCGTACTTCAAGGAAGTCACGCCTGGGGAGACACTTGTCCAACGCAATGAACCGAGTCACAGCGGGCGGAGATTTTGCAGCTGGGACAGGAACAACGGCCTCTTCTTCGTCTTCCAGTGCAATCTCATCAGGATTGCTCGCAACCCGGGGTTGAGCCGCCGATGGGCTACCGGCCGCATACTCGAAGTCCTCTTCGATAGATATTTCGTCAGGGTTCGCGCTCACGGAAAGTGCATCTTCTACATTTGGGTGAACCACGGTTGCATCAAACCGACAATGCATGTGCGCAGCGAACCACCACTCCGGTTGAAGGGTATGAAGCAACCCCATGAGAGGTGGTGAGCCTAAACTCCCCCTTTCTATTTCTTCTCTAAAGTGTGGTTTTCGTCGTAATAATGCACGGAAGTCTCCATACTGATCGATACCGGCTGGCCAGTCATGAGATAAGAATATGTTCGGGCTGGGTAACTGTTTATATCATGAGCGAGGCTTTGATAGGGTTTTATTTGCGAGTTTGACTGACCAGAGAAAGTTTACGAACGTTGAATTCCCGAATGTGGTAGATGCTCCGAACGGCGCTGCGGTCGTAAGGCATCCTTTCAAAGTAACCTGAGATAATCAACACACGGCTAATCTACCTTTGGGAGCCGTCAAATCGCACCTGACGGAAAATTGTAGTCCTTGAAAATGCCCGATGCACCGCTGATACGAAGACCACCGAAAAGCACGCTTCCAGCATGACCGAGAAAGTAGATATTAGGAGCTAACCAGCCTCCATGATACCTAAAGCCGAGACTTAGAGGGCTGTATAAAAAGCAGCTGCTCGATGACTCACAACTCCCACATATAGTTTGACGCTTCATGATTCCCTCCGATGATAACCGTTAGCACAGGTGCCTTTTTCTCTCCTGTGTAATATCTAGTAGAGAAGACCTGAGCGTGGAGATTTGGTTAAAGGGACCGAACCTCACTTATGAAAGGTTTGGAGGTGCTTGTATTTGTCTGGAACCGCCATACACTGTAAGTCCTGGTGATTACGGACTGCTTGGAAGTCTCCACATATTAGAAGGAGGTCGACGTTGTATTGGTTCTTCTTTTCGAGCATTTCTATGTGCTTGTAAATATTGTCTAATTCACCGTGACAGCATCCTTCCACGGCTACCTGTAATAAAATAAAAGGGTCAGGCTAAAGGTGATCGAATGTCATGTTTCTCACTTTCATGGTTCCTGGTCTCGTTTCCCTTGCACGTTGTGCGTATATTTTCGAGTTGAGCCTGGTGGTGGTGAAACGTCGCGTTGACTTTACGCAAATTCTCACGTTCGATGCTAATCTGTGCAACACGACCATGGTCCACTCCAGTAGTCTGTGCGTACCCGGAGTGGAGGGCATCGTCCCCCTTGGTCCCCAGAGATTCAAACTCCGAGCTATGACTCAGTACAGATCGGCTAGCCAGGCTAGTAGGTCCACACTGGTCCACAACGACAAGATTCACGAATCACAAGACTTGAAAAAATTCATTTGAAATTCATCAAGCTGTCCAGCTCTGGTACTCACCGTCGATTATCGGTCAAGCAAGGCATTGACAACCTCTGAATCGAAGTCGGAATGCTATTGCTGTTATTGGGCATCACTTCGGAAGTGATTAATATGGAGGCTCCCGATTCATTAATTGCCGATGTTGAGGATATCTGATCGTGTCCAGCTGTCGGTCATCTGTGGTGTGCTAGTTGCCAACTCCAGGCTTCAAAGAAAATCGCTTACAACGGGATGGTGGTATATCTTTGATCACTGCCTTCGACGTTAGCTCACGAACGGGTCTGTCACCGTCATCCCGGGCATTTGCAGCGCCGAGAGATCCACGGAATGCGAGTGATATTGACCTCCGCCGTTGAATTACTCTCCTATTCCATCAGGGAGGGGGCGCGTTGCACTCGTAAGTGAGAACCTTCTATTATACATTGCAGATGATCCGTCCTTGCCTCTTGTTCCAACAAGGGCCAATGTCTACTGGTGTCGGACACCTTTCGCCGCAGCCAGAGTTAGCCTGAAGATCAGGTTATCATTGCACTCTATGGCTCACAGCGACACCTGTATCAACAAACTATCTAACCTCCATTACACAAATTACGAGGTTTAAAATGATTTATTATGGCTAGTTCTCGATCATCACCAGTATGTCGCAATCATTTTCCCTGCACGAAAAGGAGGTTTGGTCCAAGTCTTATGCTGCGAGACCACACAGGCGGTTATCATTGGCCTTTAGATCGGGAACGTTTACATTTCTGCACAGGACATTCCTTGTCGACCGAAAGGGGCCTGTCATCCCTCGAGAATCCTCAGTATAAAGAGAACACAGAGTCTAAAGGATGAACATTATCGTTTTCGACCGGCAAGATGAGGCTTTCGCTCATAGTTTCTGCTCTTTGTCTTTCCGCGTTTGCACTTCCTGATATTCAAGACCTATACTCTCGTCAGGATGGCTCTAATTCCCTACTGATAGGTATGGATAATCAAGAGGCTTGTAACGTTCTCGCAAGCACGCCGTTTACTTTCCTACTCCCCGCTTTCTAGACCCCCCCGGACATCCTCCTTTGCCCTCTGCTCAAGCAGCTGAGATCTCGGCAGCGCATGTAGGTCTCGATCTTAACAACATCCAAGGCGATATCCTGTATGTGCTCGCATCTTATTGTAGGTCTCAAGTTGACATGGATTACAGGGTCGGGATGAAGAAGAATAAAGAATTATTCCACTTTTTCAAGATCAACGATAAAACTACCTTCAAGTCGAGCCTTACAAATATTCACCCGCTCATCACGACCACAACGCAAATTCTGTCGGCCCAAAGTGCACTCAATATAGCATTCTCCCAGTCTGGCCTTAGCTTCCTAGGTATCACGGATGATTTGAAGGATGACGCGTTTAAACTTGGCCAATTCGCGGACGCAGAGAATCTTAGCGACCCCGGCACAGGGAATTGGGTGAATGCTTTCAAAGGCACAAACATTCATGGTGTCTTCCTCCTGGCTGCAGATACGGACGAAAGACTTTTCGCTTTGCTTTCGCAAGTGAAGCAACTTCTAGGCACATCGGCTTCGGAAGTTTATAGCTTGAAGGGTGCTGCTCGGCCTGGAGATCAGCAAGGGCATGAACGTGGGTTGTGTTTGTCAGGCACTGCCGACTTTAAATACTCACAGACCCTCTTGAAGATTTTGGATATCTGGATGGTGTCAGTCAACCCGCGGTCGAAGGGTTTACTAGAGAACCACTTCCTGGACAAACCTTGACTGATCCTGGCATCTTTCTTTTGGGCGAGACAGGTGATAGACTGAGTTTGGCCCGTCCTGCGTGGGCTAAGGATGGCTCTTTCCTTGCCTTCCGTCAGTTAAAGCAACTTGTCCCGGAGTTCAACGATTTCGTTAGGCAAAATGCATTGAATGTCTCTGGACTCACCGTCCAGGAAAACACTGACCTCTTCGGTGCTAGAATGATGGGAAGATGGAAGAGTGTAAGTTACATGGCGTTTGTTCGTCTTCCCGACTGCTTCCTAATGTGTCGTTAGGGAGCACCCATTGACCTTGCGCCGTTGCGTGACGATAAGGCACTCGGCGCCGATCCCAAGAGGAACAATGACTTCACGTTTGAGCATCCAGGAGCAGATATCAAGACTAACCAGACCAATTGTCCATTCTCTGCCCACATCCGGAAGACCCGTCCTCGAGCAGACTTGAGTCCCGTGAACACCGCCAACCAGATTATCCGCGCTGGTATTCCGTATGGTCCAGAGGGTATGTCGAGCTTTTTTCCAAGCTTGTCGATAAGTGCAAACATTCTCCTTGTAGTTACTGAACAGGAGAACCAACAAAAGAAGAGTAGTGACTCGACGGATCTCGAACGCGGTCTTGCGTTCGTTTCATACCAGTCCAATATCGGAAATGGCTTCCAATTCATTCAAAAGACATGGGCTTCCAACCCAAAGTAGGTGCAATGTCTTTCAAATCAGGATAGACAATCAAGGCTGACTTACCCGACTCAAAAAGTTTCCTCTTTGGAAAGAAAGGTGAAGCACATATTCTATAGAGTTCTGTGAAATCCTACTGAAACTGTCTCTATTCCAGTTCCTCCTGTGCGTAATAGTAATAATTCCTGATGCATTCCATTGGCATCCTGAAAAAGCTTCGTATATCATAGGGTGTCGATCCTATCATCGGCTCCACGCCAGATACTCATCGCCCTGTTTCGGGTTTGGATCCCTTAGATCCTGGACGAATCATTACGATTCAGAAAGGTGCGCGGTTCAATGTGCTTTCTTCGACTACTACCCAATGAAATCTTCGAATCAGACTTTGTCATATCCCGTGGTGGCGAGTATTTCTTTAGTCCTTCTGTGTCCGCCATCCTTGACACCATTTGCCAAGTAAATGTTCCTCGGACGGCTTTTCAAATTCAACTAAGGATATAAATTATATTTTTACGTTGACATTGTTTCTGGACACTACAATAACTTGTCGATCGCAGGGAATTCTAGTATCACTTCACGTAAACCTGATTGCATAAATAATCACTTTGAACTTCCGCTACTTCCGCTCAGTTCCGTTTGTTTATATCAGCCGTCCTCTCCTTTTCAACCCCCCCACAGAATGATATCTATAAAAGAGGACAGAGGGATGCCCCAGTTCTCTATCATCAATCATTACCTTCCAGACAATGGCTCAATCTCAAGTATCTAGACTGTACTCCGCCAATGTCACCCATTGGGATCGCATGGCTCAGGACATCGACCAGACTCCATGGGGAATCGCTGGAATGAATATCTGGAAGAAGTGAGTTCAAGGCTTTTGTGTGTCTTTATGTTATTCTGATATCCGGCAAAGGCTCCTTCCTCACGTTCTCCAAGCCGCCCCGTTCAACAAAGAAACTTCTGAGGTCATGGATTTTGGTTGTGGAAACGGTTTCAACTCCAGCCTTCTCGTTCCCCACTCTAAATCTATCCTCGGCGTCGACATCAGCTCGGGTATGGTCGACGAGTATAACCGTAACATGGAACGATGGGGATTAGCTGAGGAAGGAAAGTTCTCCGCCGTACGGGCAGACCTTCATGAAGACGGGTCATCGTTTGCGGGTAAAAGATTCGATATCATTTTTGTGAGCTTGTCTCGTCGCTCCTTGATGTTTATGGCTTACATATACTTCTGCAGAGTTGTATGGTGTATCACCATCTACCGTCAATCCATGTCACCACCAAGACCTTGGCGACCTACCTCAAGCCGGGAGGGTACCTTCTCGTTATGGACTGGAAGAAGCCTGAAGGTGAACAGCCAAATTACAGTGACCCGATCAACAACATTGTGAAATTGCCCGGCCTCGACGAAAGTGATATGAAGAACGCATTCGAGAGCGCTCAACTAGAGTTTGTAGGGTATAACGGGGAAGCTGCAACGATGGACGAAATGGTGGGGGATTATCATCTCAAGAACACGGCCTTTGTATCGTGGGGGAAGAATGACTCTCCAGCGAGTACTCGGATGTAAAAGTACAGTAGAGCAAAAGCGAATCGCGCTGTAGCCCCATCAGTAGATACATAAATGGTCGCGTTACCATTCTCGTTCCATAAAGAGTAAAAGGAGTCCAACCCCATCCCGTCCCGAAGGAAACAACGAAAATGTCAAGCCCCACCCCTCAATCCCTTCCCAATGTATTTGAAACCAATCCGTACGAAGATCATTCAAGTCTCTCTCCAACCGAGGCTGCTGTTTTGTGGGAATACGCGAAGCTCGCCGAGAATGTTAAGCAGGTATGGCGCTCCAACCAGGCGGACAATGCAGATGCTGACTATAAAGCCGCTGTAGTTAACCTTAAAGGCGCGAAATCTTACAGAAGAGCCCGATGAGATGCTCGTAGCTCGACTGAGATCATTGGAGAAGAAAATGGGATTGGTCTTTACACTCGTACGCGTTTTGTTCCTAGGTCGATGTTCGCATCCAAAAACTATCATCTTCGCTAGTTCAAAGCATCCGTGTGGGGTGTAATCAATGAACAGCCAGTAGAATCGTCCTATGGTTACAATGATTCCGGTTCAGGCGATTTTGTGGGAGAGGAAACAGTTAGACAATAGCGCCTCGCTACTCTTTTACTCGATGGTTTCGCAATATCTGGTCCATATCGGTGCCCACTTTTGTCGTGAGCTCAATCTCATGCTGTTTTAAAATTCACTAACAACAGCTGCATACAACGTTCAGCCAGCCTACAGATGCAGGTGTACGGCACATTTCCAACTTATGATTCCGAGATGCGAACGATGGGGACTGAATTGCATGGGTTCAACAAATATTAAAGGCGAAATGAATGATCGAACCTGCGCTCCCTCGACACCAGTCGTAGAAAATGATAGACACGGAGCTGAGAAGGGCTTGAGGATGGAGAACATGTAGCTTGCCAGGAACGCTTTTTTACACCGCATCAGACCTTCCACACGCAGTATTTGAAATCGAACCTGAACTCGAGCTCGAGGCGAAAGCTGGACCAAAATACGAGTTTCCGAAGAATCAAAGTCTGATTTTGTTTCATATTTTTCTCACTGTCGCCTTGTGCAAGATTTTCCTTAACCTTCCAGGCGTAAATCGAAAGTGGAATGAGACGCGATGATACTGCAGTTGAGAACAACAAAAGTCAATTACAACGACTATGCCATCAGACGGTGTAACAGCAATCAATAAACGGTGTATTCTTTCACGCCAGCCCTCGCAGTTCCTCCAGCCTTGCCCTCATCTTCGGCCTAGTGGTAATAAAGTTAGACCGAGAGTGAATACACAAAAGTAATTGGACATACACTTCCAGCAACTTCGATTCTAATGCCTGTTTCTCTTGTTGAATCGCCAGCCTCTTCTCGGCGTCCAGTTTGGTGCTAGAGTGTGGAGATAAGAAATAAATGAATGTGAGCCAGAACACCCACTCACAAAACATATCCCCCTTGCCCATCGTAATGCAAGATCATATGGTGATACTTCCACAGCGAAGGCCGATGTGACACAGTTAGCAAGGTAATCCCCAACTTCGTCGCATGTTCCATCATCCTTCCTTCCATATCGGGAGGCACTAATGAAGTGGCTTCATCGAGAACTGCGTACTAAAATCGAAGAAAGAGGTAAGAACAACCAGAAAAGTATACATCGGGGTTGACCTACCCTAGGATTATGGTAAAATAGCCTGGCCCATGCAATTTTCTGCTGATCGCCCCCACTCAGTGCGTCCCTCCATTCTTTCGCCACGTCCCACCCTCCTTCACGTTCCACCACGCCCTCCATCTGCACGACAGCCAGAACGTTAAGGAGGTCGTTGTCCGTGATATCACCTTTCGATGTATCGTCAAGCGGAAAAGAACGTCGATAAAATAGTACTACGTACGGGCTTCCATATCAGCTTTCGAATGTGGGTATATCACCTGGTCCCTAAGAGTACCCAAGGAGAGATAAGGTCTTTGAGGAATAAGGATGAACTCCGATGCGAGGGGTTTGCGAACTACACCTCCGTAAACCGGCCACAGACCACCAAGGATACGGAACAAGGAGGACTTCCCGCATCCTAACGTACACGAGTTTGGTACAGCAAACGATCCGGAGAAAAAGAATGGATTTACCATTGGGTCCGACGATGAGTAGGTGTTGCTACATAATGATCAGGACGACGATAGGTGCTGGGAGCAAGAAAACCCACCCCATGCTTGATATGGAAGCTCAGACTTCTCACAAGGATATCGCCGTTCGGAGTGACGATGGGTACATTTTCGAACTCGATGTCCTCTGATAAGATCACCTTTCCCCGCCCACGAAGAACTAAAATAACAAGATGAATGGACGTCAATCGAGGTAAAGGACCAACAACGCACTCCTCGCGTTCTCCCCCGTGGTAGCACTGCCGACTAAGGCCTTCTCAAACCTACCTTTCCGCATGTCTTCCATGGTTTCAAGCAGAAGAGAAACTCGAGCTGTATATCCAGCTAGTTCGGACAGGTCTTTATACGAATACATCACTCGTCCGAATGCGTCTAATGATGGATTCGGTCAATACAAAATCCTTGAATGGAAAGGAAGGCGTACCAGAAGCTGAGAGTAAAAGCCTCCGGTTCGTAACAAAACCTGAAGAAAATAAGAATTCCGTCAGGAAAGCGTCATGCTATGGAGCTTACCTTCAGTTCTACTTCCCAGATCGACGTTCTCAATACCGGGAATCCTGAAGAACACAGGGATCGCACAAAGTACAAGCTGAGTGAAAACAATGGTTACCATTGCTCACGATCGGAGGCTCACTGTTCACTTACTCCAAAACTCCCCCACAACCATTTAACAATGCCCTCCTCAGCACATCCGAACCACCATCGTCGTCTGAGAACCTTTCGCTCGTGTACAATGACCGTCGCGTAGTCTCTCTGCAAGAGTAGTTTCTCCGTATTCTCGCCGCGCAAAAAAGCCACTTCCTCCGCAAATTCTGTTAATCTAGAATGTGCGTGTCTAAGCTGACCCGCCAACTGAGCAGAGAGCGCGGCGTAAGCCCCGAATGGTGGAGTTACTCGACGCACTGAATAGCGAAGGCGTCAGACATATCCCAATACAGATAACAAGATCGGAACATACGCAAGCCAGCCGTTGACTGAACCAGTACCGTCAAAACCAGCAAACCCTCGGCACCAACATTCTGAGATAGCTGATAGTTATAGAGAATTACGTCTAACGTAGGTTTTGCAAGGTTAGAATAAACAGCAGCTATGTGACTGGAAAATCGTTGGATGTCATGCGTAATCATTCTGTTCAGCTTATGGTTAGGCATGCAAAAGAGACGTACGGAAGCGAATAAGATTGCTCAACTGGTCTGCGTTCTTTATTCTATCATCTAGATTGGCTGTTTAGGATGCAATGAGTACGAGAAGTCATATCATGAAATGAAGGTGACGTACCAAGCTTGTAGTAAACTTTCCCTTGAGGGCCTTCATACTCTTCCCCAAGATATTCTTTCATGACAACTTGCGTCAGACGCGTTCGGTACGCTATAGCGAGCTTGTTTTGGACATAGCTAAGCCAACTGTTGGTCCATGTCGCAGGAACTGCTACTAGCAGCCAGCGAAGAATGTTCCAAAAAAACTGAAGGGGTTGAGCTCGAACCAGTGAGGCTACGATCCTGTGAATGATGTAAGAGCCTCGGGGATTCCACGTTGGACTGCACGCACTTTCCGTCTAGAGCTGCGACATAGAGAGATATCGCGGTCCTAAGAACCAGAAGACTCGAATGCATGATAAGTAGCATGGCCTCTTTGGATCTGATTCCTGGGATGACGATCTTCAAGATCCGAGCCAGTCGTTGGTAGAATACTGCATCGACCTTGTAAGTAACGTTCAACACGATATCCAGCTCAAAAGAGATAGATGTTAGGAACTCACAGCGACCCGAGATTTTCCTGCATCCTTTCCATTCGACTCCTTTCCTCTACTTAATGACGATGGCTTTGAGGGTCGCGCTGATAATCCTCTGAATGTATTCCCTAGGAAATAGAGTACGAATGCGATATTAAGAACGCGCTGAACAAGAGGTCGATGTGTAGAATAGGACTTTGAAAAGAGAGCAACTTTCTCTTTGAGTTGTTTAGAACGAGTCGCGAGCATGGCCATGAATGGCCGTGGAAGGAGGAGAAGGAAGTCGTTCGCTAATGATGCATGTGATTTTTTACTGCAATGCCCCACATTGTCCCCGGCCCGGCCCCCATGTAGCTCTCCTTGGCCTTCTGATTTGGTTCAGCCACCAAAGCAACCAAGAAGCAGCAGTTACCTTTATCAAGCAGTATTGCGCTCAGTCATCGATTTTCTTCCCGTCTCTTTAGAATTTTTATTGGAACGACTTGTCAAGTTCCGGCAGTTAATTTAGCAGACCGTCACGAAGATAGAGTGTTAAAAGGGTGCACACAACATATTGGAGAGATTCGAGATAAATTTGGATGCATGAAAAGCCATCAGACAACATTATCGCCCTTGCGCACCATCCTTGTTTATTTCTCAGGTACGTGTTTCGTTTGTAGTCTTTTCTCGTCTCGTCCTACTGAAAGCGACTAGTATTAGTAGATGATTCTCCCGAAACGTTCTTTTAATACGGAGGTGCTCAACGTAAAATAAAAGGCTCCCCACCCATGCTGCCTACTATTCTTCGTGAACGTCAATCACCTACCTGCAGAAAAACGTTACGATCACCTATGAACCCGTCCAATCATTGGCCTCAGACTGTCCCACCTACTTAAACAGTTTTGAAATCGATCCTCCAGGAAACATTATTGACCAGGCTTCCGTTCCTTTCCCCGAACATGGACAAGAACAATCGCGCCACAACCACCTATACGATATGAGATATTTCGTCACTGGGCTCGTTAACCCCACTTGTACGCTCAAAACAGCGGGACAGGGGAAAGTCAGCGCGGATGGGAATAGGCTGGAGTATACGGGTGCTGCGAACGCTTCGGGAATCGATACGACCGAGGGGAGCACCTGGTCTAGAACGATTGGTGTCGCAATCTTTGCAGGAGCTTCGTTGGCGTAGTGTCCCGGGGAATAGTGCATATTCGAGAGGTGAGATTATTTCACCTTCACTGATTAACAGCTGTATCATCAACGCGCCACAGATGGGGAAGTGGGGCAGCACGAAGGCGGAAATACGGCCGCAGTTGGGATATTAGGGTACGCGTCGGATTTCGCTGGTGTTGACTTCTCTAACATCCATACCAATTGTGGAGCAGCTCGTCCCGTCCCACTACGCAGAATACGGAACTCTACTGAGCCACGAAGGGACACGTTCGAACAGACGCATATAGTAGTATATACTAACATTGGCAGCTCAAGTGCTCTGCGCTCAAACATATTTCTGCCACTGATACATACTAAGTACATGACAGGGTGCAATCTTTCAAATTACTCATTTAGGGTGGCCAATATAACCTGAACTACGAAGTAAATGGCGAGAAAGCGCCGTTCAGTGTCTTCCGCTGTTAATCATTCTCGGTACTAGTGTTTCTATTGCGATCCTGAGACGATTACTCATCGACTTGCCAGTGGGTAGATATGATACCACATGCATTCAAGATGCCACTTCAATGACTCATTCGCGATTTCAAGAACAAATATCAAGGCTACGAATGTCCTGTACAGCCTTCAGTTACTAGAATGCAACGTCTCTTTCCTTGACATACTGTGTCACTCACCATCAATGACAGTGACTCCATACTCCATACTCAAATGCGCGCCTGTGCGCGCCTAACCACCCAATCAGTCATGTATCGGAATCCGTCTAAACCTGGAACACCAAATCTTGATAGATGAAGTCCTCATTCTCGATGTCGTCTGGTATTGAACTTGTGACAGGAACTCGTATATGGTGGTGGACTACAAAAGGACCATGGTCAGCTCCTCTCGAACACCATCTCCAAGATTACTAGTAGGAGTGCACTTTTGATGGCCCGACCTCGAGCAACGAGCTTGCCTGTCCGCTCCTCTTCCTCCCTCTCCTCCCTCTCCATTGATACTCAAGATACAGCCGAACCACCGTCACGCATCTTCAGTGAAAAAGAGGAATGTTGCAGCCCTGTCAACAGCTATGACCTCGAAAACCATGCCCTCCCTTCCTCCCAACCGACCACTGGCCGGCGTGTGTGGATCCTCGCACTAGCGCCTCTGTTCCTCCATTTTATCCTTGTACTTGCTATAACCGTTATCGTCATGTTTTACATCGACCGCCATGATTTCAACTCCCAAGTTCGACGGCCTCGGATCGTCGTATCGAATGAAACCAGCCTAGACCAAAGGGCTCCATTCGGTCCCACCCAATCAGACGTCAATACATTCCTATCCTCGGCGCTCGTCATATTGAGAATCGTTACCGGGATGTGGTGTGGTGCTCTAGTATGGCGTTGCGTTTTCATATTGCTAGAAAAAGAGGGTATCACTCTCCATCAGATCAAAAGGATGATCTCTCTCGGCCTTCCCCCTCTCTCGCTAAGTTCACCCAAACATTCTTCCAACTCGAATTCTCGCGGCTCAAAGCGTGCGACTCCCACCATCCTCGTAGCTATCATTCTCATCCTGGCGATCCCATACCAGTTCTCCTCTCCTATCCTTACAGGTTCCATAGTTTGGGCCCCGTCATCCATTTATGTCGCGAGCGACGTACTCGTGTCGGGCGTTGGTACGCCAGGTGATGGAAGATCATGGAGAAATTATTGTATGTGGATCGAAGCGTTCACCTCGCAAGTAACCTCTGCTGCAGGGATTGCTAGCAAACTTTGGGGGGCTACGGCCGATACCTCAGCAGCCAAGAGATATGTCTCTGCCACCCAGGAGCTTCCCGTCAACTCAACGTTGAACAACGTCACTCTCCCATACTTTAATATCAAGTCCATGGAGTGGGTAAGGGACCCGATAGCGAACGGGAGCGACAAACAGTTGTTGGCCACCGAGAGGTTGGATTTCAATCCATTCGTCAACGTGACGACGACGACTGTTGGGATTCTACAAGACGCTTGGGAGTTACCTGAGGATAGACCGTTTCCGGAACCAGTCGAGATCCTAGAGGAGACCAAGTTGATGGTTTTCGTGTATTATCATACACAGGGGAAGGAAACGGAGTGCTCTTCGCCAACATTTGGGCCTTTGCCCGAACATATTGGGGTGTTTAAGAAACTCATTACCACCGACAACACTTGTTATTTGTTCGCGTGGGTGACATATGAAGCTGGTGCAGCTACTTGCAGGGACTGTAGGGTTTCGTCGCCTGGAATCGTGGAGAGTCAAAGGGATAGCCCATCGATGGAGATCAAGAAGGATCCGATGACCCTTGATGCACTGTTACTGTTACCGCAGGTCTCGACGTCCATGGCGTTAATGAACGTCTCACTACCTCAACCTTTCGGAAACATAGAGGCATATGCGAAGGCATTACTGGTGCGATCTTACGAAGCTGGTTGGAATGCTCTGACAACAGGGTTGAGAGCGAATGAACCAGAATTCTTAACGACAGGAGTAAAGGTTTCGATCCCGATGTCGCAGGGAATCGTCAAGTCGTGGAGGGTAGCAGTTTGGGTGGTGTTGAATTTTCTTTTGACGATATCGGGGTTGCTGTTTGTGTTTGTTCAAACGGGATGCAAGAAAGATATGGTGGCAGATACGACGATGGCGGCGTTGTTGTTGGATATGACAGATGTGGTCAAGAAAGGACCGCCGAGAATGGGGGAGACAACCAAGGTTGGGCGGAAAGATTCAGATTTGGTAGGGAAGGTGAAATTGTGCGAGAGGAAGGGCAGCTATTCGGTTAAAGTAGTCGATGAAACTAGAATGTACGATACTCTCGAGAGGTAGAAGGTACTCTCATAGATGCGCAAACCACAGATTAAGCAGTTTCAACACTTTGACTTCCATGCCCCTCGCAGTGCGATAGACCTATAACAGTGTTTGTTTAAGTTTTTAAAATGAATTTTCCATCTCACTCACCTCTCTCGGTGCTCCCTCCACTCCTTCACGCAAGCAAACGACATCTGTCCGTGTTCCTCTGTGCAACAAAAGCCCCATAAAGACAGCAGACTTCCTTTCAACCCACCAATGCTCAGTACAAAGGCGTCCGCGAGGCTGGGACATCAAGCTTCAAGGATAAGAACATGATTAATCATATCATTACCCGAATCGCAAAAACGAATAAGTTCTCGACTCTCCAACGCTCTCCACCTCAATAACCTTTGAACACGAAAATCCCGGACGGCCAGCCACAAACCCATGCGACGTCAAACGAGGTAGCAGAGTTCCACAGCTCTCCTAGCCAAGCGGCGCAAAGAGAAAAACAAAGGCAGAGCTTCTCGCACTAAATTATGAAGAACACCATGACCTCCCGGCGAGCTGAGCCGATTTGGGGGAGAGGGGATAAGAACGCGTAAAAGTGTACTAGTCACAATTTTTCATCGTAAAGGGTACACGTGAAAGGCATGTGACATTTGAAGCCATAGAGTCGGCAATTTTTCAATTCACTCATTCACGGTGCAGTTTAAACCCGAACGTCGAACGTTAACGTTGATTACTCATTTACTGGGGGAGCTACAAGAGATACCATACCACACGCAGTTCAAGATGCCTTTGCCTCCCACTTCAATGAGTCACTCGCGATTTCCAAGAACGACCAAGGCGATGAATGTACTGTACAGCGTTTACCTACTACTACAATCCAACGTCTCTTTCCTTGACATACTGCGTCACTCATCAATTAACGGATCATTCTATCTATCTCATCAATGACATTGACTCCATACTCAGCCTAACCTCCCACTCAGTCTTGTGTCGGACACCGTCTGAACCCGTCTCTCAGTTCACCCCTTATTACGTCCTTCCACCACCACCCTCTGTCAGGACCACCTTGACGCATGAAGTCCTCATACTCGATGTCGTCTGGTATTGAACTTGTGACAGGAAGTCATATGTCGTGGTGGAATACAAAAGGACCATGGTCGGTTCGTCAATTCTTAGAAGTCAGAACACACTCTCAATATCAACAGTAATGGTCCGACCCCGAGCAGCGAGCTTGCCTGTCCGCTCCTCTTCCTCCCTCTCCTCCCTCTCCACCGATACCCAAAACACAACCAAACCGCCATCACACATTTTCAGTGAAAAAGAGGAATGTTTCAGCCCTGTCAACAGCTTTGACCTCGAAAACCATGCCCTCCCTTCCTCCCAACCGACCACTGGCCGGCGTGTGTGGATCCTCGCACTAGCACCTCTATTCCTCCACTTCACCTTTGTACTTGCTATAACCGTTATCGTCATGTTTTACATCGACCGCCATGATTTCAACTCCCAAGTTCGACGGCCCCGGATCGTCGTATCGAATGAAACCAGCCTAGACCAAAGGGCTCCATTCGGTCCCACCCAATCAGACGTCAATACATTCCTATCCTCGGCGCTTGTCATATTGAGAATCGTTACCGGGATGTGGTGTGGTGCTCTAGTATGGCGTTGCGTTTTCATATTGCTAGAAAAAGAGGGTATCACTCTCCATCAGATCAAAAGGATGATTTCTCTCGGCCTTCCCCCTGTCTCGCTAAGTTCACCCAAACATCCTTCCAACCCGAATTCTCGCGGCTCAAAGCGTGCGACTCCCACCATCCTCGTAGCTATCATTCTCATCCTGGCGATCCCATACCAGTTCTCCTCTCCTATCCTTACAGGTTCCATAGTTTGGGCCCCGTCATCCATTTATGTCGCGAGCGACGTACTCGTGTCGGGCATCGGTACGCCAGGTGATGGAAGATCATGGAGAAATTATTGTATGTGGATCGAAGCGTTCACCTCGCAAGTAACCTCTGCTGCAGGGATTGCTAGCAAACTTTGGGGGGCTACGGCCGATACCTCAGCAGCCAAGAGATATGTCTCTGCCACCCAGGAGCTTCCCGTCAACTCAACGCTGAACAACGTCACTCTCCCATACTTTAATATCAAATCCATGGAGTGGGTAAGGGACCCGATAGCGAACGGGAGCGACAAACAGTTGTTGGCCACCGAGAGGTTGGATTTCAATCCATTCGTCAACGTGACGACGACGACTGTTGGGATTCTACAAGACGCTTGGGAGTTACCTGAGGATAGACCTTTTCCGGAACCAGTCGAGATACGAGAGGAGACCAAGTTGATGGTTTTCGTGTATTACCATACACAGGGGAAGGAAACGGAGTGCTATTCGCCAACATTTGGGCCTTTGCCCGAACATATTGGGGTGTTTAAAAGACTCATTACCACCGACAACACTTGTTATTTGTTCGCGTGGGTGACATATGAAGCTGGTGCAGCTACTTGCAGGGACTGTAGGGTTTCGTCGCCTGGAATCGTGGAGAGTCAAAGGGATAGCCCATCGATGGAGATCAAGAAGGATCCGATGACCCTTGATGCACTGTTACTGTTACCGCAGGTCTCGACGTCCATGGCGTTAATGAACGTCTCACTACCTCAGCCTTTCGGAAACATAGAGGCATATGCGAAGGCATTACTGGTGCGATCTTACGAAGCTGGTTGGAATGCTCTGACAACAGGGTTGAGAGCGAATGAACCAGAATTCTTAACGACAGGAGTAAAGGTTTCGATCCCGATGTCGAAGGGAATCGTCAAGTCGTGGAGGGTAGCAGTTTGGGTGGTGTTGAATTTTCTTTTGACGATATCGGGGTTGCTGTTTGTGTTTGTTCAAACGGGATGCAAGAAAGATATGGTGGCAGATACGACGATGGCGGCGTTGTTGTTGGATATGACAGATGTGGTCAAGAAAGGACCGCCGAGAATGGGGGAGACAACCAAGGTTGGGCGGAAAGATTCAGATTTGGTAGGGAAGGTGAAATTGTGCGAGAGGAAGGGAAGCTATTCGGTTAAAGTAGTCGATGAAACTAGAATGTACGATACTCTCGAGAGATAGAAGGGTACTCTCATAGATGCGCAAATCATAGATTAAAAGTCAGATTCAGGCTGGTACTGGGGTGCTCGATTACGATGGTACGAATGACCACGACACATGCACAAGGCTTCAGGCCCTTT